>NC_073272.2:139400000-139705000 GCF_029289425.2 Pan paniscus
AGACTAGCTTACATTAGCTCCAATATCATCCTAAAATATGAAGCCAGATTGGGCAATGAAATTGCAATTTTTGATTTCTGCGGGAGGTTCCCACAAAAAAAAAGAAATTGCAATTCCGATTTTTAAAAAGTTAGTCTTTTTTTTGTGGGGCTGGGTGGATGGAGTCTCCCTCTGTCGCCTAGGCTGGAGTGCAGTGGTGCGATTTCAGCTCACCGCAATCTCTGCCTCCTGAGTTGAAGATATAGATTCTCCTGCCTCAGCCTCCTGAATAGCTGGGACTACAAGTGTGCACCACCATGCCTGGCTAATTTTTGTATTTTTAGTAGAGACAGTGTTTCTCCATGTTGGCCAGGCTGGTCTTGAACTCCTGACCTCAAGTGATCCGCATGCATTGCCCTCCCAAAGTGCTGAGATTACAGGGGTGAGCCACCGCGACTGGCCAAATTAATCTTAAATGTTTTCAAACACTGATCAACATCATTTGAACAAAGCAACTATAATACATTAGGAGATGGATGGGAAAATTTGAACACAGACTGGATAATCAGTATTAAAAGATTATCATTAATTTTTTTTACCTTCGCGTCTCCCACTTATCATTAATTTTAGGTGAGATAGTGGTATTGTTTGTATGTATTTTTAAGTCTTTATCTTTTACAGATACAAATGGGAGGGGGAATGGATAGGAGTCCAATGAAATAAGATTGGCCATGTAGTGATAATTGTTGAATCTGAGTAATGGTTATATGGGAGTCCATTATACTACTTGCTCTACTTTTGTACATGTTTAAACGTTTTTCATAATAAGCAGTTTAAAAATTTGATGAAAACTTTTTCTATTTGTGAATTTAAAAAAGACTAGGCTTTAAAACAGGTGGTACCAATAGGAAATCAAGTCTGCAGCTCCCACAATCCTTTTTTATTGTTGCTGAGATGGGGTCTGGCTATGTTGCTCAGGCTGGTCTTGAACTCCTGGGATCAAATGATCCTCCCACCTCGGCCTCCCGAAGTGCTGGGCCACAATCCTTTTTTTTTTTTTTTTTGAGACTGAGTCTTGCTCTGTTGCCCAGGCTGGAGTGCAGTGGTGTGATCTTGGCTCACTGCAACCTCCATCTCCCAGGTTTAAGCAATTCTTCTGCCTCAGCCTCCTGAGTAGCTGGGATTACAGGTGTGCACCACCAAACCTGGCTAATTTTTGTATTTTTAGTAGAGACGGGGTTTTGCCATGTTGGCCAGGCTGGTCTCAAACTCCTGGCCTCAAGTGATCTGCCTGCCTTGGCCTCCCACAGTGCTGGGATTACAGGCGTGAGCCACCGCGCCCGGCCCCCTCAATCCTTTTTAAATACATACACTGTTTCTGAAACCTTTTATACATAAGCAGCTACTTTGTGCCGTCTGGTAATTTTATGATGGCTTTATGGGTAAAGACTTGGGGGACCAACTGTGTAGAAGCAGAGATGGGGAAGTCAGATCTGAATGAATAAAACATATTTATATGCCCCTTGCAGGCTGAAAGAATAGCTTAGACTGATTAAAAGTGAAGTAGGGGTTGAGCACCGTGGCCCACGCCTGTAATCCCAGCACTTTGGGAGGCCGAGGCGGGCGGATCACTTGAGGTCAGGAGTTCAAGACCAGCCTGGCCAACACAGTGAAACCCCGTTTCTACTAAAGGAACAAAAATTAGCTGGGCATGGTGGTGGGCACCTGTAATCTCAACTACTTGGGAAGCTGAGGCAGGAGAACCTTTTGAACCCAGGAGGCAGATGTTGCAGTGAGCCAAGATCACACCACTGCACTTCAGCCTGGGCAACAGAGCAAAACTCTGTCTCAAAAAAAGAAAAAAATGAAGTGAAGTAGAGATTTTGCTCACATAGATGGATTGGGTGATCTGTGAGTAATCAGCATCCTAGTAGCTGGTAGTGAGAAGGCAGTACACCATAATGAATGACTGAGCATAAGCCAGTCATAGATCCAAATCTCAGTTCAGTCAATCACTAGATGCAATCTTACTGTATGTTCCAGAGCCTCAGTTTACTCATCTAATCCCCCATATACTGGCGGACTGTTGAAGTTTAAATAAAAGATATGTAGTGTTAGTACAGCAGGTCTGGCTGTTCAGTCCTTTCATGTCTTCAAGGGATCCTGGAACCATTAATGATCTTTGGCCAACCCCTAGAAATGTGGCCTTCAGAATGTTCTTATGTGAATGGTTGATGATTATGATTTATACACCTGGAGCAATGGACCAGGCCTCATCAGCTTGTCAGGATTGCTTTGCATAAACATCAACCTATATGAAGTGCATTTGGTTTCATTTGTGAACCTGTGCTTCAGTTGCTTTGGCTGGTAATGTAGCATGATGTTGCTATGAGCCTGAATCTCGATAAAAGTCTCAGACGAAGAGACTTAAACAGTTTTCCCCAGGCAGAGACATTCTGCACATGTCAATGCAGTTTGCTGCTAGAGAGAAAGCATATCCTATGTGGCCCCAGATGAGAAAGTACTCAAAAGCCTGTCCCTAACCTCTCTGGATTTCTCCTGATATATTTTTCCTGTTGCTTTTAGTCTGTGTAATCTTGCTCTAACAAAACCTTAACCATGAGTATTGAGTTTTATGAGTCCTCGTGGTGAATCAGCAAACTTGAAGGTGAATTTAGGACCTGTGAAATATAAAGGGACTAGTACAGTACCTGAAGAATAATATACAACCAATATATGCTTGCTAGTGGCATTTAAATTCTGCCTGCTGGATGTTATAGGGGACAATTGTACTCTACTAGAATATAGGCTGGGAATATAGGACTTTGCCTGATTTTCTCAATGATGCCCTTAGAAGAAGGGAAGGATAACATTTCATCAATGGGAAACCTAGAGGATAAAACTCCAAGATTCTCCTCTGGCTTCCCATCCTTTCTGACTCAGAGTGGAGAGGTGCCATGTAGAACAAATATGTGGATGAGTAGACCACCAACTGAGACCTTTGGAGAATGCACGCAGGGCAAACTCTTTTACCATTCTGAAGAGTAACAAAAACAATGAAAAGCCTCGTTGAGAGTTACGAAATTTAGAACACTTAGACTAATGTTATGGTGCTCCAAGTGTGGGTGCCACAGTCTGGATCTTCATTTTAGGTAACAGCCACCAGAGACAATGGTGTTAAAAGTGGTTATCAGGAAGGTCAGGCACGGTGGCTCACGCCTGTAATCCCAGCAGCTTGGGAGGCCGAGGCAGGTGGATCACTTGAGGTCAGGAGTTCGAGGCCAGCCTGGGCAACATGGTGAAACCCTGTCTCCACTAAAAATACAAAAATTAGCCAGGCTTGGTGGTGCATGCCCCTGTAGTCCCAGCTACTTGGGAGGCTGAGGCAGGAGAATCACTTGAACCCAGGAGGCAGAGGTTGCAGTGAGCTGAGGTCACACCACTACACTCCAGCCTGGGCGACAGAGTGAGACTTTGTCTCAAAAACAACAACAACAACAACAACAACAACAACAACAACAACAAGTGGTTATCAGGAATTTCTCCAACTCAGCCGGAACCAAGCGAACAGAATGTTTTAGTCTATCCAGGCTGCTATAGTAAAATACCATCAACTGGGTGGCTTATAAACAACCGAAATTTATTGCTCACAATTCTGGAGGCTAGGAAGTTCAGATCAAGGCACAAGAGTATTCAGTGAGGGCCGGCTCTATGATGTGTAAGTGGGGTCTTTTCACTGCGTCCTCACATTGCGGAAGGGGTGAACTCTAGTCTCTTCAGTCCCTTATAAAGGATTAGTACCCTTATATGGGGCTGAAAGGTACTCACATGACCTAATCACCTCCCAAAGCCTGATACCTCCTGATACCATCACATAGGGGATTAGGTGTCAACACATCAATTTTGGGGGAACACAAACATTTAGTCCATAGCACAGAGCTATTTCCAACAAGCACTGGGCATGACAGAAAAAGAGTCTTCAACTGTGAGGACTGCACATAAACATTAAAAAATAATTGGATTAGGACTTCAGTTGAGAGCTAATCCTAGGGAAGGAAGAGTCTAGGATACCCATCTTGCAATTTCTTTTTTTTTTTTTCTTTTGAGATGGAGTTTTGCTCTGTTACCCAGGCTGGAGGGCAGCTCTTCGATCTCGGCTCACTGCAACCTCCGCCTCCTGGATTCAAGCGATTCTCCTGCCTTAGCCTCCCGAGTAGCTGGGATTACAGACGCCCACTACCACGCCTGGCTAATTTTTGTAATTTTAGTAGAGACGAGATTTTACCACGTTGGCCAGGCTGGTCTCGAACTTCTGATCTCAGGTGATCTGCTCGCCTCAGCCTCCCAAAGTGCTAGGATTACAGGTGTGAGCCACCGTACCCGGCCCCATCTTGCAATTTCTTTCTAGGTTTGTGTGAGTGTATGTTTATGGTTCTTATCCAAGTGACCAGGTCTAAGTAAGAGACATCAAAAGATCCTTGTGCCCCCTAAAATGAAATAATAATTACAATAGTAATTTATGTCATGCATTTTATTGATATTTTTAAAATAAATCGCCTCCAAGACAGATATGGGTGATCTTGATAGTGATTTTTCCCTCTACTGGTTTCTTAAGGGATGATGAGCATAAAATAGTTGGTATAAGTTTGCTCTTTCACACTTGGATTTTATTTTTGTTGAGCTCCTAATCATTTAGGGTTACTTCAGAGGTGACTTGATTGTACCCTCTGTCGCACGTAATGATTATAACTTTATCACTGTCAACCTCACTATAATATTTCATCGTATTGCTGTCATTCACATGATCACCGTATGCATTGTTCCTGGAATCTAACTTACGAAAGGACCTGGAAGAGGACTTGACTTTGCTTGAAACATGTAGGTTTTGAGTGTTTTTCTCCTTTGCCTCAGAAATATCATTGACCAAAGGCCTATAAGTTTTGGCAACAAGATGTTTTTTCTTGTAGGGTTGACAAGTTTCAGCTAATTCAGAGTTGGATAATAAGGCTGCCCTGCCTAGACTCACTGACCTTTTTGGATTAAAATGTTTGGGAGGCTTAGCCAATTCCTGTAGACCGAATGGCTTGGATGGTGAGATTTCATTTTGTGGATGAGATGAATAAAGTGGCTTGAATAGCTGAGGTGGCCTGACTGGCTTATCTGAACTGGCTAGCTTACACACATAGTCTAGCTTACATAATTTTTCTAGGCTGCCTTTCTTATGTGCCTTTTCCAGGTGAGATGACTTGCTTAATTTTTTTGAGCATGATGACTTGGATGACCTTTTTGGATATGATGGCCTAGTTAACTTTCCTGCACTGTTTGGTATGGATGGCTTTTGTAGACTTGAGGGTCTGATTAATTTTTCTGTGCTGGATTGTGCGGATGCCCTTTCTGGACTCGAGGAATCAGATGACTTGTCTGCAGTAGATAGCATGGGTTGTGTTTCTGGACTGCATTGAGAGGCTGTCTTGGCTTCACTGAATGATGTTTTGGATGACTTGGCTGTTATGCCTTTTTTCTTGACCCTGAAAGTATAGAAAATTTGGAGTATAATGATTTAAAACAAAAGAGACCTATTACTATTATCAGAGAACATATGGTACTGCTTAGACCTGTGGTCTTTTGGGGCTTTAATATGAAAACTGAACACAGTAAGAATCGGAGTGTGACGGCTGGGTGCAGTGGTTCACACCTGTAATCCCACACTTTGGGAGGACGAGGTGGGCAGATCACTTGAGGCCAGGAGTTTGAGACCAGGCTGGCCAACATGGTGAAACTCCATCTCTACTAAAAATACAAAAATTAGCCTGGTGTGGTGGCGCACACCTGTAGTCCCCAGCTACTTGGGAGGCTGAGGCAGGAGAATCGTCTGAACCTGGGAGGCAGAGGTTGCAGTGAGCCGAGATCATGCCATTGCACTCCAGCCTGGGTGACAAAGTGAGACTCTGTCTCAAAAACAAACAAACAAAAACACAAAAACAGAATTGGAGTGGTGAAAGCCACAACTAAGGTTATAAATATGGACTCTTGTTTAATGCTTTTTCTTAAGAGCATTTTACTATTTAACCACATTAGATAACCATATAATCCACATATAGAATTACACAAAGTTATTTCAAATCTGCTGTAAAAAGAGAGAAACACACACACACACACACACACAAAGAGAAAGAGAGAGAGAGAATGAACCTCACTTATTTCAGAATTAAACTTTTTATAAAAAAGTCACAAATTGATAATGTATCACAAGAAAAAAACTGTAGGAAAAGTCATTGTTTTTGTATCATATTTACAACATCAAGTTATCGGTGCATATTTAAATTCATAACATTCCTCTGAAACTAAAGGAATACAGTACTAGTACCACGTTTTAGTCACCAGTCTTTGGAATGGGATATTTTTAGGGAACTAGTATATAAAAGGCAGGCACTGAGATCATGAGAGCAACAACAGTGAATAATTTTTCATGTGATTAAGTCTTAAAATGGTAGATTATCCAAAATGTTTTATTGTCTTTGAAAAACAGAGACCCAATTCCCTCTCTCTTTCTCTTCATTTTCCCACTCTTATTTGGATATTCATGCCCTCCTTTCCTGCACTGAATTTATAATGCAATTAATGTCCTGGAGTTCAGCTGAACCTTGAACAAGAGACACTTTGACTGAAGTTAATAATGTACTAGAGAATATTTAAGAGCTGATATAATTTAAGGGAAAATATTCACCTACAAAAGGTTGGTAGCTCTTCAGAAGTCTAAAGTTAATATTAAGTAACCTGAACAACAATGAAACCTCCGCTATATGTACACACACACACACCTCGCACTCTTAATTTAAAGGAGTAAAACTTACATTCCTGCTTTGGACGCATCATCGCTCAGACAATTATAATGGAGATAACAAAAACAGATAAAGACAAAAACCATGATGATAATACCAACTAAAATGAGTAGATTTCTTCTAAGGTAGTTCAATTTTGTCTGCATTGATTCAACAGGTTTATCTCCTGCAAAGAGATTGTATAATCAGAGAAGGTGTTAAGTAACCAAGTTTTTTTCCACATTGATAGTGGTTTGATAGTGTAGATAGTGTAGTAACATTTCTTCATCAATTATTTTTTAAACCTGATTAATTGTACCACTGTTATGTTTTTACCTCATGGATCCAGCCAGTCCAGAAGCTAAATCTGGGAGGCATCGCTGACTAATCCATACCATTACCTGGGTTATCCCTGAATCTTGGCTTGCTTATCACATTACCCAGGTTTTTGAATCTGTGTGTGTATGTCTTGCATGTATAAGTGTACTTGAGTGTTAACGTGTGTGTGAATGTGTGTGTGTAATTGAAAAAGGATGTGATAAAAACAAACCTCTGTTAAAAACCTACTATATGCTGGAGATCTGGCAAGATGGCCAAATAGGAACAGCTCTGGTCTGCAGCTCCCAGCGAGACCAATGCAGAAGGGGGGTGATATCTGCATTTCCAACTGAGGTACCCAGTTCATCTCACTGGAACTACTTAGGGGTACCCAGTTCATCTCATTGGGACTGCAATGGGTGCAGCCGAAGGAGGGTGAGCAGAAGCAGAGTGGGGCATTGCCTCACCTGGGAAGTGCAAGGAGCCAGGGGCCTCCTTCTCCCAGCCAAGGGAAGCAGTGAGGGACTGTACTATCCAGCCCAGATACTATGCTTTTCCCATGGTTTTGGCAATCCACAGACCAGGAGATTCTCTCGTGTGCCTACAACACCAGGGCCCTAGGTTTCAAGCACAAAACTGGGTGGCTATTTGGGCAGACACAGAGCTAGCTGTAGCAGTTTTTTTCCCCCCAGTGGCACCTGGAAGCCCAGTGAGACAGAACCATTCACTCTCCTGGAAAGGGGGCTGAACCCAGGGAGCCACGTGGTCTCGCTCAGCAGATCCGACTCCCATGGAGCCCAGCAAGCTAAGATCTACTGGCTTGAAATTCTCGATGCCAGCACAGCAGTCTGAAGTAGACCCAGGACGATGGAGCTTGGTGGGGGGAGGGGCGTCCACCATTACTGAGGCTTCAGGAGGCACTTTTCCCCCTGACAGTGCTAAGGAGGCCAGGAAGTTCGGACTGGGTGGAACTCACCACAGCGCTGCAAAGCAACTGTGGCCAGACTGCCTCTCTAGATTCCTCCTCACTGGGTAGGGCATCTCTGAAAGAAAGGCAACAGCCCCAGTCAGGGGCTTACAGATAAAACTCCCACCTCCCTGGGACAGAGCACCTGGGGGAACGGGTGGCTGTAGGCACAGTTTCTGCGGATTTAAACATTCCTGCCTGCCAGCTCTGAAGAGAGCAGTGGATTCTGACAAGGAGGATTCTTCCAGCACAGAGCTGCTAAGAGACAGACTGCCTCCTCAAGTGGGTCCCTGACTCTCCCGTGCCTCCCGGATGGAGAGACCTCCCAGCAGGGGTCAACAGACACCTCATACAGGAGAGCTCTGGCTGGCATCAGGCTAGTGCCCCTCTGGGACAAAGCTTCCAGAGGAGGGAGCAGGCAGCAATCTTTGTTGTTCTGCAGCCTCCGCTGGTGATACCCAGGCAAATAGGGTCTGGAGTGGACCTCCAGCAAACTGCAGCAGACCTGCAGAAGAGGGGCCTGACTGTTAGAAGAAAAACTAAGAAACAGAAAGCAACAATATCAACATCAACAAAAAGGACCCCCACACAAAAACCCCATCCAAAGGTCATTAGCCTCAAAGATCAAAGGTAGATAAATCCACAAAGATGAGGAAAACCCAGCACAAAAATGCTGAAAATTCCAAAAACCAAAATGTCTTTTCTCCTCCAAATGATCACAACTCCTCTCCAGCAAGGGCACAAAACTAGACAAAGAATGAGTTTGATGAATTGACAGAAGTAGACTTCAGAAGATGGGTAATAACAAACTCCTCTGAGCTAAAGGAGCATGTCCTAACCAAATGCAAGGAAGCTAAGAACCTTGATAAAAGGTTACAGAAATGGCTAACTAGAATAACCAATTTAGAGAAGAACATAAATGACCTGATGGAGGTGAAAAACACAGCACGAGAACTTCGTGATGCACATACAAGTATCAATAGCCAAATCAATCAAGCAGAAGAAAGGATATCAGAGATTGAAGATCAACTTACTGAAATAAGGTGTGAAAACAGGATTAGAGAAAAAAGAATGAAAAACAAAATGAACAAAGCCTCCAAGAAATATGGGACTATGTGAAAAGACCAAACCTACGATTGATTGGTGCACCTGAAAGTGACGGGGAGAATGGAACCAAGTTGGAAAACACACTTCAGGATATTATCCAGGAGAACTTCCCCAACCTAGCAAGACAGGCCAACTTTCAAATTCAGAAAATACAATGAACACCACTAAGATACTCCTGGAGAAGAGCAACCCCAAGACACATAATCATCAGATTCTCCAAGGTTGAAACGAAGGAAAAAATGTTAAGCACAGCCAGAGAGAAAGGTCAGATTACCTACAAAGGGAAGCTCATCAAACTAACAGAGGATCTCTCTGCAGAAACTCTACAAGCCAGAAGAGAGTGGGGGCCAATATTCAACATTCTTAAAGAAAAGAATTTTCAACTCAGAATTTTATATCCAGTCAAACTAAGTTTCATAAATGAAAGAGAAATAAAATCCTTTCCAGACAAGCAAATACTGAGGGATTTTTGTCACCACCAGGCCTGCCTTACAAGAGCTCCTGAAGGAAGCACTAAATATAGAAAGCAAAAACCAGTACCAGCCACTGCAGAAACACACCAAAATATAAAGATCAATGACACTATGAAGAAACTGCAACAACTAATGTGCAAAATAACCAACTAGCATCATGATGACAGGATCAACTTCACACATAATAATATTAACCTTCAATGTAAATGGTCTAAATGCTCCAATTAAAAGACATAGACTGGCAAATTGGATAAAGAGTCAAGACTCATCAGTATGCTGTATTCAGGAGACCCATCACACGTGAAAAGACACACATAGGCTCAAAATAAAGGAATGGAGGAATATTTACCAAGTGAATGGAAAGCCAAAAAAAGCAGGGGTTGCAATCCTAGCCTCTGAAAAAACGGACTTTAAACCAACAAAGATCAAAAAAGACAAACAAGGGCATTACATAATGGTAAAGGTATCAATGCAACAAGAAGAGCCAACTATCCTAAATAGATATGCACCCAATACAGGAGCACCCAGATTCATACAACAAACTCTTAGACACCTACAAAGAGACTTAGACTCCCACACAATAATAGTGGGAAACTTTAACATCCCACTGTCAATATTAGACAGATCAATGAGACAGAAAATTAACAAGGATATTCACAACTTGAACTCAGCTCTGGACCAAGTGGACCTAATAGAACTCTCCAACCCAAATCAACAGAATATACATTCTTCTCAGCACCACATAGCACTTATTCTAAAACCAACCACGTGATTGGAAGTAAAACACTCCTCAGCAAATGCAAAAGAACGGAAATCATAACAAACGGTCTTTCAGATCACAGTGCAATCAAATTAGAACTCAGGTTTAAGAAACTCACTCAAAACCACACAACTACATGGAAACTGAACAACCTGCTCCTGAATGACCGCTGGGTACATAACAAAATTAAGTCAGAAATAAAGAAGTTCTTTGAAACTAATGAGATCAAAGAATCAACGTACCAGCATCTCTGGGACACAGCTAATACAGTGTTAAGTGGGAAATTTATAGCACTAAATGCCCACATCAGAAAGCAGGAAAGATCTGAAATTGACACCCTAATATCACAATTAAAAGAACTAGAGAAGCAAGAGCAAACTCATTCAAAAGCTAGCAGAAGACAGGAAATAATTAAGATCAGAGCAGAACTGAAGGAGATAGACACATGAAAAACCCTTCAAAAAAAATCAATGAATCCAGGAGCTGGTTTATTGAAAACATTAATAAAATATATAGACCACTAGCCAGACTAATAAAGAAGAAAAGAGAGAAGAATCAAATAGACACAATAAAAAATAATAAAGGGGGTATCACCACTGATCCTACAGAAATACAAACTACCATCAGAGAATAGTATAAACACCTCTATGCAAATAAACTAGAAAATCTAGAAGAAATGGATAAATTCCTGGACACACACATTCTCCCAAGACTAAACTAGGAAGAAGTCAAGTCCGTGAATAGACCAATAACAAGTTCTGAAATTGAGGCAGTAATTAATAGCCTACCAACCAAAAAAAGCCCAGGACCAGACAATTCACAGCCAAATTCTACCAGAGGTACAAATAGGAGCTGGTACCATTCCTTCTGAAACTATTTTAAATAATAGAAAAAGAGGGACTCCTCCCTAACTCGTTTTATGAGGCCGGCATCATCCTGATATGAAAACCTGGCAGAGACACAACAAAAAAGGAAAATTTCAGGTCAATATCCCTGATGAACATTGATGCTAAAATCCTCAATAAAATACTGGCAAACCGAATCCAGCAGCACATCAAACAGCTTATCCACCACCATCAAGTCGGCTTCATCCCTGGGATGCAAGGCTGGTTCAACAAACGTAAATCAATAAATGTAATCCATCACATAAACAGAACCAATTACAAAAGCCACATGATTATCTCAATAGATGCAGCAAAGGCCTTTGATAAAATTCAACACCCCTTCATGCTAAAAACTCTCAATAAACTAGGTATTGATGGAACATATCTCAAAATAATAAGAGCTATTTATGACAAACCCATAGCCAATATCATACTGAAAGGACAAAAGCTGGAAGCATCCCCTTTGAAAACCTGCACAAGACAAGGATGCCCTCTCACCACTCCTATTCAACATAGTATTGGAACTTCTGGCCAGGGCAATTGGGCAAGAGAAAGAAATAAAGCGTATTCAAATAGAAAGAAAGTCAAATTGTCTCTGTTTGCAGATGACATGATTGTATATTTAGAAAATCCCATCATCTTAGCCCAAAATCTCCTTAAGCTGATAAGCAAATTCAGCAAAGTCTCAGGATACAAAATCAATGTGCAAAAATCACAAGGATTCCTATACACCAATAATAGACAAGCAGAGAGCCAAATCATAAGTGAACTCCCATTCACAATTACTACAAAGAGAATAAAATACCTAGGAATACAACTTACAAGAGATGTGAAGGAACTCTTCAAGGAGAACTACAAACCACTGCTCAAGGAAATAAGAGAGGTCACAAACAAATGGAAAAACATTCCATGCTCATGGATAGGAAGAATCAATATCGTGAAAATGGCCATACTGCCTGAAGTAATTTATAGATTCAATGCTATTCCCATCAAGCTACCACTGACTTTCTTCACAGAATTAAAAAAAACTACTTTAAATCTCATATGGAACCAAAAAAGAGTCTGTATAGCAAAGACAATCCTAAGCAAAAAGAACAAAGCTGGAAGCATCACTCTACCTTACTTCAAACTATACTACAAGGCTACAGTAACCAAAACAGTATGGTGCTGGTACCAAAACAGATACATAGACCAAAGGAACAAAACAGAGGCCTCAGAAATGACACCACACATTTAAAGCCATCTGATCTTTGACAAACCTGACAAAAACAAGTAATGGGGAAAGGATTCCCTATTTAATAAACGGTGCTGGCAAAACTGGCTAGCCATGTGCAGAAAACAGAAACTGGATCCCTTTTTTACACCTTATTCAAAAATTAACTCAAGATGGATTAAAGACTTCAATGTAAAACCTAAAACCATAAAAACCCTAGAAGAAAACCTAGGCAATACCATTCAGGACATAGGCATGGGCAAAGGCTTCATGACTAAAACACCAAAAGCAATGGCAACAAAAGCCAAAATTGACAAATGGAATCTAATTAAACTAAAGAGCTTCTGCACAGCAAAAGAAACTATCATCAGAGTAAACACGCAACCTACAGAATGGGAGAAAATTTTTACAATCTATCCATCTGAGAAAGGGCTAATATCCAGAATCTACAAGGAACTTAAACAAATTTACAAGAAAAAACAAACACCCCCATCAAAAAGTTGGCGAAGGATACGAACAGACACTTCTCAAAAGAAGACATTTATGTGGTCAACAAACATACGAAAAAAAGCTCATCATCACTGGTCATTAGAGAAATGCAAATCAAAACCACAATGAGATACCATCTCATGCCAGTTAAAATGGTGATCATTAAAAAGTCTGGAAACAACAGATGCTGATGAGAGGAGGAGAAATAGGAACGCTTTTACACTGTTGGTTGGAGTGTAAATTAGTTCAACCACTGTGGAAGACAGTGTGGCAATCCCTCAAGGATCTAGAACCAGAAATACCATTTGACCCAGCAATCCCATTACTGGATATATACCCAAAGGATTATAAATCATTCTACTGTAAAGACGCATACACACGTATGTTTATTGCAGCACTATTTACAATAGCAAAGACCTGGAACCAACCCAAATGCCCATCAATGATAGACTGGTTTAAGAAAATGTGGCACATATACACCGTGGAATACTATGCAGCCATAAAAAAGAGTGAGTTCATGTCCTGTGCAGGGACATGGGTAAAGCTGGAAACCATCATTCTCAGCAAACTAACAGAGGAACAGAAAACCAAACACTGCATGTTCTCACTCATAAGTGGGAGTTGAACAATGAGAACACATGGACACAGGGAGAGGAACATCACACACTGGGGCCTGTTGTGGGGGTTGGGGGCAAGGGGAGGGAGAGGATTAGGACAAATACCTAATGCATGTGGGGCTTAAAACCTAGATAATGGGTTGACAGGTGCAGCAAACCACCATGGCACATGTATACCTGTGTAACAAACCTGCAAGTTCTGCACATGTATGCCAGAACTTAAAGTAAAAAAACAAAAAACAAAAATAAACCCCTACTGTATGTTAAGTCCCTTGCCAGATTCATTTATATAGTATTAGCTAGTTTGGTGGGGACAGGTTGGTATATTGAGTGGGGAAGGGTGGTAAAGGAGGACCATAAGTCTGTCATCTTGATGCTTATATTTTGCTTAAGTTTTTTAATATCAGCTGTTGTATTAGAAATTCTTGAAGACCTACTAATGTTAACACTGCTAAAAGTAACAGCAGATTTCTTAAATACAGCTGGCGTTTCTAATCAACTACTTTAATGTATACTATAACAGATCATAATTTACAAGTTTTAAGGTTAGGCACCTACCTGTAGTAGAAGATCCATTGGTTTGGTTTGTAGTCATACAATTATTTTTCCAAATGGACAAAAGTAGGACACAAATAACAAGATTCATGTCCGCAACTTGGTTCAAATGATTTGTCTACTAAGGTAACTACTGAATTTATACAGTTCAGAGTGTTCTAGGCATTTATGACATCATTACCATTGTGTGTCATACTCTGACAACATAATCTCACCATAGGGAAGCATAAGCTTCTGTATACAAATTTTACCAAATGACTTTTTTTTTTTTGAGACGGAGTTTGGCTCAGGCTGGAGTGCAATGGCATCATCTTGGCTCTCTGCAGCCTCCACCTCCCGGGTTCAAGGCACGGTGGCTCACAGCTGTAATCCCAGCACTTTCGGAGGCGGAGGTGGGCGGATCACTTGAGGTCAGGAGTTCAAGACCAGCCTGGCCAACACGGTAAAACCCTGTCTCTATTAAAATGCAAAAATAGCTGGGCATGGTGGTGGGCACCTGTAATCCCAGCCACTTGGGAGGCTGAGGCAGGAGAATCACTTAAACCCGGGAGGTGGAGGTTGCAGTGAGCCGAGATTGCGCCACTGCACTCCAGCCTGGGCGACAGAGCAAGACTCTGTCTCAAAAAAAATAAAATAAAGAGTAAAAAAGAAATGAAAGAACATGTCCTATAAAGGTGACAGTCTTTGAAATTATGCATTTGGGGCCATTGGAATATAATAAAATTAAATATTAATTGGAAAACCCCCAGCCTGGCCAATATTGTGAAACCCCCTCTCTACCATAAAAAAAAAAATGCAAAAATTAGCCGGGCGTAGTGGCAGGTGCCTGTAATCCCAGCTACTCAGGAGGCTAACACAAGACAATCACTTGAACCCAGGAGGCAGAGGTTGCAGTGAGCCTAGATGGCGCCACTGCACTGCAGCCTGGGTGGCAGAGCAAGACTCCATCTTAAAAAAAATAAAAAACCAAAAAAAAAAAAAAAATACAACTCAGTTTTACCCTGAAGGTCTAAATAATCCTGCTCATACTTTTTAACTGTATAAAAATCAGAAAATGTTATTCTATTGCTTTTGAATAAGCTGCTTTTGAAAATTTGAATAGGGCTTATAAAGTGAAAGAATGTATCTGTCACCTTTTTTAAAAAAAGAAATCAGGTTTTTTTTTTTTTTTCCCTAATGTTGGATACATGGTAGACAAATATCTTAAAGCCAGTATTTCAGAAACAGCTTCCAAATTAATTTGAACATTAACTTCATATTCATAATGGTTACAAAAACACTTTACTTTCTTTGGCTTTAACATAGATTTATATGATTTTATTTCATTTGCAAGTTTACATGACTAGCATGTTAGTAATAATCGATTTCACTCAGAAATTCTAGGTATTATTTTGATAAAAATTGTGTATAATAAGTACACTATAAAACCCCATTTCTTGCTTCATATTTGTTGTTGTTATTGTTTTGATTGTTGCCAGGACTAGAGTAAAACCCAGTGAGATATTTGCCTGTAGCACAAAATTTAAGGGGTGTTGCAAAATTCAGTAATCAAATAAGATTTTAACGTGATATTTAAAAATCAAAATTAATGCCAAAAATCTATGACCAACAAAATATTGAACATTTAAATAAAGACAGGATCTGATTCTGCATTTGCATGAGCCTGTCCCACTCCCCTCACCCTAATCCCAGCTCTGTATCTTGAGCCTGCAGGGCCATATTTATTCTTTTCCACTTTAAAAAGCAGAGGGGAAGGGTCCAAGGACTTAGCCAGGTACTTAACAGGGCTGTGTCCCCAAGACCCCTAAAAATCTCACTAGGTCATTTTCTCCAGAGAGCTGCTCCTGCCTGGGCCCTTGTGTAATGATTCTTGGTGAAGAATGGCTGCTCCTGGTTTCTCTCTCCTTGGTTCTCCAGAGATTAACCTGTACCACTTTTCTGATTTCCACCATTATATTTGATTGTCTTGCTCCCAATGTCTGGCTGGCATCATATCTATAGGAATCAGTAGTAGGAAAAGCTCCTAAGCTCTTCCCAGCAGCCACATGGCAAGTTTGAACCTTTGCCCTCATCTGGGTGAGAGGAATCTTTCTGGAGTTGCCACCTTGGGGATTTCTACTGCCCTCCTCTGGACCTCAATTGACAGTGCAATTCCGCCTTGGGCCTTCAACTTTTTCCCCTCATTTGATTTTTTTTAATTAAAAAAAATATATGCACCTTATAAAAATTTTAAATCACACAGAGGTATTTCAGACTTCCTTTATCCCTTGAGATCTTCTGACCCCTTTAAAATTGCTTTAAATATTCCTTACTCACAGCTTGTGAAGATGCCTGAAATCTTCATCTCTATTTTTAATTGCACTTTAAAATTGCATTAGGAATATATTAATATTAACCCATTCTCATTATGAAAAATACACAAGACAGACATATACAGAATAAAACGTTATAGACTCTTTTCCTTCCCCACTCCACTCTATCCCCATTCTGGAGACAATGACACAAAAATTTGATGTGCATCTCTCAGATCTCTTTCTACATATTTACATACATATCTATGTACATGATGCACACCCATACTACATATAAATGGGAACATTCTATAAATATTCCTTTTCAGGATTTAAAAAAATCACACAACTATTCATATGCTGATATTCATAGCAGTATTATTCGCAATAGCCAAAAGGTGGAAACAACCTAAATGTCCATCAACAGATAAATGGGTAAACAAAATGCGGTATATGCATACAACGGAGCAATATTTAGCCTTAAAAAGGAAGGGAATTCCAATATATAATACAACATGAATGAACCCTGAAAACATTATGCTAAGAAATAAGCCACATATTGTATGATTCCACTTATATGGGGTACTTAGAGTGGTCAAATTCATAGAGACAGAAAGTAGAATGGTGGTTACCAGGGGCTGGGTAGAGTGGGGAACGGGGAATTATTGTTTAATGGGGACAGAGGTACAGTTTGGGATGGTGGAAAACTTCTGGATATGGATGTGATGATGACTGTACAGCAACGTGAATCTGCTTGATGTCACTGAAGTGTACACTCAGAAATGGTTAAAATAGTGAATTTTATGTTATATTAATTTTCTGCAATAAAAATATTTTTAAAAATACACAACTAATGCTTAAACCATTTCCTTGTTAAAAAAAAAAAAAAGTCACATGTGGCTGGGCACGGTGGCTCACGCCTGTAATCCCAGCACTTTGGGAGGCCAAGGAGAGTGGATCACCTGAGGTCAGGAGTTTGAGACCAGCCTGGCCAGCATGGTGAAACCCCGTCTCTACTAAAAATACAAAGATTAGCCAGGTGTGGTGGCAGGCACCTGTAGTCCCAGCTACTCGGGAGGCTGAGGCAGGAGAATCGCTTGAACCCAGGAGGTGGAGGTTGCAGTGAGCCGAGATCGCGCTATTGCACTCCAGCCTGGGCAACAAAAGCAAAACTCCATCTCAAAAAAAATAAAATAGAATAAAATAAAATAAAATAAGTGGTCAAGAAATGTTATTATTATTGGATATAGTACCCACTTTTAGAGAGTCGATAAAGTAGGCCAGCAGATAATACCTATGTTGTTAATATCAGGAGTCAGGGACTGAAGGCAATTTGAGAATGGGGGCCAGAAAGAGAAGCAGAAGAGTCCCCAAATGGAAAGTGAGTGGTTGCCAATCAACTCTAGTGTTTAACTTTATGAAACAAAAAGTAGAAGAGATATAAGAACAAATAGATAGAAGCAAAGTTATACTACACAACTTTCAGCTCAAGATAAATCGAGTGGACACAAAATTATTAAGGAGGTAGAATATGTAAATAACATAAAATATAATCAATAGGGTTGATCATATATACATATATATGGAACTTTACAGTCCTTCCTTCTCTTTTTCACAGACATAATGAATTGTTTTATCTTCTTGGGGGCTGGAAATCTATCATTTTGGAAAACCACTTCTTTCCACCTCAACCAAATAGTCTTGATAAGAACTAACAATTATAGTATCCCTCTCTCCTGGCCACAAGGGTGAGCATGTGGCTCAGGCTAGACCAGTAATCGGTTCCCATCTCTAACCATAGTGATTGGTTTATAGTTGGGCATGTGACTCAGGACAGGCTAATCAGAAGTTTTCCCCAAAGATTTTTCAAACAATCTGGGCTGAGAAATTCCCTTACCACCAGCGCAGTAAACCTGGAAAAGATGTCCAAAGGTACCTGTGACACAGCCCCTGATGGCAGGAGTAAGCTAATTAGAAAGGATGAAAGTGGCTGGGTGTGGTGGCTCATGCCTGTAATCCCAGCACTTTGGGAGGCTGAGGCGGGCATATCTCTTGAGTTCAGGAGTCCGAGACTAGCCTGGCCAAAATGGTGAAACCCCGTCTCTACTAAAAATACAAAAATTAGCTGGGCATGGTAGCACACACCTATAATCCCAGCTACTTGGGAGGCTGAGGCTGGAGAATTGTTTGAACCCAGGAGGCAGAAGTTGCAGTGAGCCGAGATCACGCCACTGCACTCCAGCCTAGGCCACAGAGCGAGACTCTGTCTCAAAATAAACAAAGAATAAAAGTGACATAAAGAGAAACATAAACATGAAAGATGGAGAGTCTTCCAAGGAGAGTTACAATTCCTGTTTTCCTACAGCCATCAGCATTGCTACCCTTCTAGTGGTTTGATTATATGTATTAATATAGTCCTTTTTTTGATTCACTGGTTGGAACTGGCTTTGTGTCATTTTCAACCAGAAGGGCTCTAACGAATACAAATTGATGTGATGTGTGTATATAAACAACAGGGTAATAGCACGGAGGTCCCTGAGCCATTAATTCAGATTGATGGGTCAAAGCCAGACCCAGCATACTTGTTCTCGGGACAGCAGCCCCCAGCCACACCTCTGTAGCACAGGGGATGCTGCTGAGGTAGAATGAATCTGACACCCACGTTCACTGGAATTTTAAATGTTCCCCTGCCAGCAGTTACCAACACATCTCCTCTTTGCAGGCATGGACATTTCTGGTGAGAAGACTGTTAACAGCTTCCCCTCTTATATCTCTGTGCATAGCCAGTAAGACTTCCCTGCCAGTGCAAAGGCATGTGTATTCTTACTTGCATACGTTCACAACATGTGTACACATGCGTGCCCTCCAGGGTCTTCACACATGCACATATATGCATGAGCTCTCAGGTAGAACATGTAGGAAGCATCTGTAGTACTAGAAATTATGTTTCCTTTATTTTTAAATCTCATATGCCATATGTCTGTTAATGTGCTCTAGTTATTACCACATAAAGAATGAATAGCTGGTTTGATCTCAACTGTCGTCCAGCCTCAATTTGTTCAGTGACTGACATTAATGAAATCGTAATAGGTTGCTTTCTAGAAGGTTTTAACCATCCTCTAAGGGAGATCTTGACATTCTAGTATGCATTTCACATTTCTTTGCCTATTCTGCCATCGTGTGGGCAAGGAACACAAACATTAAGGTGTTAATGACCCAAGGTTGTATTTGAAAAGGGCTCTAATGATTAGAGATTTTTTTTTTTCTCCAGGGGTAGAGGAAAAGTGGGAAGGACATGGGGAGGAAACACAAGTCCCCTCGCACCACCCCGTAAAAAGGCTGACTCTCCCTTCCTTCCTTCCTTCCTTCCTTCCTTCCTTCCTTCCTTCCTTCCTTCCTTCCTTCCTTCCTTCCTTCCTTCCTTCCTTCCTTCCTTCCTTCCTTCCTTCCTTAATTCCTCCTTCCCTCCCTCCCTCTCTTTCTTTCTTTCGACAGAGTCTGGCTTTGTTGCCCAAGCGGGAGTTCAGTGGCGCGATCTCAGCTCACTGCAAACTTCGCCTCCCTGGTTCAAGCGATTCTCTTGCTTCGGCCTCCCGAGTACCTGGGATTACAGGCGCCGGCCACGATGCCCGGCTAATTTTTGTATTTTTAGTAGAGACGGGGTTTCACCATGTTGGCCAGGCTCAAACTCCTGACCTCAGGTGATCCACCCGCCTCGGCCTCCCAAAGTGCTGGGATTACAGGCGTGAGCCACCGCACCCGGCCAAAAGCTGACTACTTTTACTAAATCTTTACAAGGAGTTCAGGTTGGAGGGTTTGCTCATCGGAATGCAGTGTCCCTCAGAGGAACTAGCGCATATTAGCACCACCGTATGCCAGGCATGGAATTCTCGCAGCAATCCCTTGGGTGGAGGCCAGCTGGGTAGGCACTATCATTGCATTATCATCTTCCTTTTACAGATGAGCCTACTGAGATCCAGAACGGCTAAGTATCATGTCTAAATTCCCACAGGTAGTAAGTGGCAAAGCCAGGAGGTTTTGAAAATAAGCTGGGAATATAAACGGAAACTATAAAAAAAGTTTCATTAGAAAACTATGTACAAAGAAATACAAATTACAGGAATACGATTGCACACAAGGCAATGTATATCTATGTCTTATGAAGCTAAACAATAAAACCAATACTTATGAATGCACCAACTAACTTAAGGAAACAGCACCACCAATGCCACTGAATCTCCTTGGGTGCTCCTCTCTGACCCTATCCTCTTGTCTCCTTGCCCTGAGATAGCCACTATCCTTTTTTTTAATTCCCTTGATTTTCATTACTGTTTTATTCCAAAAGTATGTGTGTTTAGTTTTGCTTTGTTCTGAAATGTATAAAAATGGAATTTTTATACATTTTACGTTTCTCCTGTGACTTGCTTTATTCACTCAAAGTTGCTCGTGAGATTCATCCATGTTGCTTGGTGTACTTGCAGTACTTTTTTCACCAATGTATAGAATTCTATACATTCAATTCTATTCTATTCCAATTTCACCAATGTATAGATTTCAGTATAGAATTCTGGCACATGAACGTGCCAGAATGTACTCATTCATTTTCCTGCTGATAGACACTTGGCTTGTTTCCAGTTTTTCACTATTACGTGCAATGCTGCTATAAATGCTCACGTACATGACTTGTGGGACATGGCGTAAAAGTTTCTCTAGGGAATATACATGGAAACAAATGGCTGCATTATAGTGAATACAAATGTTCAACTTTTACAAAACAACCTAATATCCTTTTCCAAAGTGGTTGTATTATATCTGTTCATGTTCCTACTGCAATGTATGAGAGTTTCCATTGGTTTACATCCTTTGCTACCATTTGAAGTTGCCAGAACTTTAAATTTTGGCCAAACTAATGAGGTTAAAATGGCATGTCGTTGTAGGTTTGTAGGAGTTTGTCAAATTTGTAGAAGTTTTCAAATTTAGTGGCATTAAGTTGCATCAGTTGATGGGGCAGAGAGAGAGCATTCCAGGTTGGGGGAGCCACTTGGGAAAGGGTTCTAAGTCAGGTCAGAGGTTGGTGCATGTAAGGAACAGAAAAAAAGCCAGCATAGATGTTGCATAATGTGTTCACCTCTGCCTTAGGCAGCTAACCTCTCGGTACCTCACATTTTGCCTGACTTTACCTACGGCATCTGCCAGACCTTACCTGCTAGACCTGACTACTTCTGAACAGCTCTCAAGTATTACACCATATTATATGGTGAAATTGGGTTTTAATTTTAACCAGATGGATTCAAACTAGCTCTTATGTTTTTTTATCAGTTAGCTCTCACATTTGGATGAACTTCCAGAAGCTTATTTCAAAATATCTTTCTGACCATTGCACCATCAAATCCTCTTTGATCATCAAACAACTTTAAATTTGCTTTTTTAAATGTATTTAGGCTCTCATATACAGTTCTGAAAGACATGTGAGAATAAATTTTCAGGAATTTATTTTAGAGCAAAAAATCAACTTCCATTGGCCTAGAATAAGGAGAGAACCCGTTAACGAGGCAACTGTGAATTATGATTATCTTTGTTCTTTGGGAGATTTTACTGCTGGTCGAGTGAGTCTGAAAGTCTAACTCAGGTTTTGCCCATTGGATTGCAACATACAGACAACAAAAACAAAACCCAAGATAAGAATTAATAATTATGAAGTAAGTGAAGTTTGCCTTTGGCCCTCTGTGATAGCTAGATTCTGATGATAGCCCCCAGGGAATCACACGACCTGGCATTTGCACCCTTGTGTAATCTCTGCCCACATTAAATATGGGCTGGCCTGTGACTGGTGTTAACTAACAGACTGCTGTAGAAGGGACACTGTGTCAGTTCTAGATCTAGCCTTTAAGAGGACTGGCAGTTTCTGCTTCCTATCTCTTGGAATACTCACTTTTGGGAACCCTGAGCCACTGTGTGAAATGTCTAGCCACTCTTCTGCAGAGACCACAGGGAGAGGTCATGTGGAGGGTAGAGGCCCTGAGACCATATGGAGAGACATAGCAGTCCAGCTGTACCAGTGTCCCAGTCAAGCCTCCAGATGACTCCAGCCTCAGCTATCATGTGACTGCAACTGTAGGAGGGCTCCCAAGATAGACCAGCAGAGCTTCACAGCTGATCTCAATAAACCCACAGCACCATGATAGATAATACAATGGTTTTAAGCCACTAAATTTTAGGGTGGCTTGTTATGTAATAATAGGTAACCAAGGCCGGGCGTGGTGGCTCACGCCTATAATCCCAGCCCTTGGAGGCTGAGGCAGGTGGATCACCTGAGGTTGGGAGTTTGAGACCAGCCTGACCCACATGGAGAAATCCCGTCTCTACTAAAAATACAAAAATTAGCTGGGTGTGGTGGTGCACACTTGTAATTCCAGCTACTCGGGAGGCTGAGGCGGGGGAATCGCTTGAATCCGGGAGGCGGAGGTTGCAGTGAGCTGAGATAGCGCCATTGCACTCCAGCCTGGGCAACAAGAGTGAAACTCTGTCTCAAAAAAAAAAAAAAAAAGTGACCAAAATAGAAATTAATATGTGAAAGTGGAGTGCTGACGTAACAAGAATCTAAAACATGTGGCAGCGGGCAAAAGCTGAAATGGCCGTGTAGAAACTGTTAGTGAAGGCTTGAAGGAAATATGCAATTTTTGCAGCTGTCAGTCACCATATAAAAAGCCTAAATACCAGCAATAGAGCGAGACTCCGTCTCAAAAAAAAAAAAAAAGAAAAAAGAAAAAAGCCTAAATACCTTGCTGGAAAGGCCACCTGGAGTGGCGAGGTCTTGATATACAAGGAAAAAGAGAAAGGCTCAAACTTCCAAGCATTCCAGATGACTCTAACCTGGTTGCATTACTATCTAATTGCAACCACGTGAGATAATCCAAGTGAAACCAGCTAAGGAACTGCCCAGCTGAGACAAGTTCACTAATAGAACAATGTGAGATAATAAAATGGTTGCTGTTTTAAGCCATTAAGTTTTGGCAATGGTTGTTATGCACGATAGATAACTGAAACACCTCCTATGGCCTCAGGTTTTCATTGTTCATTGACTGCTGTGCTCATACATATTCCGGACCCACAGTTATAAAGTTCCACCTCAAACTCCCTTCCTTTTGGCAGTGCTACAGATGGTCATTAAGGCCTTGGCTTTGCAGTCATGTGACCCTCAGGTCAAATCCCTGCTCATGTGCTTATTTATTAACTGATTAAATTTTGGTAGATCATTTAAACATTTTGATACTTTAATTTTTTCAATCTGTCAAATGGGGGAAATGGTGCTTATCTCATCCAAGTCTTGTTATGAGGATAAAATAATCATAAGCATCTCGATTACTTCAAAGCTATGGAAATAAGTTTGCATTATTTTTTTCTTTTCTTTTTTCTTTCTTTCTTTTTTTTTTTTTTGAGACGGACTTTCGCCCTATTGTCCAGGCTGGAGTGCAATGGCGTGATCTCGGCTCACTGCAACCTCTGCCTTCCAGGTTCAAGCGATTCTCCTGCCTCGGCCTCCTGAGTAGCTGGGATTACAAGCACCCGCCACCACACCCGGCTAATTTTTTGTACTTTTAGTAGAGACAGGGTTTCACCATGTTGGCCAGGCTGGTCTCAAACTCCTGACCTCAGGTGATCTGCCCACCTCGGCCTCCCAAAGTCCTGAGATTACAGGTGTGAGCCACCGTGGCCGGCCCTCTATTTTTATTAGATAATGAGAAATTAGCCACACTAGCCCCACAAAGACTGCAAGTTAGTCAAACTACGCTCTTTCTGAATCCCAGTTTATATCTGCAAAAATACTAGCTAACCACCGTCCACTCACAAAAAGCAGGTTATAGTCCGAGAAGTCACCATTAACTTGGGTTACTGATTTCAATCTGTCCTTCCACAATCCTTGGCCTGTTTCTTTGCCAGTGTCCCTTAGACACTGCCTCTCATTTGGGGACTTGCTTCATTCTCAGCTCCAAGTAATTCCCCTCAAACGCTTCCACAGAACCCAGGCTCACTCATCCATCACTAGCTGAGGCATATTTTTTTCAGATATTTGTCAATCCTAAAGTACCTGCCTAATTGCAACCTTGTTCTGAGACAAAGTAGGCTCCCTAACTGGATTCAAAAAGCCTCTTCTGGAGTTCAGCTTTCCTTTTCTATTTATTTATTTATTTATTTATTTATTTTTTTTGAGACAGTCTCGTGCTGTCGCCCAGGCTGGAGTGCAATGGTGCATTCTTAGCTCACTGCAACCTCTGCCTCCTGGGTTCAAGCGATTTTCCTGCCTCAGCCTCCCAAGTAGCTAGGATTACAGGCACCTACCACCATGCCTAGAGAGATATATATATATATATTTTTTTTTTTTTAGTAGAGACAGGGTTTTACCATGTTGGCCAGGCTGGTCTCGAACTCCCAACCTCAGGTGATCCACCTGCCTTGGCCTCCCAAAGTGCTGGGATTACAGGTGTGAGCCACCACCCCTAGCCTGGAGTTCAGCGTTCAAGCAAGATGGGGCAACATGGGCTGCATTTATTCCGCCACATGAAGCAACAACAACAACAACAAACAGACAAAATATATATGAAACAGCAGTCTTAAGATGCAAAACATCAGGCAATAGAGGATAGTAATCCTGGGAGATGGGAGATGGAACATCTACATGCTACAGTGTCCCAGGTTATTACACTAAGAGAGTTTCCAGGCCACACTGCATGAAGGAGGAATCCAGGTGGAGACAGGCAGACTTTCTGAGGGTTTACAATAAAGTAGAAGTATGATATATGGCAGTAATAGCACAAAGGCCAGGAGGTAAGAAATGAAGGTATATGATTGTGTAGTTCTTATACTGTGTGTGAAATGGGATAACAATTGGAAGTAGGCTCTGAGAAGATGAAGATGTATCCAATAAACCCTAAAGCAATCACTAAAACAATAAAACAAAGAGATATAGCTAATGACTTAACAGAGGAAACAAAATGAAATCATAAATAAATAATCCCAAATAAGGCAGAAAGAGATGAGAAACTACTAATGAGATGATACAATTAAATGTAACTATATCAGTAATTACATTAAATGTACATGGTCTAAACACTTCAGTTAAAGGCACAGATTGTCATATTGGATAAAAAAGCAACACTCAGCAACCTTCTGTCTATAAGAAACCAACTTTGGATATAAAGACAAATAGGTTAAAAATAAAAGGATGGCCAGATTGGTCAAAGGGTACAAACTTGCAGTTGTAACATAAATAAGTTCTGGAGACATAATGTACAGTATGGTGACTGTGAGAGTTTTCAGAATCAAAATGAAGTCACTTATGCCAAACCCTAACGAAATGGAGTCAGGAGGCCATAATGGAGGGGCTCTAACACACACATGCCTGTGATAAAAAGTATTCCAAGTACTCTCCGAAAACCATAACTTTGTACAAGGACCACCGCAATCTTGCACAAAAAATACTTATGCAGACTGGGTGCAGTGGCTCACATCTGTAATACCAGCACTTTGGGAGGCCAAGACAGGCGGATTGCTTGAGCTCAGGAGTTCAAGACCAGCCTGGGCAACATGGAGAAATCCCATCTCTACAAAAAATACAAAAATTAGCCAGGTGTAGTGGTGCACAACTGTAGTCCCAGATACTCGGGAGGCTAAGGTGGGAGGATCAATTGAGCCAGGGAAGTGGAGGCTGCACTGAGCCACCATTGCACCACTGCACTCCAGCTGGGGTGACAGAGTGAGACCCTGTCTCAAAAAAAAAAAAAAAAAAAACACTTAGGCGAGGATGTCTGGTCAGCAACTGCCTATTCAGCCTTTGACTGACGCCACCCTTGTTATTAATTCTTGTAGCCAAGAATAATCGTTTCAAAATAATTTCTGTAACAGTCTTCATTTTGCCTTTATAAGTTTCCCCTTGCCTCAGCCTCCCTGGATATGCCTATGATCCATCATAGCACCTGTCTTGGATTATAATCCTGCTAAGTCCTGAATAAACCCATTATCTTTGCAGAATCTCTCTCCATTGTTATTTTAGGTTGGCATGATAATAGTTCATAATAAGGTATTCTATACTTGAGATTTACTAATAGAATAGATCTTAGGTATTTTCACCATACACAAGAAGAAGTAGCTATGTGAAATGATGGATATGTTAATTAGCTTGATTGTGGTAATCATTTCACAATGTATATCAAAACATCACATTGTACACTTTAAATATATATAATTTTTATTTGTCAATTATAACTCAATAGAGTTGGGGCAAAGTGAAAGGATGGAAAAGTATATACTGTGGTAACACTAGTTAGATGAAAGCTGGAGTGGTTACATAAATATCAAAGTAAATTCAAAAGCAAAGATTATTGTCACAGATAAAGGAAGTTTTTTCATAATGACAAAAGGGTCAATTCATTGAGTGGAAATAATAATTCTAAGTGTTTATGCACCCAAGAACAGAACTCCAAAATGTATGAGGCAAAATTGAAGAAGCAGCAAGGATAAATAACAATTATAGTCAGAAATCTCAATACTTCTTCCTCAATTATTGCTACAAGTAGGTAGAAAATTGTGAAGGATATAGAAAAGTTGAACATGCAGCCATAAAAAGGATGAGTTCAGGCCGGGCGCGGTGGCTCACGCCTGTAATCCCAGCACTTTGGGAGGCTGAGGCGGGTGGATCACCATGTCAGGAGTTTGAGACCAGCCTGGCCAACATAATGAAACCCCATCTCTGCTAAAAATACAAAAAATTAGCTGAGTGTGGTGGCAGGTGCCTGTAGTCCTAGCTACTTGGGAGGCTGAGGCAGGAGAATTGCTTGAACCTGGGAGGTGGAGGTTGCAGTGAGCCGAGATTGTGCCACTGCACTCCGGCCTAGGCAATAGAGCAAGACTGTGTTTCAAAAAAAAAAAAAAAAAAAAAAAGGATGAGTTCATGTCTTTTGCAGGGACATGGATGAAGTTGGAAGCCATCATCCTCAGCAAACTAACACAGGAACAGAAAACCAAACACCACATGTTCTCACTCATAAGTGGGAGTTGAACAATGAGAACACATGGACACAGGGAGGGGAACATCACACGCCAGGGCCTGTTGGAAGGTTGGGGGGTGAGGGGAGGGAACATAGAGGACAGGTCAATAGGTGAAGCAAACCACCATGGCACATATATACCTATGTAAACTGCCTGCACATTCTGCACATGTATCCTGGAACTTAAAAAAAAAAAAAAAAGCCCAACCAGTTGGGGGAAAAAAAAATGTTGAACAGTACTATCAACCAACTTGACATAATTGGCATTTATAGAAGACTCTACCCAACAAAAGTAGAATAACACGTTTTTTTTCCAAGTGTCCGTGGAACATTTACCATAGTGCATACACTGTGTCAGAAAATTAGGATTGAATAATTTAAAAGGATTCAAACCATACAGAGTAGGCTGTTTGACAACTAGGGAATTAAATTAGAAATCAATAAAAAACGTTCTCTTGAAAATCCCCCACATATTGGAAACTAAACAACACATTTCTTAATAACATACGGGCCCAAAAAGATATCAGAAGGGAAATTAGCAACTATTTTGAAATGAATAAAAATGAAAATACAGTATAACAGAATTTGTAGAGTGCTACTAAAGCAGTGCTTGGGGGGAATTTATAGCACTAAATGCCTATGTTAGAAAAGGAGAGGCCAGGCGTGGTGGCTCACGCCTGTAATCCCAGCACTTTGGGAGGCTGGGGGTGGGGGTGGATCACCTGAGGTCAGGAGTTCGAGACCAGCCTGGCTAACATGGTGAAACCCCATCTCTACTAAAAATACAAAAAAATTAGCCAGGCTGGCGGTGGGCGCCTGTAATCCCAGCTACTTGGGAGGCTGAGGCAGGAGAATCGCTTGAACCTGGGAGGTGGAGGTTGCAGTGTTGCAGTGACCCGAGATCGCGCCATTGCAATCCAGCCTGGACAACAAGAGCGAAACTCTGTCTCAAAAAAAAAAAAAAAAAAAAGGAAAAAGAAGAAAGAAAAAAGAAAAGGAGAAAGGTCTTAAGTCAGTGACCTCAGTGTTCACTTTAAGAAACTAGAAAAAGGAGAGTAAATTAAACTCAACATAAGCAGAGGAAAGGAAATAATTAAGATCAGAGCATACGTAAATGAAATGTGAAACAACAATAAAAACCAAAACAATGCAGAAAAATCCAATGAAATCAAATGCTGCTTCTTTGAGAAGATCAATGAAATCGATAAATCTCCAGCCATACTTACCAGGAAAAAAAAAAAAGAGAGAAGAGAGACAAATCACTATAAATTCTGCAGATATTAAAAGGATAACAAGAAACTATTATAAATAAATGTATGCCCATAAACATGACAACTTAGAAAGACACAAATTTCCAAAGTTCCACCAGTTATTAAATGTGAATCCTTCAACAAGTTATTTTAAGTGTCTAGACCTCAGTTTCTTTGTATTAAAATGGTCGAGTTTGTGAAGAGCAAATGTACCTGAAGTTATTAGCCATTATTATTATTACTATTGTTATCTTGGATTCAGACTTACAGAGCAAATGAGGATTTGGATGGGACTGAGGAAAAAAACATGTGATTCACAAATAGTTACTGCAGGAGCTAGTTGATTTGGTAAAATGCTCTTGATTGGACCTCTGATTTTGTTCAATCTCATTGTTTTTGTTTTAAAAGTTTTCCTGCTCACTAAAGAGTACTTATTGATGCCTTGTGTATTAAAAACCTGATTGATCACTATCATTAAATTGTGCTGATAAAAAGATTTTTAAAAAAATTTTATATATATATTTTCTCTCTCTCTCTCTCTTTCTCTCTGTTTTTTAAACTTCTCCTTCTGGAACAGAGCTACCCTATAGGCAGTGTGCCCAGAGTATCCTTTTTTTTTTTTTTTTTTGAAACAGGATCTTGCTCTGTCACCCAGGCTGGAATTCAGTGACATGATCACAGTTCACTGCAGCCTCGATCTCCTGGGCTCAACCAATCCTCCCACCTCAGCCTCCTGAGTAGCTGGGACTACGGGTATGCACCACCACATCCGGCTAATTTTTTTGATTTTTAGTAGAGACGAGGTTTTGCTATATTCCCCAGACTGGTCTTGAACTCCTGACCTCAAGCAATCTTCCCACCTCAGCCTCCCAAAGTGCTAGGATTACAGGTGTGAGTCACTGCACCTGGCTAGATTTCTTAATTAAATAACTGGAAATTTCAATAATCTTTACTACCTAGGGAAAAAAATAATCTTTAAAACATTTAGTTTTCATTCCTAGAGCCTACAGCAATAAATAAAGTTAATTCAAACAATTTTACTAACCTATGACTCAAAGTGAAATTTAAGGAACTACTCATCAAGTGATCAAGTAGGTGAATTTTTTTTTTTGCCTGGTGTGTAGTCTTTTTCAACTAAATTCCTCATATGAACTGCTGAAAAGAGAAAATTATTTGAGTGACTATTTCCTCAATTTCCTTCATTTCTTTAAGGAGAAATGACTGGTACCACTCTAGATGCATAGGAAAGAAGTTAATTCATTACACAGGGTGGATGCCTTAGGGCATCAGGGCTTAATCGCTTTACAGAACCTCAGTTGAAAATGCTGATCTACAGAAACAAGACACCATCCACCCATCTCACAGGGTTGCTCCAGGGATGATCAAAATCAAATCCTTTAAAATCTCATGTGCAACAAACTTAATGCTGCACTCTAAGATAATGCAGAGTTACTCATTCCTTATAATTAGGATGAAACTTTTAAAAATGTTTATTTTTTTAAATAAAGAACTTATGCCACTATCTTAAAAACAGGAAATACAAACAAAAAATATCTTTCATAAACACCACCTAGAGAAAGTCAAATTAATATTTAAAGTGCATATCCATCCTGATTAAAAAAATGTATATATATACATATATATATGTATATATATATATATTTTTTTAGATGGAGTCTCCCTCTGTCACCAGGCTGGAATGCAGTGGCACGATCTCAGCTCATTGCAACCTCTGCCTCCTGGGTTCAAGCGATTCTCCTGCCTCAGCCTCCCGAGTAGCTGGGACCACAGGCGCCCGCCACCACGCCCAACTAATTTTTGTATTTTTAATAGAGATAGGGTTTCACCCTGTTGGCCAGGATGGTCTCGATCTCTTGACCTTGTGATCTGCCCGCCTCGGCCTCCCAAAATGCTGGGATTACAGGCATGAGCCACTGCGCCTGGCCTATTTATGTATAATTTTTAATACAAGTGACGTGGAAGTTTGAAACCTAAAGAATAGCTTTTCCTTCAACACCAGTGGGTACATAGACTTAAAAATTGATACATAATGATTGTACATATTCTGAAGTACATGTGGTATTTTGATACATGCATACAATGTATAATGAAATCAGGACAACTGGGGTATCCATCATTTCAAACATTTATTTTTTTGTGTGTGCTGGGAATATTCCAAATCTAAGACTTTTGAAGTTGAGAAGGATTTGGAAGAGAAAACTGAGGCCCAGAGACTGGAAATGATTTGACCAACACAGGGAAGAACTTGGGCTGGGGCTGCAGACTTCTGCTGCATAGCCAGAGCTCTTTACTCTCTCTTCACTGTGCTGCCTGTCATGGAGATCAGTGATATTCTGGCTTTTATCAAGTATCTTTTCCCTAAAATATCTTTTCCTTTTCCTGGTAAGTATGCTTAAGAGGAATCTGCTAGAGAATAGAGGAAGAAGGAACTTGGTTAACATTTTTTTTTTTCTCTTGAGACAGAGCCTTGCTCTGTCACCCAGGCTGGCGTACAGTGGTGAGATCTTGGCTCACTGTGACCTCCTCCCGGGCCCAAGTGATTCTCATCCCTCAGCCTCCCAAGCAGCTGGGACTACAGGCGTGCGCCATCATGCCCGGCTAATTTTTGTATATATGTATATATTTTTTTTAGTAGAGATAGGGTTTCACCATGTTGGCCAGGCTGGTCTTGAACTCCTGGCCTCAAGTGATCCACCCACCTCGGTCTTCCAAAATGGTGAGATTACAGGCATGAGCCACTGCGCTCGGCAATAAACGGCTTTTGATAACTTGGTTAGTTAGATTTTTGTCTGGCTCAACTTTTCGTTGTTGTTGTTAGAAAATTGGATTGGCAGGTCAGACATAGTGCTAGTGAGTGAAATAGACCTAATTACTTTATAATGCGTTTTTAATTTAATGTTCAACAAAGGCCAGTTACTCTACACACAAATCAACAAACAAACAACCAAAGCTGATTGTTGGGCCACAAAAAAACATTGCAAGCTGATTGCTGGCTGCCTGGTTTCCTAAGCACGGCCTAATGCAATTTGAGATAACCTTGAAGCTTTACACAAGCCTTACTGAAAGAGCTATTTTGAAATAGTTAAGAGTGGCCTGTAAACAATTTCAGGTAGCCTGTAAATTGTGTAAAACATCTCAAAGCACCTTTCCAAATTCTGACCATGTTGAGCAGGAGTTGAAAATGAAGCTCAGAGATGGATGTATGACAGCAAAGAAAGTGGGAAGAACTAGAATGGTGTGGTTTAAGGGGCACCTGGAAGGCTTTTTGTCCAAAAAGCTCTTTCCCATTACACGTCAAATGCCTGAAATTCTTTCATTATAGACTGGAACCAAGTGACTAAACAACTGCCTTAGTGGGGATTAGTTTTGGGAGCCGAGGTGAGAGGACCACAAGGAGAGCAATTGCTGTGAAGGGCAGGTGGCTTCACCAGGTGGTCTCTCCAGGTCCTTTCCAACTCTGTGGAAATGAAAGTGTGGAGGCTTTTGTCGAAAGTTTCTTCCCTCCCTCCCTCCCTCCCTCCCTCCCTTCCTTCCTTTCTTTTTTTCGAGTCTTGCTCTGTCGCCCAGCCTGGAGTACAGTGGAGTGATCTCAGCTCACTGCAACCTCCACCTCCCAGGTTCAAGCGATTCTCCTGACTCAGCCTCCCGAGTAGCTGGGATTATAGGTGTGCACCACCATGCCCGGCTAATTTTTGCATTTTTAGTAGAAACAGGGTTTCGCCATGTTGGACGGCTGGTCTTGAATTCCTGACCTTAGATGATTCACCTGCCTCAGCCTCCCAAAGTGCTGGGATTACAGGCATGAGCCACCGCGCCCGGCTGAAGGTTTATTTCTTTCTAAATGCGATTGACTTCTAAAACAAGTCACTTTATTTTTTTTTCGCCAATAGAGCATCACTTGGTTTAACATGCAGTTCTCATGAACTATGTAAAACTGTTCTACTTTGCAACTCAAATTGTTCAAATGTACTGTTTTGCAAGTTCAATTTTTGATTTGTTTTCTTAAAGTGAAAACTATCTTAATATTTCAAAACAAATGCATTTAAGTAAAATAAGAATATTTCATTCCTATCATAACATATCTCAAAAGTCTTAAATTACTCTACTGAATCATTAAAATATCAGAACAAAATTTATCCTTATAGCAATGATAAGAGCTGTGTCCCAAGCCTCACCTAGGATAGGGAGAAGGGAGATCAACATCACTGTCTAAAGGGTTAGAATTTGACCAGTGTCCTTTATAATAGTGTTTTAAAAATATATGTCCTATCAGTCTTCACCCAGCTTTAATGTTTTCTTAAAACGTGAAGGCATGGATTTTAAATGACTCATTAAAAATATAAATTATAGGCCGGGTGTGGTGGCTCATACCTGTAATCTCAGTACTTTGGGAGGCCGAGGCCGGCAGATCACTTGCAGTCAGGAGTTCGAGACCAGCCTGGCCAACATGGTGAAACCTCGTCTCTACTAAAAATACAAAAATTAGCTGGGTGTGATGGCATGCGCCTGTATACAGGCTCCTGAGAAGCCTGTAGTCCCAGCTTCTGAGGAGGCTGAGGCAGGAGAATCATTTGAACCCGGGAGGCGGAGGTTGCGGTGAGCCAAGATCGTGCCACTGAACTCCAGCCTAGGAGACAGAGCAAGACTCCCTCTCAAAAAAAAAAAAAAAAAAATTAGAGATGTTAAAAATGTGTGACAGTATGGATTTAATCAGGAAATGAAGACAGGCAGAATGAACCATTTTAAGAAAAGGAGAGAGTATAAAAATAGTGAATGTGCCTATGAGGTGCTGGCAGTAGCTAATATTATGCCACTGGTAAATCACTACCGAGACGCTGCATTAGGACGCTGGCATTATGATTTGTGTTTCCCTTCTGCTTTCCAGACTTTCTGGAATGCTGTTATAACGTTTTTATCAGTAGCTATGTTTGTCTTTATATACTTACATTCTACAGTGATTCACAAGAATACAACAATAATGTTTTTTGCAAATTACAATTTTAAAAGTTGTCAGCAGTGAAGCATTAGGATGCAGTTGAATGAGCACTCTTTTGAGAAATCAGGAAACCTGGATTTTAACCCCAGCTCTACCACCATGGTCAAGTGATGTTTCCACTCTGTGCCTTGGTTTTTCCATAGGTAAAATGAAGAGGGTAGACAAGATGGTCTCCAAGTTCTCTTTGCAGTCCTTAGTCCTCTGGCTCCTTTCTGTCAACATGTGTTTAATGATTACTCCATTCAAGCTTAAAGTACTTAATATTTCACAAGGTGCACTTAAGTTTAAAGATAATATGTAATGTCCGGGTGCGGTGGCTCATGTCTGTAATCCCAGCACTTTGGGAGGCCGAGGCGGGCGGATCACCTGAGGTCAGGAGTTCAAGACCAGCCTGGCCAACAAGACAAAACCCATCTCTACTAAAAATACAAAAATTAGCTGGGCATGGTGGTGCACGCCTGTAGTCCCAGTTACTCAGGAGCCTGAGGCAGGTGAATTGCTTGAGCCTGGGAGGTGGAGGTTGCAGTAAGCTGAGATCCTGCCACTGCACTCTAGCCTGGGTGACAGAGCGAGACTCCATTTCAAAAATAAATAAATAAAATTAAATTAAAAAAAAAATCTACCAAATTTTGTTTGTTTGTTTTGTTTGGAAATGGAAAAGAAACCCTATCTGCCTTATGGTCAAAGCAGCCATCCTAGAGCGGGTCTGACAACAGACAAAAGCCATAGAGGAAGGAAAGAATTGACAGGGCCTTCTGTTTATTCCAAATATCTATTGAAAATAGAGCCATAAAGACCAAAAAGGGCTGGGCATGGTGGCTTATGCCTGTAATCCCAGCACTTTGGGAGGCTGAGGTGGGCGGATCACCTGAGGTCAAGAGTTCGAGACCAGCCTGGCCAACGTGGTGAAACCCCATCTCTATTAAAAATACAAAAATTATCCGGGCATGGTGGCACATGGCTGTAATCCCAGCTACTTGGGAGGCTGAGGCAGGAGAATTACTTGAACTCAGGAGGCAGAGGTTGCAGTGAGCCAAGATCCTGCCACTGCACTCCAGCCTGGGGGACAGAGAAAGACTCCTTCTCAAAAAAGCAAAAAAGCCCAAAAGAGCAAAAAGGAAACCAGTGTGTAAACATCAGCAGGACATTTGCCCAGAGAAGTAAGGAGAGAAACATGGGCCTGGGAATTTTGACTGGATGAATTCCATGTAAAAGCTGCCCTCTTTGACAGTGGTATGAAAGCAGGTGTGAGCTTTCAGCCTGAGTGCTGACATTAAGAAACTATGTTATCTGGGTTTAACTGTCTGGAGACAGTAGATAGAAACCTTTTCATCTGAGAGGAGTAACATTAAAGTTGGTACTCTAAAATCAAACTCTAACATTTAGGTGAAGAAAATGACAAAATTTGCTTCAGTGCTCTAAGTACTATAGTCCTGTTTAAACTCTTCCCATCCATTTCAGCATCATATCAGCAACAGAGACCAAGACTGAGCCCCCAGTATGGCACTATTCTTTGAAGAGACGTACTGGCCACTTGGTGGCAAGTTGACTGCATTGGGCCCTTTCATCCTGGAAATTGATCCTCACAGGGAGAGATACTTATCCAGGCATGAGCTTGCCTTTCCTGCTTGTACAGCCAGCACCACTCTATGCAGCCTTATGGAATTCCTGATCCATAAATATGGTTATCCCACACGACATAGCATCTGACTAAACTACCTCTGCACAGCAAAGGAGGTGCAGGAGTAGTTCAAATGCCGTGAGCTCCACTGATCATCTCATTTACCACACCATCCAGAGGCAGCTGGTCTCATAGAACACTGGAGAAGCCTTCTTCTTCTTCTTCTTCTTTTTTTTTTTTTTGAGACAGAGTCTTGCTCTGTTGCCCAGGATGGAGGCTGGAGTGCAGTGGCACCATCTTGGCTCACTGCAGCCTCCACCTCTCAGGTTCAAGCGATTCTCCTGTCTCGGCCTCCCTAGTAGCTGGGATTACAGGAATGAACCACCATGCCCGGCTAATTTTTTCTATTTTTAGTAGAGATGGGGTTTTGCCATGTTGGCCAGGCTGGTCTCAAACTCCTGACCTCAGGTGATCCACCCGTCTCGGCCTCCCAAAGTGCTGGGATTGCAGGCGTGAGCCACCATGCCCGGCCTGGAGCAGCCTTCTAAAGGTACAACTGAAGTGTCAGCTCAGAAGAAACACTCTGAAAATGGGGAGCCAACCTTCAAAGTACAGTGTATTTGTTAAATCACAGACTGCTATATGGTGCTGTGCTCCAGTGTTAAGGATACATGAGTTCAGAATCCAAGTGGTGGAAAGATGAGTGGCCCTGATTGCTTTCACTCTTAATGACCCACTGGGAGCTTATACTTTCTGTCATTTTAACTCTGGGCTCTGCTAAGCTGGAAGTCTTGTTTGTCAAAGGGTATGCACTCTTTTTTTTTTTTTTTACAAGGATGTTCATTATTTATTGGGGAAACAATTGGAAATGCCAGTAATAGTGCAAGTGCAGTGAGTTCTTACACCATGAGGCACTGTGTACTTTTAAGGTGTGAGTGTATGTCCTTTCTCTTTCTGTTTAGTCCAACCCCTTCAGACCTGAGAGCCTTCCCTTAACTGCCACACCCTAAGGGATTAAGGTCGAGGGATCATGTGTGTTCTAGGCTGCCCTACAGTTGTTAGTCAAACCAGATGATCAGATGGGGGCTAAGCAGTTTGAGACACAATGAGTCACTTCCAGAAGAATGCCTGTGGGTGCTTTGCTTCACATGATCTATTGCTTATTCTCACATACAGAAATGCAAAGGGCCCATGGCCCCTGACTCGACTTCACAGAAGTCTCTGGTGACAGAATGGCAAGGGGACCTATGATGCCCCCCCAACTTCCTTTTCCTTTTCAGCTCGTGATTACTCAGTTTGGGAACAGTGACAATAACTTTACAAATACATATACAGATGTATCTTCTGTCCACTCAGGTCAGTAATACTGGAATTTGGTTCCTTGAAGCTGAATGCCCACCAAAGTTTCTGAACAAAGTCCCTAATGGTGGGTCTTTCATGTGAAGAAGGAAAAGTTCCTCATTTAAAGTCTCCTCAAATTTTTGTGAATGGTTGGCACTCATCTCAGTAGATATCTAATGGCCTGCTCCCAGCATGGACCAGTTAGGGGTATCTTCTTCCACCAATCCTATTCCTCTGTCTTTTCTGGGGTACCACTGTGATCCAACAAATGTTTAATTCTTCATGGTAGTTATTTCTTTTAACCTGACTTTCCTCAGATTATTTATCCCTTCGACTGAGACAGTTTATAGTACATCTTGCTCTTTTTATTCTCTTTTGATTTATTGCTATAACCTTGTGTCCATTTGAAGAAGTGAGCCTGAACTCCAACAGGCAAGGGAGACATGAAGGAAAAATAGTGACAGAGACTGTGAGACCTGAAGGAAGGGGAGTCCTATGAATGTACTTAGTGGAGAGAACTGCAGGCTGAACCCCCAGTGCCTGTGGGAAGGAAGAGGAATGCAGATGGACTCAGACTGAGCAGTGACCATCCCAGCAGAGGATATAGGATCTGGCTGACCCTCAGCCTTGATGAGCCCCTGCTTGGTATTTTTTTAATTCTCCCCAGACTGGTTATCCCCTTCTTTTGGTGAGTGCATCCCAATCCTTCTTTAGGGAAGTATTCCCTTTCCTGTTTGCATATAATCTTGGCAAGGCTAAACCAGTCAATTCCAGCCTACTCTGAACAAGGGCCTCGCTCGTAATCCAAGCTTGGACAGTTGTACTCTACGACTTAAGACTTTAATTCTTGCTCCCAGTGATCCCTAGGGGGAAAACAATCTGAGTGTATTCACTCTGAAGTACCAAGAAATTGAGCACTAATTCCCACTTTCTAGACTTCCAGTGCTACTGAGGCCTTTTTCCTTCCAAAAGAGTATTGCAAAGTTTTGTCTTCAATTCAGGCTATTTAAATTGATTATTTGGTTCTTATTGTTTCTCTTTCATTTTCTAGAGTTTTTTTATTATTATAATTTAAGTTTTAGGGTACATGTGCACAATGTGCAGGTTAGTTACATATGTATACATGTGCCATGCTGGTGCGCTGCACCCATTAACTCGTCATTTAGCATTAGGTATATCTCCTAATGCTATCCCTCCCCCCTCCCCCCACCCAACAACAGTCCCCAGAGTGTGATGTTCCCCTTCCTGTGTCCATGTGTTCTCATTGTTCAATTCCCACCTATGAGTGAGAACATGCGGTGTTTGGTTTTTTGTCCTTGCGATAGTTTACTGAGAATGATGATTTCCAATTTCATCCATGTCCCTACAAAGGACATGAACTCATCATTTTTTATGGCTGCATAGTATTCCATGGTGTATATGTGCCACATTTTCTTAATCCAGTCCATCATTGTTGGACATTTGGGTTGATTCCAAGTCTTTGCTATTGTGAATAGTGCCACAATAAACATACGTGTGCATGTGTCTTTATAGCAGCATGATTTATAGTCCTTTGGGTATATACCCAGTAATGGAATGGCTGGGTCAAATGGTATTTCTAGTTCTAGATCCCTGAGGAATCGCCACACTGACTTCCACAATGGTTGAACTAGTTTACAGTCCCACCAACAGTCTAAAAGTGTTCCTATTTCTCTACATCCTCTCCAGCACCTGTTGTTTCCTGACTTTTGAATGATCGTCATTCTAACTGGTGTGAGATGATATCTCATTGTGGTTTTGATTTGCATTTCTCTGATGGCCAGTGATGATGAGCATTTTTTCATGTGTCTTTTGGCTGCATAAATGTCTTCTTTTGAGCAGTGTCTGTTCATATCCTTTGCCCACTTTTTGATGGGGTTGTTTGTTTTTTTCTTGTAAATGTGTTTGAGTTCATTGTAGATTCTGGATATTAGCCCTTTGTCAGATGAGTAGGTTGCAAAAATTTTCTCCCATTTTGTAAGTTGCCTGTTCACTCTGATGGTAGTTTCTTTTGCTGTGCAGAAGCTCTTTAGTTTAATTAGATCCCATTTGTCAATTTTGTCTTTTGTTGCCATTGCTTTTGGTGTTTTAGACATGAAGTCCTTGCCCATGCCTATGTCCTGAATGGTAATGCCTAGGCTTTCTTCTAGGGTTTTTATGGTTTTAGGTCTAACATTTAACTCTTTAATCCATCTTGAATTAATTTTTGTATAAGGTGTAAGGAAGGGATCCAGTTTCAGTTTTCTACATATGGCTAGCCAGTTTTCCCAGCACCATTTATTAAATAGGGAATCCTTTCCCCATTGCTTGTTTTTCTCAGGTTTGTCAAAGATCACATAGTTGTAGATATGCGGCGTTATTTCTGAGGGCTCTGTTCTGTTCCATTGATCTATATCTCTGTTTTGGTACCAGTACCATGCTGTTTTGGTTACTGTAGCCTTGTAGTATAGTTTGAAGTCAGGTAGCGTGATGCCTCCAGCTTTGTTCTTTTGGCTTAGGATTGACTTGGCGATGCGGGCTCTTTTTTGGTTCCATATGAACTTTAAAGTAGCTTTTTCCAATTCTGTGAAGAAAGTCATTGGTAGCTTGATGGGGATGGCATTGAATCTATAAATTACCTTGGGCAGTATGGCCATTTTCACGATATTGATTCTTCCTACCCATGAGCATGGAATGTTCTTCCATTTGTTTGTATCCTCTTTTATTTCATTGAGCAGTGGTTTGTAGTTCTCCTTGAAGAGGTCCTTCACGTCCCTTGTAAGTTGGATTCCTAAGTATTTTATTCTCTTTGTAGCAATTGTGAATGGGAGTTCACTCATGATTTGGCTCTCTGTTTGTCTGTTTTTGGTGTATAAGAATGCTTGTGATTTTTGTACATTGATTTTGTATCCTGAGACTTTGCTGAAGTTGCTTATCAGCTTAAGGAGATTTTGAGCTGAGATGATGGGGTTTTCTAGATATACAATCATATCGTCTGCAAACAGGGACAATTTGACTTCCTCTTTTCCTAATTGAATACCCTTTATTTCCTTCTCCTGCCTAATTGCCCTGGCCAGAACTTCCAACACTAAGTTGAATAGGAGTGGTGCGAGAGGGCATCCCTGTCTTGTGCCAGTTTTCAAAGGGAATGCTTCCAGTTTTTGCCCATTCAGTATGATATTGGTTGTGGGTTTGTCATAGATAGCTCTAATTATTTTGAGATACGTCCCATCAATACCTAATTTATTGAGAGTTTTTAGCATGAAGGTTGTTGAAGTTTGTCAAAGGCCTTTTCTGCAACTATTGAGATAATCATGTGGTTTTTGTCTTTGGTTCTGTTTATATGCTGGATTACATTTATTGATTTGCGTATATTGAACCAGCCTTGCATCCCAGGGATGAAGCCCGCTTGATCATGGTGGATGAGCTTTTTGATGTGCTGCTGGATTCGGTTTGCCAGTATTTTATTGAGGATTTTTGCATCAATGTTCATCAAGGATATTGGTCTAAAATTCTCTTTTTTGGTTGTGTCTCTGCCCAGCTTTGGTATCAGGATGATGCTGGCCTCATAAAATGAGTTAGGGAGGATTCCCTCTTTTTCTATTGATTGGAATAGTTTCAGAAAGAATGGTACCAGTTCCTCCTTGTACCTCTGGTAGAATTCGGCTGTGAATCCATCTGGTCCTGGACTCTTTTTGGTTGGTAAGCTATTGATTATTGCCACAGTTTCAGATCCTGTTATTGGTCTATTCAGAGATTCAACTTCTTCCTGGTTTAGTCTTGGGAGGGTGTATATGTCGAGGAATTTATCCATTTCTTCTAGATTTTCTAGTTTATTTGTGTAGAGGTGTTTGTAGCATTCTCTGATGGTAGTTTGTATTTCTGTGGGATCGATGGTGATATCCCCTTTATCATTTTTTATTGCATCTATTTGATTCTTCTCTCTTTTTTTCTTTATTAGTCTTGCTAGCGGTCTATCAATTTTGTTGATCCTTTCAAAAAACCAGCTCCTGGATTCATTAATTTTTTGAAGGGTTTTTTGTGTCTCTATTTCCTTCAGTTCTGCTCTGATTTTAGTTATTTCTTGCCTTCTGGTAGCTTTTGAATGTGTTTGCTCTTGCTTTTCTAGTTCTTTTAATTGTGATGTTAGGGTGTCAATTTTGGATCTTTCCTGCTTTCTCATGTGGGCATTTAGTGCTATAAATTTCCCTCTACACACTGCTTTGAATGCGTCCCAGAGATTCTGGTATGTTGTGTCTTTGTTCTCATTGGTTTCAAAGAACATCTTTATTTCTGCCTTCATTTCGTTATGTACCCAGTAGTCATTCAGGAGCAGGTTGTTCAGTTTCCATGTAGTTGAGCGGTTTTGAGTGAGTTTCTTAATCCTGAGTTCTAGTTTGATTGCACTGTGGTCTGAGAGACAGTTTGTTATAATTTCTGTTCTTTTACATTTGCTGAGGAGAGCTTTACTTCCAACTCTGTGGTCAATTTTGGAATAGGTGTGGTGTGGTGCTGAAAAAAATGTATATTCTGTTGATTTGGGGTGGAGAGTTCTGTAGCTGTCTGTTAGGTCTGCTTGGTGCAGAGCTGAGTTCAATTCCTGGATATCCTTGTTAACTTTCTGTCTCGTTGATCTGTCTAATGTTGACAGTGGGGTGTTAAATTCTCCCATTATTATTGTGTGGGGGTCTAAGTCTCTTTGTAGGTCACTCAGGACTTGCTTTATGAATCTGAGTGATCCTGTATGGGCTGCATATATATTTAGGATAGTTAGCTCTTCTTGTTGAATTGATCCCCTTACCATTATGTAATGGCCTTCCTTGTCTCTTTTGATCTTTGTTGGTTTAAAGTCTGTTTTGTCAGAGACTAGGATTGCAACTCCTCCCTTTTTTTGTTTTCCATTTGCTTGGTAGATCTTCCTCCATCCTTTTATTTTGAGGTTATGTGTGTCTCTGCATGTGAGATGGGTTTCCTGAATACAGCACACTGATGGGTCTTGACTCTTTATCCAATTTACCAGTCTGTGTCTTTTAATTGGAGCATTTAGTCCATTTACATTTAAAGTTAATATTGTTATGTGTGAATTTGATCCTGTCATTATGATGTTAGCTGGTTATTTTGCTCGTTAGTTGATGCAGTTTCTTCCTAGTCTCGATGGTCTTTACATTTTGGCATGATTTTGCAGCGGCTGGTACCAGTTGTGCCTTTCCATGTTTAGTTCTTCCTTCAGGAGCTCTTTTAGGGCAGGCCTGGTGGTGACAAAATCTCTCAACATTTGCTTGTCTGTAAAGTATTTTATTTCTCCTTCACTTATGAAGCTTAGTTTGGCTGGATATGAAATTCTGGTTTGAAAATTCTTTTCTTTAAGCATGTTGAATATTGGCCCCCACTCTCTTCTGGCTTTAGAGTTTCTGCTGAAGAGATCCACTGTTAGCCTGATGGGCTTCCCTTTGTGGGTAACCCGACCTTTCTCTCTGGCTGCCCTTAACATTTTTTCCTTCATTTCAACTTTGGTGAATCTGACAATTACGTGTCTTGGAGTTGCTCTTCTCGAGGAGTATCTTTGTGGCGTTCTCTGTATTTCCTGACTCTGAACGTTGGCCTGCCTTGCTAGATTGGGGAAGTTCTCCTGGATAATATCCTGCAGAGTGTTTTCCACCTTAGTTCCATTCTCCCCGTCACTTTCAGGTACACCAATCAGACGTAGATTTGGTCTTTTCACATAGTCCCATATTTCTTGGAGGCTTTGTTCATTTCTTTTTATTCTTTTTTCTCTAAACTTCCCTTCTCGCTTCATTTCATTCATTTCATCTTCCATCACTGATACCCTGTCTTCCAGTTGATCGCATCGGCTCCTGAGGCTTCTGCATACTTCACGTAGTTCTCAAGCCTTGGCTTTCAGCTCCATCAGCTCCTTTAAGCACTTCTCTGTATTGGTTATTATAGTTACACATTCGTCTAAATTTTTTTCAAAGTTTTCAACTTCTTTGCCTTTGGTTTGAATTTCCTCCTGTAGCTCGGAGTTGTTTGATCGTCTGAAGGCTTCTTCTCTCAACTCGTCAAAGTCATTCTCTGTCCAGCTTTGTTCCATTGCTGGTGAGGAACTGTGTTCCTTTGGAGGAGGAGAGGTGCTCTGCTTTTTAGAGTTTCCAGATTTTCTGCTCTGTTTTTTCCCCATCTTTGTGATTTTATCTACTTTTGGTCTTTGATGATGGTGATGTACAGATGGGTTTTTGGTGTGGATGTCCTTTCTGTTTGTTAGTTTTCCTTCTAACAGACAGGACCCTCAGCTGCAGGTCTGTTGGAGTTTGCTAGAGGTCCACTCCAGACCCTGTTTGCCTGGGTATCAGCAGCGGTGTCTGCAGAACCACGGATTTTTGTGATCCGCGAATGCTGCTGTCTGATCATTCCTCTGGAAGTTTTGTCTCAGAGGAGTACCCGGCCGTGTGAGGTGTCAGTCTGCCCCTACTGGGGGGTGCCTCCCAGTTAGGCTGCTTGGGGGTCAGGGGTCAGGGACCCACTTGAGGAAGCAGTCTGTCCATTCTCAGATCTCAAGCTGTGTGCTGGGAGAACCACTGCTCTCCTAAAAGCTGTCAGACAGGGACGTTTAAGTCTGCAGAGGTTACTGCTGTCTTTTTGTTTGTCTGTGCCCTGCCCCCAGAGGTGGAGCCTACAGAGGCACGCAGGCCTCCTTGAGCTTTGGTGGGCTCCACCCAGTTCGAGCTTCCCTGCTGCTTTGTTTACCTAAGCGAGCCTGGGCAATGGCGGGCACCCCTCCCTCAGCCTCGCTGCCACCTTGCAGTTTGATCTCAGACTGCTGTGCTAGCAATCAGGGAGACTCCGTGGGTGTAGGACCCTCCGAGCCATGTGTGGGATATAATCTCCTGGTGCGCCCTTTCCTAAGCCCGCCGGAAAAGCGCAGTATTCGGGTGGGAGTGGCCTAATTTTCCAGGTGCCATCTGTCACCCCTTTCCTTGACCAGAAAAGGGAACTCCCTGATCCCTTGCGTTTCCCGAGTGAGGCAATGCCTCCCCCTGCTTTGGCTGGCGCACGGTGCGCTGCACCCACTGTCCTGTGCCCACTCTCTGGCACTCCCTAGTGAGATGAATCTGGTACCTCAGATGGAAATGCAGAAATCACCCATCTTCTGCGTCGCTCACTCTGGGAGCTGTAGACTGGAGCTGTTCCTATTCAGCCATCTTGGCTCCTCCCCTCGGGTATGCACTCTTTCCAGGAAACACAGCAAGTGTCCCATTTAACTACAAGTCAGAGGTGATTCCAGGGCACTTTGGATTCCTCGTGCCCCAGGATCAAGCAGGTAAGAAGAGCCACTATACTGGCAAGGGTAGTTGATCCTGGCATTTAGGAGAAGGTATGGTGGGCTTTTTTTTGTTTTGTTTTGTTTTGTTTTGTTTTTTTGTTTTTTTTTTAGACAGAATCTCACTCTGTTGCCCAGGCTGGAGTGCAGTGGTGCAATCTCGGCTCACTGCAAGCTCCGCCTCCTGGGTTCACACCATTCTCCTGCCTCTGCCTCCCGAGTAGCTGGGACTACTGATGCCCGCCACCACATCCTGCTAATTTTTTGTATTTTTAGTAGAGATGGCGTTTCACCATGTTAGCCAGGATGATCTCCATCTCCTGACCTCGTGATCTGCCCGCCTCGGCCTCCCAAAGCACTGGGATTACAGGCATGAGCCACGGCACCCCTCTGGTATGGTGGTTTTTACACAGTGGTGGCAGGGAGGAATTGTGTGGCGATCCTAGGTGATCCTCTTGGGTACCTCCTGGTAGTCTCTTGCCCCATTCTAACTGAATAGGGAAGTGCAGTAATTCCAGACTAAGTAGGTCTCAGACCACTCAAGAATAAAGATTTGGACCACATCACCAGGAAGTCAACAAGACCTGCGGAGGAGATAGCTGAGGGAGAGGTAGATTTAGAATGGATAGTAGAGGAGGGAGAGGGTGACTCTCTCAGACCAACTACAACGACTGGGGTTGTAGTTCATCTCACTAACTACCTTCTTACATTTCTCTCAGAAAGAAATGTTCATGGGACAATGCAGGAGCTTCTCCACAAAACTGTGTAGAGTAAATCTGTGTGGCCAAAGATGTGGATGGACAGTGGCAGCAATGAGAATGCACCTCACAGACCTCTTACTACAGGGACCATAATTGGCTAAGGGCCTCAGCTATTGCATTCTGAAATCTATGCGAGACTGTTGTGCCACACCACCCACGGGCGACTCCCAGCAAGGGCTGAGAACTCCCTAAGACTAGATGGCAATCCAGGACACTTCCACCCAAACTTTTCTCCTTGCTTCCTTCATCCAGAGTCAGAATTGTATTGCAGTCTGAGGGTGCTTTCAGACTCTCCAAGCTTCCTCCTTATTTCCTTTCACACAGGTATTTCTTTTAATAACATTCTTGTACATTTAATCCTTTATTGACATCTGCTTTTCAGAGGATCTGGACCAACACAGGGGCAAAGTGGAGACAATTGGCAAATCTTAGAGAATGGTCTGTGGGGGTACTTTTACGATGATTGCAACTCTTCTTTAAGTTTCAAATTACATCAAAAATAAAAGTTGGAAACAACTGACTTCATGTGTTTGAAAGCACTATTACAAAAAATGTCAATCAAATATAAACTCTTAGAAAGTGGAAGTGTCCTGGATTGTCATCCGGTCTAAGGAGTTCCCTGCCTTCAGGAAGTCTGTGAGCCAGTCTCTCTCCTGCAACTGCTTTACTATGAGGGGGTAGTCTGGTCAGATGCTATATTGTATGGGCTACTAGGCCTATGGATCAGGAATTCCATAAGCTCACAGATAATGGTGCTGGCTGAGGCTCTATAAGCAGAAAAGGAAAACTTATGCCTGGATAAATATCTATCCCTGAGCCGGCCGGGTGGCTCAAGCCTGTAATCCTAGCACTTTGGGAGGCCGAGGCAGGTGGGTCACAAGGTCAGGAGTTCAAGACCAGCCGGGCCAACATGGTGAAACCCCATCTCTTCTAAAAATACACACACAAAAAAAAGATAGCCGGGTGTGGTGACTCGAGCCTGTAGTCCCAGCTACTAGGGAGGCTGGGGCAGGAGAATTGCTTGAACCTGGGAGTCAGAGGTTGCAGTGAGCCGAGATCATGCCACTGCACTCCACCTGGGCAACAGAGCAAGACTCTGTCTTGAGGGGAAAAAAAAAAAAAAAAAGGCCGGGCATGGTGGCTCACACTGGTAATCCCAGCACTTTGGGAGGCTGAGGTGGGAGGGTCACCTGAGGTCTGGAGTTTGAGACCAGCCTGACCAACATGGTGAAACCCCATCTCTACTGAAAATACAAAAAATCTGCTGGGCATGGGGGCGGGCACCTGTATTCCCAGCTACTCGAGAGACTGAGGCAGAAGAATTGCTTGAACCCGGGAGGCGGAGGTTGCAGTGAGCCGAGATCACACCACTGCACTCCAGCTTGGGCGACAGAGCAAGACTCCGTCTCTAAAATATAAATATCCCTGTAAAGATGAACTGCAGGTCTTTCCAGAATGGGAGAGCCCAATCTAGTCAATTTGTAGTCTTTTTTTTTTTTTTTGGACAGAGTTTCGCTCTTGTTGCCTAGGCTGGAGTGTAATGGCGCCATCTCAGCTCACTGCAACCTCCGCCTCCCGGGTTCAAGCAATTCCTCTGCCTCAGCCTCTCAAGTAGCTGAGATTACAGGTGCACACCACCACGCCTGGCTAATTTTGTATTTTTAGTAGAGACAGGGTTTCACCGTGTTGGCCAGGCTGGTCTTGAACTCCAGACCTCAGGTGATCCTCCCACCTCGGCCTCCCAAAGTGCTGGGATTACAAGTGTGAGCCACTACACCCGGCCTCTTCTAGATTTATTGGTTTGTATTTTACTCTAAGGAAGAACTGTTCCTTCTACTCTAATAATTAACTCAATAACTAATTAATTAATATCAGTATGGATTCATGGATTCTTATTATATTTAATGCATTATTATGCATTGCTATCATTATTTCAATGCACATATTATTATTTATTTATTTACCTATTTTTATTTTACTTTAAGTTCTGGGATACATATGTTGAATGTGCAGGTTTGTTACGTAGGTGTACATGTGCCATGGTGGTTTGCTGCACCTATCAACCTGTCATCTAGGTTTTAAGCTCCACATGTATTAGATATTTGTCCTAATGCTCTCCCTCCCATTTCCCCCAGCCCCCCAACAGGCCCCAGTGTGTGATGTTTCCCTTCCTGTGCCCATGTGTTCTCATTGTTCCGATCTCACTTATGAGTGAGACCATGCAGTATTTGGTTTTCTGTTCCTGTGTTAGTTTGCTGAGGATGATGGTTTCCAGCTTCATCCATGTCCTCTGCAAAGGACATGAACTCATTCCCTTTCATAACGGCATAGTATTCCATGGTGTATATGTGCCACATTTTCTTTACTAGTCTATCATTGATGGGCATTTGGATTGATTCCAAGTCTTTGCTATTGTAAATTGTGCTGCAATTAACATACGTGTGCATGTGCTTTTATAGTAGAATGATTTATAATCCTTTGGGTATATACCCAGTAATGGGATTGCTGGGTTAAATGGTATTTCTGGTTCTAGGTCCTTGAGGAATTGTCACACTGTTTTCCACAATGGTTGAACTAATTTACACTCCTACCAACAGCATAATAGTGTTCCTATTTCTCCTCCCTTCGCCAGCATCTGTTGTTTCCAGACTTTTTAATGATTGCCATTCTAACTGGTGTGAGATGGTATCTCATAGTGGTTTTGATTTGCATTTCTCTAATGACCAGTGATGATGAGCTTTTTTTTCATATGTTTGTTGGGCACATAAATATCTTTTTGAGAAGTGTCTGTTCATATCCTTCACCCACTTTTTGATGTTTTTTTTTCTTGTAAATTTGTTTAAGTTCCTTGTAGACTCTGGATATTAGACCTTTGTCAATGAATAGATTGCAAAAATTTTCTCCCATTTTGTAGGTTGCCTATTCACTCTGATGACAATTTTTTTTTTTTTTTTCTGAGCAGAAGCTCTTTAGTTTAACTAGATCCCATTTGTCAATTTTGGCTTTTGTTGCAATTGCTTTTGCTGTTTTAGTCATGAGGTCTTTGTCCATGCCTATATCCTGAATGGTATTGCCTAGGTTTTCTTCTCGGGTTTTTATAGTTTTAGGTTTTACGTTTTAGTCTTTAATCCATCTTGAGTTAATTTTTGTATAAGGTGTAAGGAAGGGATCCAGTTTCTGTTTTCTGCATATGGCTAGCCAGTTTTCCCAGCACCATTTATTAAATAGAGAGTCCTTTCCCCATTGCTTGTTTTTGTCAGGTTTGTTAAAGATCAGATGGTTGTAGATGTGTGGTGTTATTTCTGAGGCCTCTGTTCTGTGCCATTGGTTTATAGATCTGTTTTGGTACCAGTATGGTGCTATTACTATGCTAATTAATGTAGCCTTGTAGTATAGTTTGAAGTCAGGTAGCATGATGCCTCCAGCTTTGTTCTTTTTGCTTAGGATTGTCTTGGCTATATGGGCTCTATTTTGGTTCCATATGAAATTTAAAGTAGTTTTCTTCTAGTTCTGTGAAGAAAGTCAGTGGTAGCTTGATGAGAATAGCATCGAATCTATAAATTACTTTGGGCAGTATGACCATTTTCACGATATTGATTTTTTTACCCATGAGCATGGAATGTTCTTCCATTTGTCTGTGTCCTCTCATTTCCTCGAGCAGTGGTTTGTAGTTCTCCTTGAAGAGGTCCTTCACATCCCTTGTAAGTTGTATTCCTAGGTATTTTATTTTCTTTGTAGCAATTGTGAATCTGAGTTAACTCATGATTTGGCACTCTGTCTATTATTGGTGTATAGGAATTCTTGTGATTTTTGCACAAGAATTTTGTATCCTGAGACTTTGCTGAAGTTGTTTACCAGCTTAAGGAATTTTTGGGCTGAGACGATTGGGTTTTCTAAATATGCAATCATTTCATCTGCAAATAGAGACAATTTGACCTTCTCTCTTACTATTTGAATGCCCTTTATTTCTTTCTCTTGCCTAAGTGCCCTGGCCAGAACTTCCAATACTATGTTGAATAGGAGTAGTGAGAGAGGGCATCCTTGTCTTGTGCCAGTTTTCAAAGGGAATGCTTCCAGCTTTTGCCCATTCAGTATAATATTGGCTGTGGGTTTGTCATAAATAGTTCTTATTATTTTGAGATACGTTCCATCAGTACCTAGTTTTTTGAGAGTTTTTAGCATGAAGGTGTGTTGAATTTTATCAAAGGCCTTTTTCTGCATCTATTGAGATAATCATGTGGTTTCTGCCATTGGTTCTGTTTATGTCATGGATTCTGTTTATGTGATGGGTTACGTTTATTGATTTGCATATGTTGAACCAGCCTCACATCCCAGGTATGAAGCCGACTTGATCATGGTGGATAAGCTTTTTGATGTGCTGCTGGATTTGGTTTGCCAGTATTTTATTGAGGATTTTTGCATCGATGTTGAGAATCTGACTGAGGGGCATAAGGCAGAAAAAGAGACTGAGGCAAGTTTTAGGGCAGGAGTGGAAGGCAAGAATTGATGTTGCTGCAGACCCATATGGATTCACTGCTGAAATAAACAAGCAGAAGATGGCCGACTAGGAACAGCTCTGGTCTGCAGCTCCCAACAAGACCAATGCAAAAGGCAGGTGATTTCTTCATATCCAACTGAGGTACGCTGTTCATCTCATTGGGACTGGTTAGGCAGTGGGTGCAACCCAGGGAGGGCAAGCAGAAGCAGGGTGGGGCATCGCCTGACCTGGGAAGTGCAAGGGGCAGGGGAGCCTCCCTTTCCCAACCAAGGAAAGCTGTGAGGGATTTTGCTATCTCACCCACATACTACGCTTTTCTCATGGTTTTTGCAATCTGCAGACCAGGAGATTCCCTCGTGTGCCTACACCACCAGGGCCCTGGGTTTCAAGAACAAAACTGGGCAGCTGTTTGGGCAGACACCGAACTAGCTGCAGGAGTTTTTCTTTTTCATACCCCAGTGGCGCCTGGAACCCCAGTGGGATAGAACCGTTTACTCCCTTGGAAAGGGGGCTGAAGCCAGGGAGTAAAGTGGTCTTGCTCAGCGGGTCCCACTCCCACAGAGCCCAGCAAGCTAAGAACCACTGGCTTGAAATTCTCACTGCCAGCACAGCAGTCTGAAGTAGACCTGGGATGATCGAGCTTGGTCGGGGGAGGGGTGTCCGCCATTACTGAGGCTTGAGTAGGCGGTTTTCCCCTCACAGTGCTAAGGACTGGGCAGAACTCAACACAACACTGCAAAGTGGCTGTGGCCAGACTGCCTCTCTAGATTCCTCTTCACTGGGCAGGGCATATCTGAAAGAAAGGCAGCAGCCCCAGTCAGGGGCTTATAGATATAACTCCCATCTCCCTGGGACAGAGCACCTGAGGGAAAGGGCAACTGTAGATGCAGCTTCAGCAGACTTAAATGTTCCTGCCTGCCAGCTCTGAAGAGAGCAGCTGATCCTGACAAAGAGGGTTTTACCGGGACAGCGCTCGAGCTCTGCTAAGGGACAGACGGCCTCCTCAAGTGGATCCATGACCACTGTGCCTCCTGACTGGGAGAGACCTCCCAGGAGGGGTTGACAAACACCTAATACAGGAGAGCTCCGGCTGGCATCAGGCCAGTGCCCCTCTGGGACAAAGCTTCCAGAGGAAGGAGCAGGCAGCAATCTTTGCTGTTCTGCAGCCTCCACTGGTGATACCCCGGCAAATAGGGTCTGGAGTGGACCTACAGCAAACTGCAGCAGACCTGCAGAAGAGGGGCCTGACTGTTAGAATAAAAACTTACAAACAGAAAGCAATAATATCAACATCAACAAAAAGAATCCCCACACAGAAACCCCATCCAAAGGTCATCAACCTCAAAGATAAAAGGTAGATAAATCCATGAGGATGAGGAAAACCCAGCGCAAAAAGGGTGAAAATTTCAAAAACCAGAATTACTCTTCTCCTCCAAATGATCACAACTCCTCCCCAGCAAGGCCACAAAACTCGACAGACAATGAGTTTGACGAATTGACAGAAGTGGGCTTCAGAAGGTGGCTACAAATAACAAACTCCTCTGAGCTAAAGGAGCATGTTCTAACCAAATACAAGGAAGCTCAGAACCTCGACAAAAGGTTACAGGAACTGCTAACTAGAATAACCAGTTTAGAGAAGAACATAAATGACCTGGAGGAGCTGAAAAACATAGCACGAGAACTTCATGATGCATATACAAGTATCAACAGCTGAATCAATCAAGCGGAAGAAAGGATATCAGAGATTGAAGTTCAGCTTTCTGAAATGAGGTGTGAAGACAAGATTAGAGAAAAAAAATGAAAAGGAATGAACAAAGCCTCCAAGAAATATGGGACTATGTGAAAAGACCAACCTACAATTGATTAGTATACATGAAAGTGACAGGGAGAATGGAACCAAGTTGGAAAACACACTTCAGGGTATTATCCAGGAGAACTTCACAAACCTAGCAAGACAGGCCAACTTTCAAATTCAGGAAATACAGAGAACACCACAAAGATACTCCTCGAGAAGAGCAACCCCAAGACACATAATCGTCAGATTCACCAAGGTTGAAATGAAGGAAAAAATGTTAAGGGCAGCCAGAGAGAAAGGTTGGGTTACCCACAAAGGGAAACCCATCAGACTAATAGCGGATCTCTCTGCAGAAACCCTACAAGCCAGAAGAGAGTGGGAGCCAATATTCAATATTCTTAAAGAAAAGAATTTTCAACCCAGAATTTCATATCCAGCCAAACTAAGTTTCATAAATGAAGGAGAAATAAAATCCTTTCCAGACAAGCAAATGCTGAGGGATTTTTTGGTCACCAATCAATTCAACAAGAAGAGCTAACTATCCTAAATATATATGCACCCAATACAGGAGCACCTGGATTCATACAACACGTTCTTGGAGACCTACAAAGAGACTTAGACTCCCACACAATAATAGTGGGAGACTTTAACACCCCACTGTCAATAGTAGACAGATCAATGAGACAGAAAATTAACAAGGATATTCACGAGTTGAACTCAGCTCTGGACCAAGCAGACCTAACAGACATCTACAGAACTCTCCACCCCAAATCAATAGTATATACATTCTTCTCAGCACCACATAGCACTTATTCTAAAATCAACCACATAATTTGAAGTAAAACACTCCTCAGCAAATGCAAAAGAATGGAAATCATAACAAACAGCCTCTCAGACCACACTGCAATCAAATTAGAACTCAGGATTAAGAAACTCACTCAAAACTGCACAACTACATGGAAACTGAACAACCTGCTCCTGAGTGAGTACTGGGTAAATAATGAAATTAAGGCAGAAATAATGAAGTTCTTTGAAACCAATGAGACTAAAGAGACAATGTACCAGACTTTCTGGGACACAGCTAAAGCAGTGTTTAGAGGGAAATTTATAGCACTAAATGCCCACATTGAGAAAGTGGGAAAGATCCAAAATCGACACCCTAACATCACAATGAAAAGAACTAGAGAAGCAAGAGCAAACAAATTCAAAAGCTAGCAGAAGACAAGAAATAACTATGGTCAGAAAGGAACTGAAAGAGATAGAGGCACAAAAAACCCTTCAAAAAATCCATGAATCCAGGAGCTGGTTTTTTGAAAAGATTAAAAAAATAGATAGAATGCTAGCCAGACTAATAAAGAAGAAAAGAGAGAAGAATCAAATAGACACCATAAAAAATGATAAAAGGGATATCACCGCTGATCCCACAGAAATACAAACTACCATCAGAGACTATAAACGCCATTATGCAAATAAACTAGAAAGTCTAGAAGAAATGGATGCATTCCTGGACACATACACCCTCCCAAGACTAAACCAGGAAGAAGTCAAATCCCTGAATAGACCAGTAACAAGTTCTGAAATTGAGGCAGTAATTAATAGCCTAACAACCAAAAAAAGCCCAGGACCAGACGGATTCACAGCCAAATTCTACCAGAGGTACAAATAGGAGCTGGTACCATTCCTTCTGAAACTATTCCAAACAATAGAAAAAGAGGGACTCCTTCCTAACTCATTTTATGAGGCCAGCATCATCCTGATTCCAAAACCTGGCAGAGACACAAGAAAAGAAGAAAATTTCAGGCCAATATCACTGATGAACATTGATGCAAAAATCCTCAATAAAATACTGGAAACTTCTTTAAAAGACCTACTTATTCAGACTGTCAGGGATGGGGCTAAGAAATATATATTTTCATAGCCTCATTAGGTGATTCTTATGCACATTCAGGTTTGAACTGGAGGTATAACGACTCTAGCTCTGGTAACTGACAGGTTTGAAATCTGGCCCTGAAACTTTCTAGCGAACTATGGGCCAGTCATTTAACCCCTCTGAGCTTTAGTTCCCTCATCTGTAAAATGTGAATATAATAATAATGCCTACGTCGTAGAGTGGTTTTGATGATTAAATGAGCTATTATATGTAAAGCCCTTATTACCATGCCTAGCGCTCAATGAATGGTAACTATTATTTATAAAGCACGAGCCCAGATTTTCAATTGTTTTGCTCTTTTAGTTCCCAATAAACATTGCTATTATTATCATAGGTTAATAGGAGACCACGGAGTGGCAGTGTGGTATAGCAAAATGAGCACAGGACATGGAGTCAGATCTGGATTCAAATCTAAGCTCTGCCCTTATAGGCTATGATCATAAACAAATCACGATCTGTGTGAGCCTCAGTTTCCTCTTCCATAAGATGGTGATAATAACAGTATCTTCATCCTGAGTTGTAATAATTAAATGAGATAATCCACTTAAAGAACTTGGCATTCAGTAAGCACTTAGTACATAATGCCAAAATTTGTCTCCCCACCCACCCCTCCTGAAGCCTCACTGTAGTGATCAAAATGATTGGCTAAGGATAATACAGGTACAGCCCATGGAAAAATTCTCTTAGAAGTCTAGTTTAGGCATTTTTACCTAGTTTAGATTTTGCCATTGGTAGTTTTCTGAACTTGGATCTTTTACTGTATGATCTTTTCTTACTGTGACTTCTGCATTTGCAAACCTCACCATAACCCTGCTTATTAAAATAGATGCATTTGTGGTTGATGATTATCATTGCATCTCTTTATCTGGTTAAAAGCTAAACATGTTCCTAGTCCAGAACTTCAGAATGATCCAAGGGTTCCATGAAGCCACATGGCAGACATGTATAAATCATTAGTATCTTAAGATCTAAGTAAATCACATCAATATTTAGATAGTCACCCTTCTATCTCCTGATTTGCATATTTAGTCAGCAGTAAAATACATTTTGTAAATCTCTGATGTTTCAGAAGTTGCCAGTTGCTAAAGAAAACGGTCTCACCTGATTAGACAGACTGAGGCATAGTTACCAGTTAGCCAATTCCTGCCAGTATGGGCAAGAGGACACTAATATGATGGAAACCAGGAGTCTGCAAGGCTTAGACATCTGCTTTGGTCTAGATTGTCAAGGTCTTGACCATGTCAGCAGAAGGGCAATTAACTCTAGTCGTTTACCTTGTCAAGACTAGGGTCCAAATACAAAATTTCAGTTAGAAGAATAAGTTCAATAGATCTATTGTACAACATGGCGACTATGGTTAATAACAATGTATTGTATTCTTAAAAATTGCTAAGAGAGTAGATTTTAAGTGTTCTCACCACAAAATAATAAGTATGTGAGGTAATGCATATGTTAATTAGCTCAATTTAGCCACATTCCCAAATTCGTACATATTTCAAAACATGTTATATATGACAAATACATATAATTATGATATTTCAACTTAAAATCAATCAATCAATGTTAAACAAAACTCCATTAATGAATACTTCAGAGAATGACACCGGTCAGTGAGCATCTATCCTCCTACAGCAGTAGAGATGTGTATGCAAGTGTATGGTAGACACACCTGGAAATGAAATTAAACTTAAGCATAACCTGAGAATTACCCTATATGGCAGATGCACCTGAGTGTGAGTTCTGAGCTGAGGAATACAGAAATGGCCAACTGGGAGATACATTCCTTGTCTATAAATCCAGGAGGAACATCTGACCCCTGGCCATCCAGTGGAATGCAGAAGGGAGTGAGGCCCTTTGTTTTGGGTTAAATCAAATTTGCTTGGTGGAGGTTGTTAGGGGGAGGGTGCTAAGTGAATATCTTATATAAACTGATTGCTTTTTGTAAGCCGTTGTGGTTGTCCTGCTCAGCCCGCCACCACTGGACTTTCCCTGTATGTAAGGTGCTTCTTCCGTCCAGTCCAGCACCACCGGACCATCCCTGCATATAAGTTTCCTGCTAATGAAACCCTATGTCTCATTTGCTGGCTCTGGGTCTCTTCTTCAGCCTCTTGAACCCGGCGCCATCCCTGTTGAAGTTAATAGGAGTCCGGTATGACAGCAAGTACCTACAATGCAAAGCAATATCTTATTAAGTGCCATGTGGGTGGTACAGACCCTACATCTTACGGGGGCTATGAGGAAGGAGAAGCATATCAGACTCTCAAATGGCAGGTGCACTTTGGAAAAACATTTAAGATACCTACAGATTTTGTAATACAAATGTAAAACAAATAAAGATCTATAATATTAATATAATATTGGCTGGGACCAATATGCGAATGATAGACTAAGAAAGCATGGTTAGGGTTGTGAGTTGAAACAGGTCAAGAATTTGACAGCCATTCTACCCAGTCAACAGATTTTTGTTAAGACACTGTTCTTGGCACTAGGGAGACAGCAGTGAACAAGGTAGATGACACCTATCTTGGGCAAGATAGTTAAACACTCTACATCTCAGTGTCATCCTTAAAATGGGAAGAACATTCATTATTCCTACCTCATGGAGTTGGTGTGAGGATTAAAGGAGGGCAAAGAGTATAAAGTGTTTTGCATTATGTGCTGCAGAGTAGACACATCATAAATGAAATAATTAGCCTGCTGGGGAGAATAAGTGGTTCATCAGCTTGGCTGTGAAGATGTATATGGTTTTGATAGGCAGAGACAAAAGGAAGATATTTAAGTAGAGAGAACAGCATTAATTAAGTCACGCAAAGAAACTTTTTGACATTGGCATTCATAGACATATTTCATTTACATGAATTCAGCTATACACATTAGGAGAAAATTGTTTAAATAGTACAGGCAAATTATCCCACCATTATATTCAGTTAATATATACCCTGGGTTGAGTGTGAGATGAAAGGCACGAATTTGTTCTTTCGTCTCATAGTGTGAACACCTCACTTTGCTGAACGTCATTCTTTTGTTTAGATACATATTTTGCATGTAGTGTGGTCAGCCACGAGTGCAAGCCAGTTACTTAATCTGAGGGTCAAACAAAAGGAACAACCCAGTCATCTGCTCCTACACTGGAGGAGAAGCTGGCAGTGCTGAACGTTCTGAGAAAAGAATGTCATTCTTCAATGTCGCACCTTCCTAAGGCATTACGCAAAGTCATTTGACCAGATGATTTTCATTTTACATGTTGATTTTAGGATGTATCTTGTGTTTAAGGAATGACTTCACTACGTGTGTCAGGAATCGTGCCAGATGCTGGTGATACAGTGATTTCAAAAAACCTGTCAATGTACAAATCTATGTCCAGTAAAAAATCTTGTAAACATAAAGGCAAATTGTGTTGCCAGCGTATCTAATCTATGAAAATGCTAAGGAAAATGTGTGAAAATGATAAAACAGGATGGAAATTCAGACATAAGGTAATAAATGAAGAGCACTGGAAATTCTAAATAGGTAGTAAAATATAACACATTTTTTCCTTTAAATTTTTAAAGGGCAATTGAATGTTGAAATCATGTAATAACAGCAACATATTTGAGGTGTTATATCATAAGTAAAAGTAAAACATAAAACATAAAACAATGATAGCACTAAAAGCAGGAAGGATGTAAACATCATGACATAATTTTACTATTATTATACATAAATGTTATGTTATTTGTTTGTTATAACTTCGACTTTTATTTTACATTCAGGGGGAACATGTGCAGGTTTATTACATGGCTATAGCACATGAGGCTCAGGTTTAGGGTATGATTGATCCCATCATCCAGGTAGAGGGCATACTACCCAGTAGTTAGTTTTTCAACAGTTGCCCTTCTCCCTCCCCCTCTAGTGGTCCTCAGTATCTACTGTTGCCATTTTTATGTTCATGAGTACCCAATGTTTAGCTCCCACTTGTGAGATCACGTGGCATTTGGTTTTCTGTTCCTGCATTAATTCACTTAGGATAATGGCCTCCAGCTGCCTCCATGTTGCTGCAAAGGACATGATTTTACTCTTTTTTATGGTTGTATAGTATTCCATGGCATATGTGTACCACATTTTCTTGATCCAATCCACCATTGATGAGCACCTGAGTTGATTCCACCTCTTTGCTATTGTGAATGGTGCTGTGATAAACATTTGAGTGCATATGCTTTTTGGTAGTATAATTGCTGGGTTGAATGGTAGTTCTGTTTTAAGTTCTCTGAGAAATCTCTAAAATTATTCCACAGTAGCTAAACTAATTTACACTCCCACCAACAATGTATATGCATTCTCTTTTCTCCACAGCCTACCAGCAACACAATAATAGTGGGGGAACTCAGTACTCCACTGACAGTACTAGACATGCCATCAAAGCAGAAAATCAGCAAAGAAACAATGGACTTAAACAATACACTAGAAAAAGTGGACTTAACAGATATTTAGAAAACAGTCTACCTAAGAACTGCAGATAATATGTTATTTTCATCAGCATATAAAACATTCTCCAAGATAGACCATACAGTAGATCACAAAACAAGTCTCAATAAATTTAAGAAAATCAGAATTATATCAAGTATCCTATCAGACCACAATGGAATAAAATTGGAAATTAACTCCAAAAGGAATCCTCAAAACTATAAAAATACATGGAAATTAAATAATCTACTCCTGAATGATCTTTGGGTCAACAATGAAATCAAGATGGAAATTTAAAATTTCATTAAACTGAATGATAATGGTGACACAACTTATCAAAACATCTGAGATACAGCAAAAGCAGTGCTAAGAGGAAAGTTCATAGCATTAAATGTCTACATCAGAAAATCTGAAAGAGCACAAATAGACGATCTAAGGTCACACCTCAAGGAACTAGAGAAACAAGAACAAGCCAAACCCAAACCCAGCAGAAGAAAAGAAATAATAAAGATCAGAGCATAACTACATGAAATTTAAACAAAAAGAAAAATACAAAAGATAAATGAAACAAAAAGTTGATTTGAAGAGATAAACAAAATTAATAGATCATTAGTGAGATTAGCCAAGAAGAGAAGAGAAAATCCCAATAAGCTCAATTAGAAATGAAACAAGAGGTATTATAACTGGTGCCACAGAAATACAAAAGATCATTCAAGGCTACTATGAAAACCTTTATGTGCACAAACTAGAAAATCTAGAGGAGGTGGACAAATTTATAACCCTCCTAGATTAAATCAGGAAGAAATAGAAACTCTCACATGCAAGAACACCCACAGGCTCAAAATAAAGGGTTGGAGGAAATCTACCAAGCAAATGGAAACCACAAAAAATCAGGGCTCACAATCTCAGACAAAACAGACTTTAAACTAGCATATGAGATGGGTCTCTTGAAGACAGCATACCTACCATCAGGTCTTGCTTCTTTATCCAGCTTGAGACTCTGTGACTTTTAACTGGAGCATTTAGCCTCTTTATACTCAAGGTTAGTATCGATATGTGTGGATTTGATCCTGTCATCATGTTGTTAGCTGGTTATAATGCCAACTTGTTCGTGTGGTTGCTTTACAGTGTCAGTGGCCCGTGTACTTAAGTGTTTTTGTAGTGGCTGGTAATGGTCTTTCCTTTCCGTATTTATTGCTTCTTTCAGGAGCTCTAAAAAGGCGGGTATGGTGGTAACAAATTCCCTCAGCATTTGCTTGTCCAAAAAGGATCTTATTTCTCATTTGCTTATGAAGTTTAGTTTGGCTGTATATGAAATTCTCTGTTGGAATTTCTTTTCTATAAGAATGTTAAATACAGGCCCCCAATCTCTTTTGGCTTGAAAGGTTTCTGCTGAGAGGTCTGCTGTTAGTCTGATGGGCTTCCCTCTGCAGCTGACCTGGCGTTTCTCTCCAGCTGCCTTTAACAGATTTTTTCTTTCATCTGATCTTGGAGAATCTGATAATTATGTCTTGGAGATGATCTTCTAGTGAAGTATCTTGCTAAAGTTCTCTGTATTAGCTTAATTTTAATGTTGGCCTCTCTAACTAGGTTGCAGAATTTCTCATGGATGATAACCTGAAATAAGTTTTCCAAATTGTTTCCATTCTCCCTATCTCTTTCAGGGATGCCAATGAGTTACAGATTTGGTCTGTTTACATAATCCCATATTTCTCAGAGGTTTTTTTCCATTCCTTTCCATTCTTGTTTTTTTATTTTTCTCTGACTGTCATTTCAGAAAGGCAGTCTTCACGCTCTAAGATTCTTTCCTCGGCTTGGTCTATTCTGCTGTTAATACTTACAATTGCATTATGAAATTCTTGTAGTGTGTTTTTCAGCTGAATCAGTCAGTTATGTTCCTTTCAATACTGGCTATTTTGTCTGTCAGCTCCTGCATCATTTTATTGTGATTCTTAGCTTTCTTGAATTGGGTTTCAATGTTCTCCAGAATCTTGATGATCTTTGTTCCTATCAATATTCTGAATGCGATTTCTGTCATTTCAGTCATTTCCATCTCTTTAAGAAACATTGCTGGGGAACTAATGTGGTCGTTTGGAGGAAAGAAGACACTCTGGCTTTTTGAAATGTCACACTTTTGGCAATTGCTCTTTCTCATCTTTGTGGGCTGATTTTCCTTCAATCTTTGAAGTTGCTATTTTTGGATTTTTTTCCACCTTTTATGCTATTTCATGACCTTAGGGGTTTGATTGTGGCATAAGTTTTTTCAGTCAACTGGATTCATTTCTGGACGATTTTAGGGGGCTAAGGCTTAGCTCAGGACTCCTAGACTGCGTGTCCTAACTCTGGAGGACTAGTATCAGGCCCTGGCTTTGTTCTCTGGCCACTTAAGTTTAGGAACTTGCTGCACTAGAGGGGCCAAGGTGCTCCTAGAGCACTAGTCACAACAGTCCAATGGGCGGTGCCAACCAAAGTACTTCCTAGGGCAGTGGCAGCATGATTTATCTTTGTTCGCCCATGGCAGGAGTGGCATCAGTGGCAGCATGATAAGGTGTCCACTTTTCAGCTGCAGTGAGGTGCTAGCAGGTGCCAGGATGCTGGTTGTCATGTGGGCATTTGCAGCAGCAGCATTGGCAGCGTGTCGTGGGGAAGCAGGGGGCCCCACTGGCATCTTTGTGTATGTTTGTGCTGGTGACAGTTTTAGCATAGTGGTGGGGCCCTGGTGGCCACAGGACTGTGTGAGCTCTTTGTGTGTGTTTATGGGTGGCGGTGGCTGCTCAGGGCCAGGGCAGGTCTCTGTTCTCTTTGCCTAGTTTCTGGCAGCAGCAGCGTCAACACAGGGGCAGGGTGCTGGTGGCAGGTAAGGCTAAGGGGCTCCATGCCCTCCAAAACTTCGATGGGAATGGCAGGGGCTGGCAGAAGTGGCATGGCAGGGGTGCACATCTGCCTGTGCACACACATGCCAGCAAAGTGATTTGGGAGGTGGCCATGGGCTAGTATCTGCAGGCAAGGTAGCACTGGGGAGGCTGCAGTGGAAGGAGAGCATGTGCAGGCTGATATGTGTCTGTGGAGGCTGCTCTGCTGGAGCTCTCTGCTTGTCAGGTGTGGTCTGCCAGCACAGGAGCTATGATGCAGGCCACCAAGAGGAACACCCCTTTTGGGCACCTGAGGCTGCACTGCAAGCACCCAGGGAGAGTCCAGCAGGCTGAGGGGTGTTCAGGTTGGACCAGTCCCATCTCATGGCCAAGACCACCCTGCAGAGTTCATGTGTGACAATTCCTCTAGGGCTAAGTCTCCTATAGGAGTAAGTTGAGCCTAAGGGAATGGGTGTCCCTGGCTGTGCTCCACTACAGATGCTCCTGCATGAAACCCTCTGGGCTCCACACTGGCTGGAACTCTGCCCTGACCACTTCTGTAAGCAGCCGTCTTTGCCAACTCAAGTGTCCACAGTGGTCATGGGGACTCCTCTGGCCAGGATTCCAAAGGCCCATGGTTAGAGCAGGTTGCTCTTTGCTTCTTCAACTCACCCCTTCCCCAGAAGTTGTTGGGGGCTAGGAATGAGTCCTGGTGCATGGTAGCCCCGTGCAGGGTTCCCAGCTTCCTCCCTCTTCCGCCCGACATCTGTGTCTTCCCTACAACCGCTTTCAATGCCTTCCCTTTGAAGATCTGCTAAGAGTGCACCAGTCTTCCCAATGTCCCAATCCCTCAGTGGCAGATGTTCCCCCTGGCTGTGTCTAGTTGACCATCTTGATCACAGGTCTACTTTGCTCTCATAAACCCTGATAAAGCCTTGTTCCCAGTAGCCTCACAATGAGATGGAGAAGCCTCAGAGAACGCACCAATGTGGTTACTCCAGGGTGACAGAGGCGTGACTCACTTCAATTTTTCTTGTTGTCACAATTGCTTTTGAGGATCTAGCTATAAATTCTTTCCCAAGGCTGATGTCCAGAGTTGTGTTTCCTAGGTTTTCTTCTAGGATTCTTAAAGTTTGAAGTCTTACATTTAAATCTTTAATCCACCTTGAGTTACTTTTTTATATGGTGAAAGGTAGGGGTCCAGTTTTATTCTTCTGCATATGTCTAGCCAGCTATCCCAGCACCATTTATTGAAGACTACTGTTTCCTCACTGCTAACTTTTATTGACTTTGTCAAAGTTCAGATGGCTGTTGGTGTGTGGGTTTATTTCTCAGCTCTCTATTCTGTTCCATTGGTTTATGTGTGTTTTTCTACCAGTATCATGCTGTTTTGGTCACTGTAGCTTTGTAGTATAGTTTGAAGTCAGGTAGTGTGATGCCTCCAGCTTTGTTCTTTTTGCCTAGAAGTCCTTTGGCTATTCTGGCTCTTTTTGGTTCCATATGAATTTTAGAATAGTTTCTTTCCAATTCTGTGAAAAGTGATGTTGGTCGTTTCACGGGAATAATGCTGAATCTGTAGATTGCTTTGGGCAGTATGTCCATTTGAATGATATTGATTCTTCCAATTCATGAGCAAGGAATGTTTTTCCATTTGTTTGTGTCATCTATAATTTCTTTCAGTAGTGTTTTGTAGTTCTCCTTGTAGAGCTCTTTCATCTTCTTGGTTAGATGTATTCCTAAGTAATTTTTTTTGTGGCTATTGTAAACGGGATTACTTCTTGATTTGGCTGTCAGCTTGACCATTATTTGTGTATAGGAATGGTACTGATTTTTTATAATGATTTTTGTATCCTGGAACTTTACTGAAGTCATTCATCAGTTCTAGGAGCCTTTTGGTGTACTCTTTAGGGTTTTCTAGGTATAGAATCACATTGTCTGTGTAGAGAGATAGCTTGACTTCTCTTCCTATTTGGATGCCTTTTCTTTCTTTCTCTTGCCTGATTTATCTGGCTAGAGCTTCCATTAATTCTGTGTTGAATGTAACAAGATAAGGATGCATATTGTAATCCACACAACAAATAAAAAATAATAATATAAAAAGCTATTATTAAAAAGCCAATGGAGAAAACAGAATAAAATACAAAAAAAACCCCTCAACCCAAAAGAAGACATGAAAGAAGGATATATATAACAAATAACAGAGAGACCAAATAGAAAACAAAAAGAAAGTGGGTACACTTAAACACAGCCATGTCAATAATCCCACTAAATATAAATGTATTAAACACTCCAACAAAAGACAGAGGTTGATGAACTTGATTTAAAAATCAATATCCAATTATATGCTCTTAACAAATAATGCACTTAAAATACAAAACACAGCTAGGTTGAAAGTACCAGGATGGAGGAGATATGCAATGCAAACAGTAGATGAGTACGGAAGAAATAACGGAGCTTCAAAATACATGAAGCAAAATTTTACAAAGTTAAAAGAGAAATAGATAAATCCATAATTACAGCTGTAAATTTAAACTCTCTTCTATTAATTATTGACAAATGAAGCAGACAAATAAATTAGTAAGGATATATGTAGTATTTGAAACTCCTATCAACCAAATTTGACCGACACCAAGGTAAACCAAATTCTGGGTCATAAAATGAGTTTCTATATATTTTAAAATATTTAAATAATGAAATATGTTCTCTGACCACAAAGAAATTAAATCAGAAACCAATAGCAAAAACATATCTAGAAGATCCCCAATACTTGGAAATTAGGGACATTCTTCTAAACAATTCATGGTTTAAAAAGAAATTAGAAGTGAAATTAAAGATATATCAAACTGCATAAGAAAACACAATATATCAGATTTTGTGAGATGCAGCTTAAGCAGTCCTAAGTGGAAAATTTATAGCTTTATTTTTATATTAGAAAAGAAGAATGGTTTGAAGTGAATAATATAGGATTTCACCTGAAGGGGCTACAAATTACATTGAAATTGAATAGAAAAAATAAAATAGTAAAGATAAGGAACAGAAATAATTGAAATAGAAAAAGCCAAAATGATAGACAGAAATCAATTAAGCTGAAGATAGTTTTTAAAGGAATAAAATTCATAAAAGCCTAGCTAAAAGTAATCAAGAAAAAAAACACAAAACATAAGTTACCAATTTCAGAAATTATAGAGGTTGCATCGCTACACATGCTACACGCATTTCAAAACTATGAAGGGAATATTATGTACAACTTTATGCCAACAAATTTGACAATTTAGATGCAATGGAAAACAATTTTCCAAACTAACATTAGACTGGACTTTTTGAATAGTGTAAATACCAAAGTTAATTCAAAACATAATAGCTTCTCAAAAGGAAAGTTTCAGGAATGGATGTCTTCACGGATGACTACTACCAAATACTTAAGGAGGAAACAATACCAATTTTAAACAAACTGAACATTACAAAACATTGCAGACATAAATTAAACACCTAAATAAATGAAGAGATATACGTTCAGAAATTGAAGGTCACAAAGTTGTTAAGATTTCAATTCTCCCTATATTGATTTATAAATTCAACACCGTCACAATGAAATCATAACAGGCTTTGACATTAATAGAAATGCTGATTCTAAAATTTTTAAGAATGTAGGGAGTGTAAATTAGTTCAACCATTGTGGAAGACAGTGTGGGGATTCCTCAAGGATCTAGAACTAGAAATACCATTTGACCCAGCCATCCCGTTACTGGGTAAGGATTATGAATCATGCTACTATAAAGACACATGCACACGTATGTTTATTGCAGCACTATTCACAATAGCAAAGACTTGGAACCAACCCAAATGTCCATCAATGATAGACTGGATTAAGAAAATGTGGCACATATACACCATGGAATACTATGCAGCCATAAAAAAGGATGAGTTCATATCCTTTGTAGGGACATGGATGAAGCTGGAAACCATCATTCTGAGCAAACTATCACAAGGACAGAAAACCAAACACTGCATGTTCTCACTCATAGATGGGAATTGAACAATGAGAACACTTGGACACAGGGTGGGGAGCATCACACACTGGGGCCTGTTGGGGGGTCGGGGGCTAGGGGAGGGATAGCATTAAGAGATATACCTAATGTAAATGACGAGTTAATGGGTGCAGCAAACCAACATGGCACATGTATACCTATGTATCAAACCTGCACGTTGTGCGCTTGTACCCTAGAACTTAAAAGCATAATAATAATAAAAAAGAATGTATGAGGGACCTAGAATAGCTGAAATGATCTTGTAAAAGAAGAGCAAAGTTGAATGAGCTGGGCTACCTAATTTTATGTCTTAGCATAAAATTGTGACATGACATGAAATTAATCATGACAATGTGGTTTTGGCATAAGGATAGGCAAATAGATCAATGGAGCAGAATAGATGAGGAGTTGGCAATCTCTTTTTCTAAAAGGACAGATAGCAAATACTTTATGTGGTGCAGGCTATACAATCTCTGTCGCAACTACTCTGTTGTAGTGTGAAAGCAGCCATAGCTGACAGTTAAATTAGTGTATCTGTGTTCTAATAAAGTTTTATGAACAACGAAATTTCAATTTCACATAATTTTTACATCATAAAATATTCTTTTGCTTTTTTTCTCAACCATTTAGAAATGTGAACCCTTTGTCAGATGAGTAGGTTGCAAAAATTTTCTCCCATTTTGTAGGTTGCCTGTTCACTCTGATGGTAGTTTCTTTTGCTGTGCAGAAGCTCTTTAGTTGAATTAGATCCCATTTGTCAATTTTGGCTTTTGTTGCCATTGCTTTTGGTGTTTTAGACATGAAGTCCTTGCCCATGCCTATGTCCTGAATGGTAATGCCTAGATTTTCTTCTAGGGTTTTTATGGTTTTAGAAGGGGAACATCACACTCTGGGGACTGTTGTGGGGTGGGGGGAGTGGGGAGGGATAGCACTGGGAGATATACCTAATGCTAGATGACGAGTTAGTGGGTGCAGCACACCAGCATGGCACATGTATACGTATGTAACTAACCTGCACAATGTGCACATGTACCCTAAAACTTAAAGTATAATAATAAATAAATACATAAATAAATAAATAAATAAAAATGCAGGAAAAAAATATTATCATGAAAAAAAAAAAGAAATGTGAACCAAAAAAAAAAAAAAAACAAAAACACCTGTCTTAGTTTACAAACCATACCAAAACAGATACAAATGGAAATTTGTTTGAGGGAAGTGGAATGATTCATATTTTGACTGAGAATTAAATAAGGCCACTGTACCTTGGAGGGATTTTAGATAAGACATCTAAAATAGTAGGTCATGGTAAAGGGTGGGAGAGAACAGAATGAACCACTGAATGGGGGTGGCTGTAGGGAATGCCTTTAAGGAAACACCTTCTCCCTGCTATGTGACCCACCAGAATTGAACATGGGGAAATGATGAGGGTAGCAGGTCATTTTGAATTGGACCTTCGGGTAGTATTTGGGGTGGAAAAATCCCCTTTCTCCAACAACATTTTGGCCACCCCAGCAACACCACCCCCACAGAGGTATCAGCGCTTTGTGATGTCCAAGCCACCCCAGGACTGCCATTGGATAGGGGTGCCCCATTCTGACCAAACAAAGCTGAAGGGTAGGGCTCCTCATTACCCAGGGGTGGGTATACAGAAGGAGGTCAGGAGCATAGGGTAGATCATTGGGAGGCTTAAATATGGCTAAGGAGACCCACACACCAGTGAAGCCCAAAGAAAATATGAAACAACCAATTATAAGCACGAAAAAGCCAACCCCAAGAACCAAAGAGAAGAAGGAAAAGAAGAACTCTTCTCAACAAAAGACCAACAAAAGTGGCAAGGTCAGATGATCCTATCCTTGTTCCTTCTTTTCTTCCCCCTCTATTCTCTCAAGACCCCTATCCTGTCCTTGCCTAGCACAACCCCCTTCCTCAGCCTGCACTCCTATTCATAAAGCTCCCCTTCCTATACAACCTCTTTCTCTTCCCCTAAACCAATGTCCTTCTGGCTCACTGTGTTGTGCTTCCAGGTGGAGAAGAAAATCATAAAGGTAAAAAAACCCCTTCAAAGGAATTCAAGAAAAAAAACTCAATCACCTCCTTCCTGCTCCAAAAAGCCTAGGATAACAATGAGACCAACAATATTTGCGTGTCACCACAAGCAGAATAAGACACAACATAAAAATCAGAAGAGCAAGCACAAAAGACAACAGAAAATAAAAATCAGAAGAGCAAGCCCAGAAGCCGCTGGCAAAAGCAAACCATCCCAAGTAACCATCTCTGCTGCCAGTAAATGCAGAGCCTGGATCAGAAACGTACAACTAGCAACAGCAACTCTGGGGAATCACCAATCACATAAAGGCCAAAGCTGAGCCCAACAGTGTTCCACCCATGCTGATGAATGCAATAAAATCAGCACAATGTAAAAGGATGATGTGGGTGTTTGTCTGTAGTGGAGAGGGGGTTAAGGAAGAAAAACTGCTAAGAGGGAGAGAGGCGGGGTCCTGTACGGTTGGGGGCCAGACCAACAGGTATACAGTTAGCCATCGGGGGATAAGGAGTGGGTGAGGACTAAGAAATGAAGACAAATCAACACTTTGCCCCACAGACAAGAAGAAAAAGGGCTTTGGCGTTTCTACATGTACTTAGGGTAGGTGTGGGTAGCAACATCAAGGTCTAAATTCCCAGAACCCAGTTAGGAGGAGGGTTTTATGTGTGATGTGTGTGGCAATAACACACCCCACAAAAAGACAATAAAACCACCTCCAGGTCACCCGTGTCATAGTGGTGTATGTTGTACCCCACACTATGCTATAAGCAAGTAAAGGCCCTCAGGAGGACCCAAAACTCATCCTATCAGGAGTCACTCTCAGCACCCTGATAGACAAATAGTAGAGTTTGGAGGCCACAAACCCAGCACTAATTAGGCCACTTTCTTGTTAAGTAGCTTAGGATGGAGCAGTGTCCTACCAAGTGTGGGGGCAGTGGCAGAGGTCTGCCCACTTGCTGGCCGTAAAGAAAAACATTGTCTGCAGAGAATTTTAATATAAGAATAATAAAACCCAGGAAAAGTCAGTCTTTTACTTACTAGCAGCAGATACAAGTTTTCAATTTTTCTCTCCCCAAATCCTCTTTTGGTCTCAGTTGTGAAAGATTGCTGTGGTTAAATTTAAGCTTGAATAAAATCAATGTAAGGTGCAAATTAGCTGATTTTTAATATTTATGTTTTAATAATCATTTTATTCTACAGGGAAGTTAATTTGGATAAATCCTTATTAAATAGTTGGTCCAAGACATAGGCTGTTCCTTTCTAAAGTAAGCTCTTAACAATTTGGAATTGTTTTGATGCAGGACAGGCAAGCCCCACACTTGGGGCTTAGGTGGGAGGGTTCTTGGCTTCACTCAGGAAAGAATTCAAAGGCAAGCCAGTGGTGTTAAACAGCAACTTTAATTGAAGCAGAAGTGTAGAGAGCAGCAGAGGTACTGCTCCTGCTCCTTGCAGAGCAGGGCTGCCCCATAGGCAGTGTCCCCAGAATAGCAGCTCAGAGGCAGTTCTGCACTCATATTGATTCCCACTTTTAATTATATTCAAATTAAGGAGCAATTTATGCAGAAATTTCTAGGATGAGGGTGGTAACTTCCAGGTTGTCAGGTCATTGCCATGGAAAGGGGCAGTAACTCCTGGGTGTTGCCACGGCAACGGTAAATTGACATGCCACATTGCTAGACAAGGCTTAAGGAAAGCTGCTTCTGCCCTAGACCTGGTTTAGCTAGTCCTCAATTCAGTCTGCTGTCCAAGCCCCGCCTCTGGAGTCAAGTCCTGCCTCCTACCTCAGTTTGAGCTTGCTTTGAGCATACTTCCAGACTGCAGTCCCTGTAGTAATATATGATACATATGTCTACACTTTAAAAGTACATGAAATTAAAAATTATAGCATGTGATTATAAAGGCAAAGAACAACCACCTCAGCTCTGTGATTCTGTGTAATCACTTGCTTTTATTGGTGTCTAAATCAGTGAAACGAAGTGTTAAATTTAAGGAGTAAAATTTGGGGGGATAAAGACATTTTTATTACATTTGAAAATAAAATATTTTACTGAATTTGAACAATATACTCAAGCATGAAATGTATTCTTTAATTGCTCATTAATACTACATAAAAATCAAAATGCTAAAATTTTATATCAGTTGCATATTTTAGTAGTTGCCTACATTTTACTTTTGCTTAATTTTCTTAAAATTGTCTTATGATTTTTACTATGACAACTATATGCAAAATGTTTTATAGAGAAAATTTACACTTTATTTTCTTTCTGGTTATAATTATTTGTGTTAATTCATGTGTATTACTAAAAACATATTCTGTTGAGGTAGCGGCGTTAAAAATATACCTCACAACTCAGTGTATATACTAAAAATCATTCAATTATGCACATTTATTAAGTGGTTGTACATTGAATGAATTGTATGGCATGTAATTATAGCTCAATTAAATTGGCTGTGTGTGTGTGTGTGAGTGTGTGTGTATGTGTGTGTGTGTGTATCCAGGTGAGAAGTATATTGTGTCATGGAGGGAAATATTTTTTATCTAAAATCTCTCATAATTTGGCCCCAGTCTCTGGTATTTTTGTTTTTCTTTTTTCTTTTTGTTTTAAACAGCTCTATTGAGGAATAATTAACCTACAATAAACTGCATGTTTAAAGTATGCAATTTGATCAGTTTCCACATACATATACTTCTGGTAAACCAACACCTCAATTAAAATACTGAACATATTCATTCGTAATCTCCAAATGCTCAAAACTGGAGACAACCCAAATGGCCATTAATAGATTCAATAATAAACAAATTGTTGTATATTCATACAATGGAATACTACTCAGCAATAAAAAGCGAATGAACTAAGAATACACATAATGACATGCATGAATCTCAAAATAATTATGCTGAGAGAAAGAAACCAAACAAAACAAAGTGTTTACTATATGATTCCATTTATATAATATTTTAGAAATTACAAAGTAATCCATAGTGATAAAGAAAATCATTAGTTGCCTGGAGACAAATTTGAGTCGAGGTGGAAGGAGTAGAAAGGAGCAATTACAAAGGAGCACACAGAAACTTTTGGGAATAATGGATATATTCATTACCTTAAGTGTGGAGATGGTTTCATAGATGATTATGTACGTCAAACCTTTTCAGTTTGTACACTTTATTTATTTATTTTTTGAGACAGGGTCTCACTGTGTTGCCCAGGCTGGAATGCAGTGGTGTGATCTGGGCTCACTGCAGACTTGACCTCCCGGGCTCCAGCAATCCTCCCACCTCAGCCTCCCTAGTAGCTGGGGCTGTAGGCACACATCACCATACCTGACTAATTTTTTTTTCATTTTTTGTAGAGAGGAGGTCTCACTATGTTGCCCAGGCTGGTCTTGAACTCCTGGGCTCAAGGGATCCTCCTACCTTGGCCTCCCACAGTGCTGGGATTATAGGCATGAGCCACTGTTCCCGGCTGTACACTTTAAATATATGCATTTTATTTCATGTCGACTATACCTAAATAAAGGGTTCTTAAGCTATTGTTATTCTAGAGAGATAAGGGCAGATAATTACATTTACAAAACAAAAACAGAATGGACAACTATTATATACCCATCATAACTAAAAATAATAAATAAATAAGCAATAAGATCCCCAAACCAGGATGGTTTCCAAATGTAATAATAGAACAAAAACTAGTTCTTGAAAATTAAAAAATATAACAACTAAATTTAAATATTAATTAAAAACTCATGCAACCACGATCAAATTCCAAAAACATTATTTTAAATAAAAGAAATATACTCTATAATTTTTCTGAAGCTTGAGAACAGTCAAAACAATATGTGGCAATAAATATCAGAATACTGTTTACCTTTGGGTTTGATATTGACTGGAAAATGGGCATGAGGAAATACTCTGAAGTGATGAAAATATTCTATATCTTGATATGTGTGGGGGTTACATGACTGGGTATATACATATGTAAAAGTTCATCTAGTTATACATTGAAATTTGTGCGTACCTCAATTTCAGAAATTGAATACTAATGCTGAAATACAAAGTGAAGAAATTCCCTATGAAGTAGAATAAAAGAAAAATAAATAAGAGCAAAAATATAACTTCAGAAAGTCAATCCAAAAGATCTAACATCTGAATAATAGGGATTCCAGAAAGAGAAAACAAAGAAAATAAAGAACATGAAATTATCATTTAGTAATATATAAAATTTCCGTAGAACTGAGGTACTGGAGTCTCCATTTGGACTAAAAGAACCCAATGAGTGTCCACCAAAAGGAATGAATATATACATATTATCATCTGAAATTTCAGAATTTTGTGATAAATAAATTATCCTGAATGCTGTCTCAGAGAAAAAAAGTCAAATATCACATATGAAGGAATGAAAATGAAAATTGCATTTCACTTCTTTATAGCAATACTGGATGCTAGAAGATACTGGAAGAATGTCTTAATATATTATTTATGGAAAATAAATTTTTTCTTAGGATTTTATACTGAGCCAAACTATGTTTTCAATGTTATGACAGAATAAATACATTTTTAGATATGCAGGCTTTCAAAATATTTACCTCCAATTCATTCTGTTCTGGTTACATAAAAACCACCCTAAGTCATAGTTGCTTAAAAAAACAACAATAATTTTGTTGTTGTTGTTAATGACTCTGAAATTCGAGTAGGTCTAAATGGGGAAGGCTGGGCTTGTGTTTCAAGTGGTATCAGTTAGGGTGTCTCAATTGAGACCTGAAAGGCCCACTTCAAGATTGCTCACTCATGTGTCTGGCAGTTAATATTGGCTGCTGGCTGAGAGTTTAGACAGAATTGAGAGCTGGAGTCCTTGATTCTCTCCACATAGACCTCTACCTGTGACCTGTGATTCTTCATAGCATGGTGGCTGGGTTCAAAGGATGAGGATTCTGAGAGAAAGCCAGGTAGAAACTACTGATTTTTATGGCCTAGACTTGGAAACCACACGGCATCATTTCTGTCATGCTCTGTTAGTCAAGGTATGCTCAATGGTCTGCCCAGGTTGAAGAGGAGGGAACACAGAGTCTACCTCTGCACAGAGAAGTGGCAAGATTCTGGAGAAATATGTTGGACAGAACATATCTCTGTGGCCATTCTTGGGAAATAAAATATAGAGTTTACTGCACACCCTTTCTTAGGCAACTATTGGAGAGTGGGCTACACTCAAATGGGAGTGTAGGCCCAAAAAGTAGAAGATGTGGATCTAAGCAATCAAGAATTCAACATAAGAGAGATGCAAAGAAAATCTCTAGGATGAGCTGGGCGCCATGGCTCATGCCGCAATCCCAGCACTTTGAGAGACCAAGGCAGGTGGATTACTTGTGGTCAGGAGTTTGAGACCAGCCTGGCCGACAGGATGAAACCATGTCTACTAAAAATACAAAAATGAGCCAGGCATGGTGGCAGGTGCTTATAATCCCAGCTAACCGCGAGGCTGAGGCAGAAGAATCACTTGAGTCCGGGAGGTGGAGGTTGCAGTAAGCCGAGATCTTGCCACTGCACTCCAGCCTGGGAGACAGAGTGAGACTCTGTCTCAAAAAAAAAAAAAAAAAAAAAAAAAAAAAAATCTCTAGGATGATGGTAAAAAGAGATCTCTAGATCACAGCTGTTCAGCAGGCCTAGAGCAATGAGTTCAGATTCCAGCAGTCCTGAAAGTTCTGGGAGAGATTTCTTTAAGAAGATGAAATTGCCAGGAGGAGAGTTTGGGGTTGTTTTGGTGGTAAGTACATAGAAAATCAAGTAAGTTTTAAAAATGCTAGGGAAAAATGTGAAGGAGATGGAAAATAATCATAATGTACTTCATGCCTAAGTTGACTATTGTGTCTACATAATCATAATAATGTTAACATTGAATATTGATCTAAAAGTGTAACTATATTGAGAGCATATGGATGGGTCGTGGGATGTGTGTGTAAGAGAGAAGCAGAGAGAGAGACAGGTACAGAGGCTAACTCCTATCTCCCGTAGCGTAAACTCAATCTAAAAAATGCTTCAAGCTGTAAACCCAAGCCCTTTTCATGCAAGCATGGAATTTGGAGAAGTAGCTGTAAATAGAAATATAATCAGCTCAAAGAACTAACTGAAAGTGGTTGCATCTGGGGAGCAGATACAAGAAAGGACTGTTGCTTTTCTTTTCTTTTTTTTTTTTTTTTTTGCCATCACGGGGCCAGAATTTCTCTTAAAAAAAAATTATTTAACTTTAAGTTCTGGGATACATGTGGAGAACGGACTGTTGCTTTTCTTAACAGGTCTTATAGATCTAGTTGTCTCTTTAAACTACATGTGTATATTTATTTAATAAAAAATAAAACTAATTTTATTTATTTTTTTTTTAAATTTATTTATTTATTATATTATATTATACTTTAAGTTCTAGGGTACATGTGCACAATGTGCAGGTTTGTTACATATGTATACATGTGCCCTGTTGGTGTGCTGCACCCATTAACTCGTCATTTACATTAGGTATGTCTCCTAATGCTATCCCTCCCCCCTCCCCCAACCCCACAACAGGCCACAGTGTATGATGTTCCCCTCGCTGTGTCCAAGTGTTCTCATTGTTCAATTCCCACCTATGAGTGAGAACATGCGATGTTTGGTTTTCTGTCCTTGCGATAGTTTGCTCAGAATGATGGTTTCCAGCTTCATCCATGTCCTTACAAAGGACATGAACTCATCCGTTTTTATGGCTGCGTAGCATTCCATGGTGTATATGTGCCACATTTTCTTAATCCAGTCTATCATTGTTGGACATTTGGGTTGGTTCCAAGTCTTTGCTATTGTGAATAGTGCCGCAATAAACATACGTGTGCATGTGTCTTTATAGCAGCATGATTTATAATACTTTGGGTATATGCTCAGTAATGCGATTGCTGCGTCAAATGGTATTTCTAGTTCTAGATCCTTGAGGAATCACCACACTGTCTTCCACAATGGTTGAAGTAGTTGACAGTCCCACCAACAGTGTAAAAGTGTTCCTACTTCTCCACATCCTCTCCAGCACCTGTTGTTTCCTGACTTTTTAATGATTGCCATTCTAACAGGTGTGAGATGGTATCTCATTGTGGTTTTGATTTGCATTTCTCTGATGGCCAGTGATGATGAGCATTTTTTCATGTGTCTGTTGGCTGCATAAATGTCTTCTTTTGAGAAGTGTCTGCTCATATCCTTCGCCCACTTTTTGATGGGGTTGTTTGATTTTTTCTTGTAAATTTGTTTAATTTCCTGTAGATTCTGGATATTAGCCCTTTGTCAGATGGAGAGATTGCAAAAATTTTCTCCCATTTTGTAGGTTGCCTGTTCACTCTGATGGTAGTTTCTTTTGCTGTGCAGAAGCTCTTTAGTTTAATTAGATCCCATTTGTCAATTTTGGCTTTTGTTGCCATTGCTTTTAGTATTTTAGTCATGAAGTCCTTGCCCATGCCTATGTCCTGATGGGTATTGCCTAGGTTTTCTTCTAGGGTTTTTATGGTTTTAGGTCTAACATTTAAGTCTTTAATCCATCTTGAATTAATTTTTGTATAAGGTGTAAGAAAGGGATCCAGTTTCAGCTTTCTACATATGGCTAGCCAGTTTTCGCAGCACCATTTATTAAATAGGGAATCCTTTCCCCATTTCTTGTTTTTGTCAGGTTTGTCAAAGATCACATAGTTGTAGATGTGTGGCATTATTTCTGAGGCCTCTGTTCTGTTCCATTGGTCTATATCTCTGTTTTGGTACCAGTACTATGCTGTTTTGGTTACTGTAGCCTTGTAATATAGTTTGAAGTCAGGTAGCATGATGCCTCCAGCTTTGTTCTTTTGGCTTAGGATTGTCTTGGCAATGTGGGCTCTTTTTTCATTCCATATAAAACTAATTTTAAAAAGATATTCCTCCTCCAAATCAGTCCATTAATTGCAGTAGTCTTCCTTTCTTTTCTTTTCTTTTCTTTTTTTTTTTTTTTTGAGACAGGATCTCACTCCCATTGCCCAGGCTGAAGTGCAGTGGTGCCATCATGGCTCACTGCAGCCTCAAATTCCGAGGCTCAGGGGACTCTCCCACCTCAGCCTCCTGACTAGCTGGAACTACAGGCATGCACCACCATGCCTGGCTACTTTTTTTTGTATATTTTTAGTAGAGACAGGGTTTCACCATGTTGCCCAGGCTGATCTCTAATGCCTGGGTTCAAGTGATCCGACTGCCTTGGCCTCCCAAAGTGCTGGGATTAGAGGCGTGAGCCACCACGCCCGGCCTAATTGCAGTAGTCTTCTAAACTTCCTGCTGAGGCCATGGGCAAAGCCGGGCTTTTGTAAAAAATCATTTCCCTTGACGATAAGGCTGTGGCATTTTTTTTTTTTTTTCAGTACTTACCGCTTCCACGGTACTTAGCGTTCCTGCCAATAAAAGAAGGTGGGGGGTAATAAGAGATGTTCAACTTCATTAGTAATGGGAAAAATAAATGCAAATTAAAACAATAATAGGTTGGATCAGGAGATATAACACTGCAGTGGTTAAAATCATGGGCATTGGAACCAGGCTGCCTCTATTCAAATGCAAGCTCTATTGCTTGTAGCTGTGTGACCTTGGACATGTTGCTTTAGTTCTCTTAGCTTCAGTTTTCACATCTGTAAAAAGGAGTTTATACAGTATTTTCTTCCTATGGTTGTTGTGAGGATACAACGAATTAATACGTACAAAGTGCTCAGAACAGAGAAAATACTTTGCAAAGTAATCTGGCAAATCTAGTAAACTGGAAAATGCTTATACTTTGTGGCCCAGCAATTCAATTCCTAAGTGTCTCCCCGAGCAAAACTCTCAGAAGTGGGCACAAAGGGACATGCCACAAGAGCATTTTCTCCAGTACTCTTTGTAATAGCAAAATATAAAATTGAAATTAAAAAGTGGAAACAACCTAATTATCTCTCAGTTGATGAATGGGTAATTAAGCTGTGATTTACTTATACAGTAGAATGCTACGTAACTGTTAAAATGAATGAACTAGAGTGAATACTACAGCAACATTAATCAGCATGAATAAGTTTTTAAAAACAATATTGCATAGAAAAAATGAAGAAAAAGAGCAAACATACACTATTCAATTTTAAAAATTGTAAGAATACTTGAAATACTTTTTTTTTTTTGAGATGGAGTGTCACTCTGTCACCCAGGCTGGAGTGCAGTGGCGCAGTCTTGGCTCACTGCAAACTCCGCCTCCCGGGTTCAAGTGATTCTCCTGCCTCAGCCTCCTGAGTAGCTGTGATTATAGATGCCCGCCACCATGCCTGGCTAATTTTTTGTATTTTTAATAGATACAGGTTTCGCCATGTTGGCCAGGCTGGTCTTGAACTTCTGACCTCTAGTGATCTGCCCACCTCGGCCTCCGAAAGAGCTGGGATTACAGGCGTGAGCCTCCGTGCCCGGCTGAAATAATTGCTTATATTCATACATAAGTACAAATATATGCACAAAAGTGATGCATGACAACTGCAGGACAGTGTTTACCCAAGGAGAGATATGGATGAAGAGGTCATGGGTTGTAGAGTTTTGCTGTATTTGTAATACATTATTTCTTAGAGAGAGCTGAAGCAAATGAAGCAAAATGGTAGCGTCCAGTTAATTGCATGGTGATTGTAGGTGGCTGTTTTATCATTTTATCAAGTGCAACTTACAATTAATCTGTAGATTTAACTTCTATAAAATATGATTAATAAACTGAAAAACATTATACAAATGTTAGACCACTATCGTTATTCATATGTCATTATTCAGGCAATATATGAACATGCAGGGCAAAGATAATGCTTAAGTTGAGAAACAGCCAAGGTGTAATGCTGGTAGACTGTCCTAGCGTTCTAAATTCCAATGAGTTTATTTTTATTTATTTATTTATTTTGAGACGGAGTCTCACTCTGTCACCCAGGCTGGAGTTCAGTGGCGTGATCTCAGCTCACTGCAACCTCCGCCTCCTGGGTTCAAGCGATTCTCCTGCCTCAGCCTCCCCAGTAGCTGGGATTACAGGCGCCCTCCACCACGCCCAGCTAACTTTTGTATTTTTAGTAGAGACGGGGTTTTACCATGTTGGCCAGGCTGGTCTCAAACTCCTGACCTCAGGTGATCTGGCTGCCTTGGCCTCCCAAAGTGCTAGAATTACAGGCGTGAGCCACCAGGCCCAGCCTGACTTTATTCTTTGGGTCACTCATGAATAGTGAAGACTTATTAACAAAAAATAAAATGATTCCCACCTACTGCTGGAAGTAGCAATGGAGAAAACTTGAAGAAGACCAAACACTGATAAAATTTCCCATCCTTAAAGTCTGGCTAGCTCTCTCCTCCACTGTGAACCCTTCACTGATCACCCTCCTCCCCAGTCAGAATCCACCTTCTTAGGCTCCTGCAGCATTTCATCACAAGCAGTGTTCTCATTAGCTTTCCATGAATTTATCTTCCCCAATAAACTGTGAAACTGAGAACAGAGAATATCTCTATTTCACTTCTTATATTCCCTGCTGGGAATATCCTTTCTTACCCACTCGTCAAGCCTCAGGTCCAGAAAACCCTTTCCTGATTCCCCCAATTTGGGTTAATGCTCTCCTCTGTGCCTCCATAGTACCCTAAGCCAATTTCTGCTGCAGTGTGTGTCACACCATATTACTGTCATTCCCTGTTTACCTGACACTCCATAGAGACTGTGAGCTCCTTGACTCAGGGACTGTGTCCCCGCAGTGTTCAACAAAGGACTGGCCTAAAGAGGGATTGCAATGATTGCATACTTAAATCAAGAAAACGTACCAATTCTGCAATTAAGTCTTATATATGCATAGCAGGTGCTCTGGCTTGATTGTAGTCGAAGAATAGCTGGTGTGGAGGATTGAGTTCTAATTGTCATTATTAATCTCATTGTGAGCATAGAAGCACGGTAAAAACACCAAAACCTAGCTGAGAGTATATACAGGAGTGACACTTTTCAAATGGGCATAATTAACAAGGGAGTGTAACAATTTTGTGATGGCCTTTTATGTTCATTTTTCCCAAGCCCCATCTGATCACCTTTTTAGTAGTAATATATGGAATATAGTAGCTTGGTTTTTTTGTTTTTGTTTTTGTTTTTCGTGTTTTTTTTTTTGACATGGAGTCTCACTCTATTGCCCAGGCTGGAGTACAGTGGCGTGACCTCAGCTCACTGCAACCTCTGCCTCCTGAGTTCAAGTGATTCTCGTGCCTCAGCCTCCCGAGTAGATGGGATTACAGGTGCATGCTACCATGCCTGGCTAATTATTGTGTTTTTAGTAGAGGTGGTGTTTCACCATGTTGGCCAGGCTGGTCTTGAACTCCTGACCTCAAGTGATCTGCCCACCTCAGCCTCCCAAAGTGCTGGGATTACAAGTGTGAGCCACCGCGCCCTGGCTATAGTAGTTTGTTAAACTAAATACCATTCTGTTAGCTTTTTATTTATTTGTTTTTTTGAGACAGGGTCTCACTCTGTCATATAGGCTGGAGTGTAGTGGCACAGTGACGACTCACTGTAGCCTTGACCTCCCAGACTCAGGTGATCCTCCCACCTCAGCCTCCCAAATATCTGTGAATACAGGCACATGCCACCACATTCAGCTAATTTTTGTATTTTTTGTGGAGATGAGGTTTTGCCGTTTTGCCCAGGCTGGTCTCAAAGTCCTAAGCTCAAGTGATTTGCCTGCCTGAACCTCACAAAGTACTGGGATTACAGACGTGAGCCACCATGCCCAGCCCCCATTCTGTTAGCTTTATAATAACATTAACTAACATTTATTAAGCACTCACTAAGTTTAAACCAAGATTGATAAACAGTTATTCACGTGTAATTCTTCCCAAAGTATCTTAGCAGTACTATTATTACTCTATGTTATAGGTGAAGAAACTGAGGCTCAGAAAGATGAAGTAACCTGCCCCAAATCACTCAGCACTTAAACCTGGGTAAGTTGACTACAAAATCAATCTTCTTAAACATCTCGACAATATTTCATTTCCTTTTTAAGACATCGTGGTTGCCATTTAGGATGGCCTCCTGTGATTCCTACATCCAGGTATTCATTCCCCTTGAATGTGGGCTGGTTTGTGACTTATTTCTAACTAAGAGTATCTGGTGCTGGCCAGGTGTGCTGGCTCATGCCTGTAATCCCAGCACTTTGGGAGGCCAAGTCGGATGGATCACTTGAGGTAAGGAGTTCGAAAGCAGCCTGGCCAACATGGTGAAACCCTGTCTCTACTAAAAATACAAAAATAAGCCAGGCGTGGTGGCATGCACCTGTAATCCCAGCTACTTGTGAAGCTGAGGCAGGAGAATCGCTTGAACCCAGGAGGCCAAGGTTGGAGTGAGCCGAGGTTGCGCCACTGCACTCTAGTCTGGGTGACAGAGCGAGACCCTGTATCAAAAAAAAAAAAAAAAAAAAGAGTATATGGTGCAGGTGATGAGTTATCACTTCTGTGATTAAGTTACAAGAGATGGTAATCTCTGTTTTTCCAGCACACTTGCTACCTTATTGGCTTTGAAAAAGCAAGTTGTCTTGTTGAGGAGGACACTGTGGCAAGGATCTTGGGGCAGCCCCTGGCCCATAGCCAGATAGAAACTGAGGCCTTTGGTTTTACAAACCACAAGGAACTGAATTTTCCCAACAACTACATGAGACTGGAAGCAAATCCTTCCCCAGCCAACCTTCAGAAGAGAATCAAGCTCTGGTTAACACATTGATTGTAGCGTCATTAGAGACCCTGAAGCAGAAGATCCTGTTAAGCAGCGGCCAGATTCCTGACCTACAAAAACTGTCAGATGATAAATGGGTATTGTTTTAGGCTGTGAAATTGTGGCAATTTATTGTGCATCAATAGATTACTGATACAACCATTAAAGATACTGCTACAACTAAGTTATATAAATTATGTGTATTAATATATAAATATTGCAAACACATGAGTTTACTATGTGTCATGCACTATTCTAAGTACATGTATTTACTCCCAACTATCATATGAGGTAGGTACCACTATTGCCTCCATTTTCTAGATGAGAAAATAGAGGTATAGATGTTGTCAGTAACTTGGTCACACATCTAGACAATGGTGGAACTTAGATTTTTATCCAGGTATTCTGGCATTGAGAGTCTCACTCCTTAACCACTCTTATATTGAATCTAATATAATAATTTCTGAAAAAGATTCACGAGAGAATGTGGCCATTAAAACTTAATTTATTAACATTTATTTATTTATTTTAATTTGTGCAAATATATAGGGTACATAAATTTTGTTACATGTATATAATACATAGCGACCAAGTCATGGTATTCGGAGTATCCATCACCCAACTACAATACATTTTTGTTAAGTATAGTCATCCTATTCTATTAGTAAACACTGAATTTATCCCTTCTATCTTACTGTATGCTTGTATACTTTAACCCACTTCTCTTTACCCTTCCCCTCCCCCAACACATCCTTCCCAGTCTCTGTTATCTAATTTTTCACTCTCTACCTCCATGTGTTCCAATTTTATGGCTCTCACATATGAGTGAGAACATTAGCATTTATTTTGAAAGCATACTATCTTTTTTTTAAAAAAATTATCCTTTAAGTTCTGGGATACATGTGCAGAATGTGCAGGTTTGTTACATAGGTATACACGTGCCATGGTGGCTTGGTGCACCCATCAACTCGTCATCTACATTAAGTATTTCTCCTGATGCTATCCCTCCCTTGGCCCCCAAACCCCCAACAGGCCCTGGTGTGTGATGTTCCCCTCCCTGTGTCCATGTGTTCTCATTGTTCAACTCCCACTTATGAGTGAGAACATGCGGTGTTTGGTTTTCTGTTCCTGTGTTAGTTTGCTGAGGATGATGGTTTCCAGCTTCATCCATGTCCCTGCAAAGGACATGAACTCATCCTTTTTTATGGCTGCATAGTATTCCATAGTGTATATGTGCCACATTTTCTTTATCCAGTCTATCATTGATGGGCCTTTGGGTTGGTTCCAAGTCTTTGCTATTGTGAACAGTGCTGCAATAAACATACGTGTGCATGTGCCTTTATAGTAGCATGATTTATAATCCTTTGGGTATATACCCAGTAATGGGATTGCTGGGTCAAATGGTATTTCTGGTTCTAGATCCTTGAGGAATCACCACACTGTCTTCCACAATGGTTGAACTAGTTTACACTCCCACCAACAGTGTAAAAGCATTCCTATTTCTCCACATCCTCTCCAGCATCTGTTGTTTCCTGACTTTTTAATGATCGCCATTCTAACTGGTGTGAGATGGTATCTCATTGTGGTTTTGATTTGCATTTCTCTACTGACCAGTGATGATGAGCTTTTTTTCACGTTTGTTGGCCACATAAATGTCTTCTTTTGAGAACTGTCTGTTAATATCCTTTGCCCACTTTTTGATGGGGTTTTTTTTTTCTTGTAAATTTGTTTAATTTTCTATAGATTCTGGATATTAGCCCTTTGTCAGATGAGTAGATTGCAAAAATTTTCTCCCATTCTGTAGTTTGCCTGTTCACTCTGATGATAGTTTCTTTTGCTGTGCAGAAAGTCTTTAGTTTAATTAGATCCCATTTGTCAATTATGGCTTTTGTTGCCATCGAAAAGCATACTATCGATATTGAACTTGAATTGGAAGAGGCGAGTCTGGTCTCAAAATGGAGGTAAAACCACCGCCCGGTCGCCCCCAGCCCAACTCCGGCCGTCGACTGTCGCTGCCAGAGGGAGGAGGGCCATGATCCAAAGGAACCAGAGCAGTTGAGAAAACTGTTTATTGGTGGTCTGAGCTTTGAAACTACAGATGATAGTTTAAAAGAACATTTTGAGAAATGGGACACACTCACAGATTGTGTGGTAATGAGAGACCGCCAAACAAAACGTTCCAGGGGCTTAGGTTTTGTGACTTATTCTTGTGTTACAGAGGTAGATGCAGCAATGTGTGCTCGACCACACAAGGTTGATGGGCATGTAGTGGAACCAAAAAGAGCTGTTTCTAGAGAGGATTCTGTAAAGCCTGGTGCCCATCTAACAGTGAAGAAAATTTTTGTTGGTGGTATTAAAGAAGATACAGAAGAATATAATTTGAGAGACTACTTTGAAAAGTATGGCAAGATTGAAACCATAGAAGTTATGGAAGACAGGCAGAGTGGAAAAAAGAGAGGATTTGCTTTTGTAACTTTTGATGGTCATGATACAGTTGATAAAATTGTTGTTCAGAAATACCACACTATTAATAGGCATAATTGTGAAGCAAAAAGGCCGTTTCTAAACAAGAGATGCAGTTTGCTGGATCACAGAGAGGTCGTGGAGGTGGGTCTGGCAATTTTATGGGTTGCGGAGGAAACTTTGGAGATGGTGGAGGTAATTTTGGCCTTGGTGGAAACTTTGGTGGAAGAGGAGGCTATGGTGGTGGAGGTGGTGGCAGCAGAGGTAGTTATGGGGGAGGTGATGGTGGATATAATGGATTTGGAGGTGATGGTGGCAACTATGGCAGTGGTCCTGGTTGTAGTAGTAGAGGGGGCTATGGCGGTGGTGGACCAGGATATGGAAACCAAGGTGGTGGATATGGTGGAGGTGGTGGAGGATATGATGGTTACAATGAAGGAGGAAATTTTGGTGGTGGTAACTATGGTGGTGGTGGGAACTATAATGATTTTGGAAATTATAGTGGACAACAGCAATCAAATTATGGACCCATGAAAGGGGGCAGTTTTGGTGGAAGACGCTCGGGCAGTCCCTATGGTGGTGGTTATGGATCTGGTGGTGGAAGTGGTGGATATGGTAGCAGAAGGTTCTAAAAACAGCAGAAAAGGGCTACAGTTCTTAGCAGGAGAGAGAGAGCGAGGAGTTGTCAGGAAAGCTGCAGGTTACTTTGAGACAGTTGTCCCAAATGCATTAGAGGAACTGTAAAAATCTGCCACAGAAGAACGATGATCCATAGTCAGAAAAGTTACTGCAGCTTAAACAGGAAACCCTTCTTGTTCAGGACTGTCATAGCCACAGTTTGCAAAAAGTGCAGCTATTGATTAATGCAATGTAGTGTCAATTAGATGTACATTCCTGAGGTCTTTTATCTGTTGTAGCTTTGTCTTTTTCTTTTTCTTTTCATTACATCAGGTATATTGCCCTGTAAATTGTGGTAGTGGTACCAGGAATAAAAAATTAAGGAATTTTTAACTTTTCAAAAAAAAAAAAAAAAAAAAAGGAAAAGCATACTATCTTAAAACAGCCACACCTAAAAACAGATGTCATAAGGAAAATCTATTTTCTCTATCATGACTCTATTAAGTAAGGGCTTTCCAAAGGTAACCATGGAGGATGAGAGGTTGGAATCTAAATAGGTGAAAATTGGAACGAACTCTTGAATAGTTTGTCTTTTCTCATCTGGCTAAATGCTCTCAATTAGAATAAGATACACTGCAATTTATTCTCAAAATGTTTTAATTAAGTCAGAACACAGAGACCTTGATATTTCCATGATTTCATTTTATTCTGGAGATAACAACTAAAATAATTTACATATTAGATTCTTGGCAGTTCATATTTAGTAGTAGTGGTTAGCGAAAGAGGAGGGATTTGTCTTCCAAACAAAACATTGAGGTTGAAAATAGGATAAAGAGGAGCAACATTAATTTAGAACTAGGAAAATTATTTTCAACATCATTTTTAGCGTGCTATCAATTTTTACCAGAAGTTAATATATATTTATGCCAATAAACACTTAGTCACCAGAAATAGCATATGTCTGTTTTTAGAATAGGGGAACTTCTGGGTAGCTAACAACAATGGCAGCCACCTAGGTCCCAATCTCCTAATATCCCTCCAAAATCAATACAGAACAACAAGAGAAAAACAAAACTATGCAAAACCATACTCTCACAATAACTTGAAGAGAAAGAATACTCCAAATTCAAAAGAACTGTAAGTAAAAGGAGAAATAACACCAAATCATAATGCATTGCTGCTCATGCTTCTCTTTCCTCCTACTCGCCCTGCCATGAGACATTGTGGCCAGCAAGGCAGACTGAATAAATCTGAGGGAAAAACAGAAGAGGGAAGGTAGCTAAAGGGCCAAAAGATAAGTAAAACCACCACCTGAAAGAGTGAATATACTCTAAATTTTTTTAAAAAGTGTCTAAGTAGATCAGAGTATATGGACTACAGGGGAAAAAATTTAAAAGTATGTGTGATTTGAAGGGGCAGTCTTTGAAACAGCCTCTGGGAAAGAAAAAAAGGTAAAAAAGTAATGAAGAACGATTTGGCAATTGAATGGTGAAGGGGAAAAAAGCAAAAGGTCAAAATTTATGTTCAGCAAGAGAAGAAAGAACCACAAAATCAGAGAACAGAAAAACCCCCTTCTCTATTACCAAAACAAAAGCACAAATTTACTAAATAGCTGAACTTTGTTATGCTGACAGAAGAGGGCGCCATTAAAGTAGGAATCTCATAAAATACCACGGTATCACAAAATGAAAACCAAAAAGAGCTATACACAGTTGTTGAGCACTAAATACCACGGTATCACAAAATGAAAACCAAAAAGAGCTATACACAGTTGTTGGCACTAAACACTTACAGTAGAAAGGAGGAAGGACTTCGAATCAATAATCTAAGTGACTACCTCAAAAAACTAAAGAAAGAAGAGCAAAATAAACCCCAGGCAAGCAGAAGAAAGGAAATAAAAAGAGCAGAAATAAATGCAGTTGAAAATAGAAAAACAGGCCAGGCGCGGTGGCTCATGCCTGCAATCCCAGCACTTCGGGAGGCTGAGGCAGGTGGATCACCTGAGGTCAGGAGTTTAAGACCAGCCTGTCCAACATGGGGAATCCTCGTCTTTACTAAAAATACAAAAATTAGCCATGTGCAGTGGCGTACATCTATAGTCCCAGCTACTTGGGAGCCTGAGGCAGAAGAATCGCTTGAACCTGGGAGGCAGAGGTTGCAGTGAGCTGAGATCACACCACTGAACTCCAGCCTGGGTGACAGAGTGAGGCCCTGTGAGACTCGGTCTCAAAAAAAAAAAAAAAAAAAAATAGAGAAAATGAAGGGCTAAAAAAATCCCATAGTATTCCATGTTGTTTATCCATTCATCATTTGATGGACATTTGCGTTGTTTTCACTTTTGGCTATTATGGATTATGCTCTTATGAGTATTTGTGTACAAGTGTTTGTGTTGACATAAGTTTTGATTTATCTTGGGTGTATATCTAATAGCAGAATTGCTGGGTCATATAATACCTCTATATTTAACTTTTGCAGAACTGCCAAACTGTTTTACAAAGTAGTGCATCTTTTTACATTCTCACCAGCAGTGCATGAGTGTTTGAATTTCTCTACATCCTTACCAACACTTGTCATCGTTTATCTTTTTGATTCTAGGAATACTAGTGGGTATAAAATGTTATCTCATTGGGATTTTGATTTCCATTTCCCTAGCAACAAATAACAATGAGCATCTTTTGATGTGCCTATTGGTCATTTGTATGTCTTTTTTTTTTTTGGAGAAATGTGCTGAAATTCTTTGCTTGTTTTTCAGTTGGGTTATTTGTCTTTTTATTATTTAATTGTAAGTGCTCTTTATATATACAGGATACAAGTCCCTTGCCAGATAAATGATTTTCAAATTTTTTCTTCCAGTCTGTGAACTATCTTTTCACTTTTTCGATGGTGCATTAGTTACAGGAAAGGGCCCCCAATCCAGACCCCAAGAGAGGGTTCTTGGATCTCATGCAAGAAAGAATTTAGGGCGAGTCCATAGGGTAACGTGAAAGCCAGTTTATTAGGAAAGTAAAGGAATAAAGATAGCTACTCCATAGACAGAGCAGCCGTGAGAGTTGCTGGTTGCTCATTTTTATGGTTATTTCTTGATTATATGCTAAATAAGGAGTGGATTATTCATGCATCCCCTTTTTAGACCATATAGGGTAACTTCCTGGCATTGCCATGGCATTTATAAACTGTTATGGCGCTGATGGGAGTGTAGCAGTGAGGACGACCAGAGGTCACTCTCATTGCCATCTTGGTTTTATTGGATTTTAGCCAGCTTATTTACTGCAACCTGTTTTATCAGCAAGGTCTTTATGACCCGTATTTTGTGCTGATCTCCTATCTCATCCTGTGACTTAGAATGCCTTAACCATCTGGGAATGCAGCCCAGTAGGTCTCAGCCTCATTTTACCCATCTCCTATTCAAAATGGAGCTGCTCTAGCTCACACGCCTCTGACACTTTGAAGCACAAAAGTTTTAAATTTTGATCAAGTATAATTAATCTACTAATATTGTTTTTGCTTTCTTTTTTGTGCCATATCTAAGAAATAATTGCCCAGTTCAATTGATTTTTGACAAAGAATGAAAAGCAATTCAATGAAGGAAAGATAATTTTTGCAACCAATGATGCTGGCACAATTGGACAACCATAGGGGCAAAAAAAAACCTCCCCTAAACCTCACATCATATACAAGAATTAAGACAAAATAGATCATGGATATAAATATAAACATAAAACTCTAAAACTTTACAGAAAACATATGAGAATATATTTGGGAAATAGGGCTAGGTGAAGACTCTTAGACATAATACCAAAAGAACAATCTGTATAAGGAACCGTTGACAAGTTGGACTTCAACAAAATTAAAAATTTTGCACCACAGAACATGGTTAATTTTATGTGTCAACTTAACTAGGCCATGGGCTGCCCAGATCTTTGGTTAAATATTATTTCTCTGTGTGTCTGTGAGGGTGTTTCTGGATGAGAGCAACATTTGAATCATGGAGTGAATAAAGCAGATCGCCTTCCCCAGTGTGGATGGACCTCATCCAATCTGTGGAAAGACTGAATCGAATAAAAAGCTAAGTAAGAAAAAATTCATTCTCCCTGTCTGAACTTTCAGCTAGACCATTGGTCTCCCTCTTTCAGACTTGGCCTCAGACTGGAGGATATCACTGGCTCTTGTGGGTCTCCAGCTTGCCACCTGCAGATCTTGAACTTTTCACTGTCCCTAATCACATGACCCAATTTTTAATTGTCTATCTATCTATCTATCTCTATCTGATCTGTATCTATCTATATTTCTCTATCTATCTATCTATCTATCTATCTATCACTCTCTGAATATTGAAAGAAAGATACTGGTTTTGTTTTTCTGGAAAATACAGAACAATAAAGATTTTGGTACAGAGTGGTTTCAGAGAAACAGAATTTTAAGGATGAGTTTTGTGAATGGTTCTAAGGTGTCTGGAATTGGCTGTCTAATCTCATTAGATTTAAAGATGCTAATAACCATTTCCAGTAGTAAAAAAAAGCACTGATAATCCATGGCACGATCTGTCAACTGAAGTATGCAAAATATTTCAATTGGTTATTCCTAATCAACCACTTATAAGAAGCAAGAAGGAGGAGGTGGAGCAAGATAGCCAAATAGAATCCTCCAGTGATGATCCCTACATAGGAACACTAAATTTAACAATTATCCCTGGAAGAAAGCACTTTCATAAGAACCAAAAACAAGTTGAGCAATCACAGTACCTGGTTTTAATATTTAATATTAAGGAAAGAGGCACTGAAGAGAGTAGGAAAGATGGTCTTACATTGCCTATACCACCCCTCCCCCATTCCCCAGTAGCACACAGAAAGAGAATCTGTGTCCTTTGGGGAGGGAGAGGAAAGTGACTGTGGGACTTTGTATTGGAACTCAGCGCTACCCTGTCACAGCAGAACACAAGACAGGGAAGAAGGATTTGGTCAATGCCCATGGAGTGAGCGTTTAGATCAGCCCCAGTCAGAGGGGAATCCTACACTCCAGTGGGAACTGAGTTCTGACCAGCCCCACCAGTGGTGAACTAAAGTGCCCTGGGGTCCTGAAAAAATTTGAAAGGCAGTCTAGGCCACAAGGACCACAGTCCTTGGGCAAGTCCTGCTGCTGTGCTGGGCTCAGAGCCAGTGGACTTGGGCACAAGTGACCCATGGAGACACCATCTGGGGCAGCCAAGGAAGAGCTTGCAGATCCAACTCCAAGCAGTGCAGCTTGGGGAGAGACTGCTTTTGCTTGCAGAAAGGAGAGGGAAGAGTAAAGAGGACTTTGTTTAGCAATTTGGTTACCAGCTCAGCCACAGTAAAATAAAGCACCAAGCAGAGTCCCGAAGCCCCCCAGTTCCAGGCCCTAGCTCCTGGGTGACAGTGCTAGACCTACCCTGGGCTAGAAAGAAACCTGCTACCCTGAAGGAAAGGACCTAGCTCTGGTAGGATTCAACACCTTCTGACTAAAGAGCCCTTGGGCCTTGAATAAACATCAGCAGTAGCCAGGCAGTAGTTGCCATTGGCCTTGGATGAGACCCAGTACAATGCTGGCTTCAGGTGTAACCCAGCACAGTCCCAGCTATGGTAGCAGTGGGAGTGCTTGCATCACTCCTCTCTCAACTCCAGGCAGCCAAACATGGAGAGAGAGACTGTTTCTTTGGGAGAAAGTGAGGGAAGAATACAAGAAACTCTGCCTGGTGATCCAGGAATTTTCACAGATCTTAGCCAAGCCCACTAAGACAATACATCTATGAGAAGTAGACAAGAGTTGCAGTGCTACTGGGCTTTGGGGCTTCCACTAGTGAAGATATGGCTGCAGTGACCAAAGACTTAGATCATAACACTCCATTCACTTTGAATACCTGGAAAGCCTTCTCAAAAGGACAAGACAAGAAAGGCCAAACTGTGAAGATTAGAATAAATACCTAAGTCTTCAATGCTCAGACATTGATGAACATTCACAAGTATCAAGAACATTCAGAGAAACATGGCCTCACCAAATGAACTAAACAAGGCACCAGTGACGAATCCTGGGGTGGCAGAGATATGTTACCTTTCAGACAGAATTCAAAATAGCTGTTTTGAGGAAGCTTAATGAACTTCAAGATAACACAGAAAAAGAATTCGGAGTCCCAGAATAGAAATTTAACAAAGAGATTGAAATTATTTAAAAAATCAAGCAGAAATTCTGGAGCTAAAAAATTCAATTGACAAACTAAAAAATGCATCAGATGGCTGGGTGCAGCTCACGCCTCTAATCGCAGCACTTTGAGAGGCTGAGGCATGCAGATCACTTGAGGTCACGAATTTAAGACCAGCCTGGCCAACATGGTGAAACCCTGTGTCTACTAAAAATACAAAAAAATTAGCCAGTTTTGGTGGCATGCACCTATAGTCCCAGCTACTCAGGAGGCTGAGGCAGGAGAATCACTTGAACCTGGGAGGCAGAGGTTGCAGTGAGCCGAGATCGTGCCACTGCACTCTAGCCTGGGTGACAGAGCAAGACCCTGTCTTAAATAAATACAAACATACATACATACATACATACATAATGCATCAGAGTCTCTCAACAGCAGACGTAATCAAGCAGAAGAAAGATTTTGTGTCCAAGAGGCTATGCCTGGAACTGGGGACCCCAAAAGCCTACTTGTTGCTCTACCCTATTGTGGCTGAGCTGGTATCTAAGGTGCAAGACAAAGTCCCTTTTACTTTTCCTTCTTTTCTCAAACAGAAGGAGTCTTTCACTTATAGGTGGGAATGTGCTTGGTCACACCTGAAGTCAGCACATTTCAGAGCCCAAGGCCCATAGCATACTTCTTAGTTATTACTGCTGGTTATTTGGGACCAAGGGCTCTTTAGTCTGGAAGTGATGAATCCTGCCTTCCCTTCAAGGCAGCAGTTTCCATTTTGGCCCAGGTGTATCTGTATCTAGAAATGCCCATGAGCCATGAACTAGAATGTGGGCCTCATGACTCTGCTTGGTGCCCTATCCTGTGGCTGGGCTGATATCCCACATGCAAGATAAAGTCCTCTTTACTCTTTGCTTTCCTCTCTTTAAGCAGAAAGAATGAGTCACTTTTATTGCCGCAAGCTGCACTGCCCGGGGTCGGGGAGGTTTGGCACAATCACTCCCTTAGTCACTTCGACTGGTGTCTCCTTAGGTCACATGCCACCCTAGTCTTCTGGCTCTGAGCCCATCTCAGCACTAGGAATTGCCTAGTAATCATAGTGCTTGTGTCCCAGACAGTCTTTCAAGTTTACCAAGGACCCCAGGGCACTTTGGCCCACAGTACGAGGCTTGCCAAGAAACTCAAGTTCCAACTGCTGGGATGGGTGATTCCTCTCCGGCTAGGTCTTGTCCAAATGCTCCCTCCATGCCTGGGTACTGGCTGAGCCCAGCATGGCTTTGTTCTCCATTATGACAGGCAACACTGAGTTCAATGTAATGTCCCCTAGTCACCGAGCTCTCTTTTCCAATGCGCACATACTCTCTGCACCACGGGGATGCTGCCAGGGGATGGGGAAGAGGTGGCGCTGGTAATATAAAACTGTCTCTCTGACCCTCTTCAGTACCTCTTTAGCAATATGGAGTTAAAAATAGGTATTGTGATTGCTTACCTGATTTTTGGTTATTGTGATGGTGCTTTTCTGTTGCAGACAGTTGTTAAAATTTGGTGTTTCTGTTGGGGGGACAAATGGTGTAGGCTTCTATTTGGCCATCTTGTTCCACCCTCTTTAATTTTTAAAGAGATAGTTCTTGTCCTAAAATTTTTCTTTCCTATAACATTCTATACTTCTGGTATGGGTAGAATATTTTCTCTTATCTCTAAGGATGACAATGATAATGTTTGAAAGTTTTCTTCTGCCACCTGCATTGCCTGTTTCCTCAGAATCCCTTCATTTCTGTTATTGATGTTATTCTTTCTCTTTAGCATTGAAAATTTTTCTGAAAATTCTGATGATTGTAAGCTATTTGTTTATATATAAGAATGAGATTGGAAGTTCTTTGTGCATAGGTGGGATTGTCTACCAGCAGCCATCTGAAGTTGGGGGAAGATACCTGAGGGGTCCATTATTTGACTTTTAACCGTCCTTTTCTATTTTGAACTCTGTGCCTTACTCCTGTTTTCAACTGTATTCCATGCCTTCAAATTCTGGGTCACTCTATGTTCTACAGGGTGACTAATTTACCTACTGCTCTTTGTCCCCCTCTGCAGACGCTTGGGCTATAGTGCCCTCTGAGCCCTCCATTCCCTCTCCTCCAGCCGTAAACTGTCTTCACAATTTCTGTTAAATCTTTTATTTGGTTGTTATTATTTCTCCTGTTTTATTTATTTATGTGAGTATGTTTATGTATTTGTAATTACAAAAGCAACTTTATTTTTGTCTCCCACTATTTTAAATTTGTTCAGGTTTGGTAGTCTATCCTTTGCCTTTTGTTGAAAACTCAGGCTGTCTCAGTGTTTTCCTGATCACTCTTTGACAGTCTCACAGGGTCTTGCTCTGTCACCCAGGCTGGAGTGCAGTGGTGCGATCATGGCTCACTGCAGCCTCGACCTCCCAGGCTCGGGTGATCCTTCCACTTCAGCCTCTCAGTATCTACATTACTTTTTAAAATTAAAAATATATATATTTGATTTATTTATTTTCTTTGAGACAGAGTCTTGCTCTGTTGCCCAGGCTGGAATTCAGTGACTTGATCTCAGCTCACTGCAGCCCCTGCCTCTCAGGTTCCAGTGAGTCTCGTGCCTCAGCCTCACAAGTAGCTGGGATTACATGCATATGCCACCATGCCCGGATACTTTTTTGTATTTTTAGTAGAGATGTAGTTTCACTATGTTGGCCAGACTGGTCTCGAATTCTTGGCCTCAAGTGATCCACCCGTCTCAGCCTCGCAAAGTGCTGGGATTACAGGTGTGAGCCACCATACCTGGTTCCTACATTACTTTTTAAAATACATTATACTAAATGAAAGAAGCCAGATATACATCATAAATTTCACCCATTTAAAGTGTACAATCTGGCTGGGCGTGGTAGCTCACATCTGTAATCCCAGCATTTTGGGAGGCCTGAGGTAGGTGGATTGCTTGAGCTCAGGAGTTCCAGACCAGCCTGGGCAACATGGTGAAACCCCAGCAAAGAAAGAAAGAAAAAGAAAGAAAGAAGGAAGGAAGGAAGGAAAGGAAGAAAGAAAGAAAGAAAGGAAGAAAGAAAGAAAGAAAGAAAGAGAAAGAAAGAAAGAAACCAACCTAGGCATAGTGGCATGCACCTGTAGTCCCAGCTACTCTGGAGGCTGAGGCAGGAGAATCGCTTGAGCCCAGGAGGTCAAGACTGCAGTGCAACTGTGATTGGGCCACTGCACTCCAGTCTGGGCAACAGAGCAAGACCCTGTCTCTAAATAAATAAATAAATAAGTAAAGTGTATAGTTTAATGGTTTTAGTATATTTACAGTTGTGTTATCATCACCACTATCTAATTACAGAGCATTTTTATCACCCTAAAATAAATCTCATAATTACTAGTAGTCGCTGCCAACTCCCACTTGCCTCCATTCCCTTGCAACCACTAATCTACTTTCTATGTCCAGAAAATGCCTTTTCTGGACATTTTATATAAATGGCATTATACAATATGTGACCTTTCATGTTTGGCTTCCTTCACTCAGCATAATTTCTTTAAAATTTTACTTTAAGTTCTAGGATACATGTGCAGAATGTGCAGGTTTGTTACATAGGTATACATGTGCCATGGTTGTTTGCTGCACCTATCAACCTTAAAACCCATCTAGGTTTTAAGCCCAGCATGCATTAGATATTTGTCTCAATGCTCTCCAACCCCTTGCCCCTCACCCCCTGACAGGCCCCAGTGCGTGATGTTCTCCTCCCTGTGTCCATGTGTTCCCATTGTTCAACTCCCACTTATGAGTGAGAACATGCAGTATTTGGTTTTCTGTTCCCGTGTTAGTTTGCTGAGAATGATGGCTTCCAGCTCCATCCATGTCCCTGCGAAGGACATGATCTCATTCTTTTTTATGGTTGCATAGTATTCCATGGTGTATATGTGCCAGATTTTCTTTATCCAATCTATCACTGATGGACATTTGTGTTGGTTCCAAGTCTTTGCTATTGTAAATAGTCACTCAGCATAATGTTTTTAAGGTTCATCCATGTCGTAGCATGTATTAGTACTTCATTCCTTTTTATGGCTGAGCAATATCTTATTGGGTAGTTATGCCTTACTTTGTTTTTCCGTTTTATCAGTTGGTGGACATTTGGGTTGCTTGTACTTTTTGGCTATTGTGAATAATGCTGCTGTGAACATTTGTGTACACATTTTTCTGTACACATATGTTTTCAATTCTCTTGGGGATATACCTATAAATGGAAATACTACATCATACGGTAACTTCATCTTAAAATTATTGAGGAAATGCCAAAATGTTTTCCACATTAGCTGCACCATTTTTTCTTTCTACCAGCAACATACAACGATTCTAATATCTTCACATCTTTGCTAGTGCTTGTTTTTTCCTTTTTAAAAATTTTAGCCATCTTAGTGGGTATGAAGTAGTATCTCATTTTGGTTTTGATTTACATTTCCCTAATGACTAATGATGCTTTTTTTCATCTCCTTATTGGCCACTTGTGTGTCTTCCTTGGAGAAATGTCTATTGCGATCATTTGCTCATTTTTAATTGAGTAATTTGTCTTTTCATTATGGAATTATAAGTATTATTATGTATTCTATATACAAGTCCCATATCAGTTATATTTGTAAATATTTTCTCCCATTCTATGGTTGTCTTTCACTTTCTTGATAGTGTCCTTACAAGTGTAAAAGTTTCTAATGTTGTTGAAGTCCCATTTATGTATTCATTCTTTGGGCACTTGTGCTTTTTAGGTATTATATCTAAGAAACCATTGCCTAATCTAAGGTCATGAAGATTTATACCAATGTTTTCTTCTGACCATTTTATAACTTCAGAGTTTTAGATGAGACATTTGGGTCATTGATCCATATGGAGTTTATGTGTATAGTGTGAGTTAAGGGTCCAGCTTCATTCTTTTGCTTCTGCATATCCAAGTGCCTCAGAACCATTTGTTGAAAAGATTACCCTTTCCACACTGAAGGGTCTTGGCACCCTTGTCAAAAATCAATTGACCATAAATGTCTATTTTTAATGGAAAATTGTCTTCATCTTAAAATTCTATGGCAATCCAAACATGCTCATGTTAAATGTTAGAGTAAAATATGCAAGGACTCAAAAAATTCCTCCTATGAACTCTTCTGGAAGCAATTGGAGGTTTTGTTCTACTAAAATGAAGGAGTAAGCCAAGAAAAAGAAAGACATAGGGTAAGATCCAGGAAACAAGACTCTAACTCCAGGGGATGGGAAGGGAGAGTCCCAGGAGGACAGTCATGTTCAAGGCCATGAGAATAACTGGCTTAGTTTGTAGCGGGGGAACAGGGAGCTGCAAAAGGGCAATCTTTAGGGGGAGTATGGAAGCAGCAGATTTTTAGATGAATCAGAGTGTTTGGAAAAATTATTAATAGATATTTTACAGAACTGTTAGAATACTGGGGGGGGGGAAGCATTAGAAATATTGAAATCTCAAATAACAAAACACTGAAGCCATTATTAACTTCAAAAAAAAAAACCCCAAAATCTAACAATAATATGCTAAGACTAACAATAATGTGCTACTTTGCTTAGCAGCAAACAATAATTGCATAGCCATAATCGTGTGAACCTGGCAATGATTTAATCAAGCATTGTGATAGAAATTTTAAGGGAATTGATGAATCTGGGTGTGCAGTGTGGGGAGGTATAAGAAAGCTAAATTGTCAACTACTGTAAAAGAAAATCAATAGATAGTATCTAATATCAATCAATAAATAGCTCTTTAGGCATATTATTTAGATAATATAATGTGGAAATCAGAAGAAACAGCTATTATTGTTTCTTGGGAGGGTGATGGGGAATGCTGGGGTAGGGGACTGCTGTTATTTGCTATGTCATGCCTCAATATTATTTTATGTTTATGTGTATGTGTTACTATGAAAACACAAATTGTTGCTCTTTAACTCACAAGCCAGCAGGAGCTACAAAGAGACTACCACCTCATAACATGGCTCAACTGGAAACTTAGGCTTCACCTTTGATTATCTGAACTTGGCCTCCATGTGGGTGAAGTATGTGGCAGAGACAGAAGGGCCTTGAGCCTTCTAGATGCCAACCTCTGATGATGTGAATTAATGCGTGCAGGTGGCTTTCAACTGGCCAGCTAATTTCTGCAATATAGGAAATGACTGTAATTTCTGTTTTTGCATCTGGCCTCAAAAGAGAAAGTGGCCCCAATTGCCTATTGAATTTATGGAGATGAGATCTCAAGTATCTTAGGATAATTGTTGGATGAAGGGACAGGCTTTGCCAGAAAAGCAATTTTAGTACTTTCCCCTCTCATAAGGTACTCTGAAACAATTTTTCTATTTAAATTTTTTAAAGTACCATATCTTTAAAAAATCTCCATTTTTGCTGTGACTGGCATGTTTTGTTAATGCATTTCAGCTCCCATCCTAGTGTCCGAGGTCACCAAAACAGGGTTCTACTTAGCTAGCTTTCTTTCTTATTTACCCTGCTTTATAGTTATGTGTTTGTCTTACTACCTAGGTCCCAAGTATATCTCCTGTTAGTGATCATGATGGTAGGTTTCTGTGCCCCTTTTTCTGTTCCTTATCTATCTCTTTCCTCACCTCCCTAAACCATTTTTTGTGGTGGTTTGCTTCGCATTCCCACATTTTTCTTTCCATTGTCCGTTCATTTAAGAAATATTCATAGAGCAGCTATAATATGCATTAAAACATGACACTGCCCGAGGAGTGCTCTCAACAGTCTAATTGAGGTGACATACAAATGATGAATAGAAATAGTAATTAACTAGAGTTAATGATGTAATGACAAAATTATTTCTATACACGGTGAACGCTACGGGATTAAAAAATAAAGGTAATACGTGCTCATTGCAGGAAATTGGCAAAATACAGAAAATATACCAAAAAATATGAAAATTGAGTTGGACTGTCTAGGTTGGAATCCTAGTACGTGGCCTTCAAATATTTTTTTCTGGCATATGTTGTATGATTCTTAATTGCAGTTTAACATGTTTTTCCTCCATGTTTCATTTTTCCTATCTTATTCTTTATTTGCTATGCTTGTCACTGTCATTTCCTATTTCTTTAACATTTTCTCTAATTTCTCCTGGTTTTTTTTTCTACCTGTAATATTTCTTTTCTACCATTATTTGGAAATAGTCTGACAGGCAAGAAATATTTACTGAGCTGCTACAAAGTACAGGTACTGTGTTAAGTCTCAGGGAGACTGAAAATAGAAGGTGAAGAAATTTATTCTTTTTCAGTAAATTTGCTTACATAGGGAGTCATTTTTGGCATAGGCAACAAGAGACCTAGGCCCTGGTCCCTAGCTCTGTCACTCTCCAGGTTGTGTGACCTCTTTCACTTTCTAATTTGTCCAAATGGGTACATTAATGCCTGCCCTGCCATTGTCATTAGGCTGTGGATTATGGAATGTCAATGAGCTTTTGCAAACTAGACATATGGAAAAAAATGGCAAGTACATACGTTTAGAGAGAAACTCGTTCCTAGCTGCTTTATTAGTGGGCAGCATAGGCTGTTTTTGTTCTTTTTAAAAAATTTCTTCTTAGGTTGGCACAAAAGTAATTGCCATTCCTTTTAATGGCAAACACCCCAATTGCTTTTGTACCAACCAATAATTAATCTTCTTACCTTCACTCACTTTGTCAAGAATAGTTAAATCTGTGGTCAGAATTACCCTGAAGTCAAACTGGTTTAATATACTAAACCAGCTAAGTGTTTGATGATATACATAGTTATTACAAAAATAAAATGCTGCCCTCTGTATAGACTAGATGGAGCCCTCCCCTTCCCCCACCAGCTTGTCCTCCATAGACCATTGAAATTCACTAGCCCTTGGTCTGTACTGAAAAATTGACGTATTATTTAGATCAGAGATTCATTATTCTGAGGCATTTTAAAAGCAGCAAGACCAAGTAAAATCAATATTTGCTTGGAATTTGCCAGGTATTAAAATTAACTTTTTCTACAGCATTTGAGAAAATCAAATACAACTCCATTATTTTTATAATCATAAAAAGAATCATATTCATATACTGCCTTGGATTTTGTTTTAAAATATACAGACATATAAAATGTTTGGGGGCTATATGAAACAATAATAGCAGAGTTTACAATCACTGAAGCTAGGAGACTGGCCACGGAGACTCGTTACTTGTTCTCTCTACTTTTTGTATGTTTGAAAATTGGACTTGATGAAGAATAAAAATGAAACAAATTAAAACACAGAGGTCATTTTCACTGTTCATTGTAGTTTGTTTCTATAGGCATTTTCATGGCCTAATAATTTTGATTTGTTAATTGGGAAATCTATAAGATCATGTGGAATTTGAAACTTTTCCAAGCATTTTGGATTTGTTTTTATTTCACTGAAAACCCTGTGGGGGGCATGATTACTTTTGTTGTTCTTGTTATGCAGTCAAGGAAATTTTATGGTCAAGTGAGTTGCCCGAGGTGACACAACTTCGTAGCACTACAAGATGGGCTAGCAGCTAGGTTTCTTGACTGCCATGCTGAAGCCCTTTTTACACAAACATCAGAGGGCAAAATAATTCACAGGTATGTTTGAATAAGGCTTCTTTAATTACTGGGATATTTTGTTAATGTGATGCCAGCAAGTTCTTTTAACATATAAAATTTTAAGTTCATGAGGCCTGATGACAAGTAAGAAATTCCCATTTATCAAGCCAGGCACTGTTTTAAGTGTTTTATATTTAAGTTTTTCCCCAAATCCCTGGGTTTCAGTTATGCATCCTGCAACTTACTGGCTGTAGGACCTTGAACAACTTAAATGACACCCCTCAGCATCAATTTCCTTATCTGTAAAAGGGGGGTGATAATACCTACCTCACTGGGAGTTTGGCAGAGTTAATGAGATAACATATATAAAGTGCCCAACACAGTGCCTGGAACATACCAAAATGATTAAAGAGATGATACTGAGAAAACAAAAGGCAAGGAGGAAGATGCCTATAAGGCTCAGAAGAAAGCACAAATTGTTTAGAAAACTGTAAACCATCTGACATGGCTGCCTCCAAACTCTCCCCCGCTCTGCACTACTCTCATTCTACATTATGTGATAGTCACCTTGTTTTAATAATACAGGCATGATTGTGTTAACTCCCCACTCAAAACTCTTAAATGGTCCCTATAATATCTCAGCATTCCAGAATCTTTTTGTCAGCAAAATGGAAACCATTTCAAAGTTTACTACAAAATTTGTACTTTTGCAACTTTCCGTAGAGTACAAGAACAATGCTGTGTGAAATATATGCTGGTGATAATTTAACAACTTAGGAAGGTAGAGAAGGATAATTTAAGAAATGATAAAAAATATATCCTCATATTTCATATTTTATATCAACATTAGTTTCAGGTACATACAAATGGAAACAACAAAAATGGGGGCCAAAAATTAAGACCATAACAATGTGAATATTTATTGCACCTCTGTATAGACGACATGTTAAGCTTAAAAACGATAGAAGAAAAATCATGAAAGAAACTATTTATATATCTGACTATATAAAATAAAAAGCTTCTACATGCCAAATATAATAAAAGACAAAGAACAAACTTGGAAAAATATCTGCCATGTATATAACAGAAAAAATAATGTCTCGAATAGCTAAAGAGCACATACAAAATAATGAGAAAATCCAAAGGCTTTCAGTGGAAAATGACATTAACAAACAAGTCACAAAAAAGGAAAGTGAATGGCTAATAAACATATGAATAAATGTTCACCTGCACTGGTAATCAAAAATGCTAATGGAAGCAAGAGCCCAATTTTCACCTATTAATTAACAAAGATGGCAGAGCGCGGTGGCTCACGCCTGTAATCCCAGCACTTTGGGAGGCCAAGGTGGGTGGATCATGAGATCAGAAGATTGAGACCATCCTGGTCAACATGGTGAAACCTCATCTCTACTAAAAATACAAAAATTAGCCAGGCGTGGTGGCGTGCACTTGTAATCGCAGCTACTTGGGAGGCTGAGGCAGGAGAATCACTTGAACCTGGGAGATGGAGGTTGCAGTGAGCTGAGATTGTGCCACTGCACTCCAGCCTGTCCAGCCTGGTGACAGAGCAAGACTCCATCTCAAAAACACAAACAAAAACAAAATGAAACAAAACAACAATAACAACAACAACAACAAAAAAAAAACACAAAAAAAGAAACAAAGGTGAAAAAAGATAATACTCCAATACTCTAGTTAGCCAGAGTAGCATAAGAAAGGGATTCATACATTGGTAATGGGGGCATAAACTGATGCAGTCTTCATGGAAAGCAATTTGACAACATATTTCAGGAGCTAAAACATCGTCTTATCCTTGACCTGTAGCTCCACTGTTAATATAATAACAATCACTTCTCGGGAAGTAAGCTGAGGTCCAGACAAAATTTATGCAAAGAGATGCCCATTTATAATAACCAAATTGTCAATCAACCTAAATGTTCAACAATGGGGATTTGGGTAAATACATTATTGTATAATCTTAGAATAGTATGCAGCTATTAAAAACTGTGCCTATGGGAGAATTGCTTGAACTCAGGAGGTGGAGGTTGCAGTGAGCCAAGATCGTGCCATTGCATTCCAGCCTGGGTGACAGGAGCGAAACTCCATCTCTAAATAAATAAATAAATAAATAATAAAAATTGTGCCTATGATGACTGTTAAATGTCTTGGAAAACCTTTATTATATAATGTTGAGAAATAGAAAGATGATACATCACTGTACATATATGTTTTCACCTGGGTTAAAAAAACATAGATGCATGGGAACAAAAGGAAAAACTGTTAATGTGGTAGGTTTCTCAGGGAGGTGAGATTATAGGTGCTTATTATAACATTTGTGGTCATTTTTTCTGTGTTTTACAAATTTTTGACAATGGCCATGTATTTTTGTTATTTACAAAAAAGGAATATTTAGAATAGACCATGAGAAATGCTGCAGACTACAAATATTCCCCATTATCAATATTTAATCACAATTATTATTAGAGCGTTTGATGTCCAGCAGATGGAGCTGCATCCCTTACCATTTGGCTTGCACTCTGGGACTATAAAAACTGTTTTCATTTGTTTTGTTTTCTTTGAAGCAAATCCCTTATATCCTCCTAAAGGTTTTGTAAAGCATATGTTCTTTAAAAAAAAAAAAAGATTACATTTAAAATTTGTTTTGAGAATTTTATGAAACCCCTCTGGGGTAATTAGAGGCCCCCTGGGGTGTCACAAAAAGCAGGGCTATGCAATGGATTTGGGGAACTGGGTTACTTGAGAGATTAGCTGATTGTGTGGAGCCACAAAAGGAGTCGGGGCAAAGTCAGAAAAAACAAGTTGAGGGTCCCGTTCACTGGGCTTCATTTGTTGAGGAAAGACAGGGTAGAAAATTGTATTTTGATGTGTAAGTGCACAGGCTTAGCATTTCCGCATAATTCCAGAATTGATGTTTTCATTGGTTCCCAACACACATTTAGGGTGGTGATTAAAAACACTGGCTTACTTAAGACCTCCATTCAAAGTCAAATTTCACAACTTCCTACCTGTGTGACTTTGGGCAAATCATTTCACCTCTCTGTGCCTAACTTTCCTCATTTGTAAAGTAGAAATAGTAATAAAACCTACTCATAAGGTGTTGTGAGGGTCAAATTATATAATGTATGTAAAAGTGTTTGCCATAATAATTGGCAAATGGTAAGCACAAAATAAATGTTAGCCATGATTATAATTCATTCATTTATTCAACACACACATTGGTACCAACTATGTGCCGGGCAATGGGCTGCGCACTGGCAAGAGAAAAAACAGACACGTTCTGCCCTTTAGGAGTTTAGAGGAGGAACAATACCATGCCTAAGAAGCCGTGTGAGAAAGCTCGGGACCAGGATTTCTGGGTCTCACTCTGGCCTTGGCTTATTTTAGGACCTCAGATATAATAAATTACTTAATCTCCATTTTTCTCTCAGTAAAACAAGGGATTTGGATGAGATGGTCTCTTTCAGCTCTGGAGCATTCTGACTGTATTTCAAAAGAACATTGCTGAATGAGATCAAATCAAAGTTATTATCTTTCAAATATATTCACATTATGCAGTCTCTTCTCAGGAGGTGCAAAATTCTCATAATTAGGAAAAGGTCCAAGGGCAAACAGAATGATTACAGCAGAGGCTGGATAAGACACCCATATCTGAGACACCAGAGAAAAGAAAAATCAGTCTTCAAAAAAATACCGAAACAGTGCCTTAAAAAAATATATTTATGGTTACTTTAATTGCCAAAGAATAAAAATGAGTTAATTTCCATTTCACAAACTTCGTGGGACATCAACATTTGTTTGCTATTTTCAGATTACAACAAAATTGTGTTTTGTTATTACAGCACATTTGTGTGTGCGTGCATGTGTGTGTATGAGCATGTCGATGTCTGTGGGTGTGGTTGCTTTTTGCTATCATTATTTTATTCACTTAAACCATCTATCAGCAAACATTTTCTGTAACGGACCAGATAGCAAATATTTTAGGCTTTGTTGGCCGTATACCATCTCTGTTGCATATTCTTCTTATGTTTTTAACAACGATTTAATGATATAAAAACCATCCTTCAGTCCCAGGGTGTACAAAAATAGACTGAAGATTAGATTTGGTCTGTAGTCCAGTTTGCTGACCTCATCTTAAATCACATTTTCAGCTTCCTGTCTCCATGAGTTAGGTTTCATGGTATGTCTCCACCACCACGCCATCCCACCTTACTCAGTGCACAGGTCGTTTCTTACCCTAGTCTCCTCTACTTGTTCTCATCTGATTGTGCACAGTCCCTGCTTCCCATCTAATTACTCTAATTCCAGCGACATCCTGGTGTACGATGATGCAGTTCTAGCAGAAAGCATCACCCCAAAACAAAATGGTAGTTGGTGGTCTGGTCCACGAGATTGACTGCTCCATGGACATGCACCCATCAACATATCTGTCCCATGAAGCAAATCGCAAGGTTTCCTGGGCCCAGCTCCTTAACCATGGCAATGGCTTTGACTCACTTCTACCTAGAACCAAACTTTTCACTATTCAGCAAATATTTACTGTGCATCAATTATATGCTTGGCATTGTACCAGACTCAGGACACAGCAAAGAACAGTGTGGGCATGGCTGTGACCCTCACAGAGCTTACACACCACAGCGAGGGAAAAAGACATGGAGGCACATCCGTGTAGCAATGCTGGAATTTTTATGTAATATTTCAAGAAGTACAGGGTTTTGTGGGAGCACAGAGAAAGGCATCTAACCCAGCTGTGGAGGTCAGGGGAGGTTGCCTCCAGAGGAAGTGACACTTAACTCTTTCTACGTGGGAAAGATATATGGAACCCTCTATTAGAGCTGATTAGAGCAGCAGGCACCCTAATCTCCTTAGTAAATGGGTCTTGAGCTCTACTTAGAATTTTGGTGACAGTAATCCTGCCAAATCTGACTTTATCCCTTTGGACTAAGCTCCTGGTCTTGGTCCTACTTTCAAGGCTTCATTCCCCAGAAACACTGTCTTCACACCTCCTCCCACTGGTCATGCCCTTACATCTACAACACTGACTCTAACCTAGTCAGTTCACCTCTTCCAGGTAAAGCATTTTTGCTAAAGTGACCTGAATTGAGTAGCCAATTGGCAAGAACAGTGATAATCAGCTTTCAATGATTAATATTGATATCAGCAATTACTCTTTTCAGATATTGGACATTTGCCTTTTCCAGTGGGCTTGGTTAGTTATGAATAGGCATCCAGGCTTAAATGGATATTTTCTATACTCAACATTTTAGGTGTAAATTCTGAATCCCCGGGGAAAATTGGTCAGAAAAGGTCCTCTTACTCTTCATTAACTGTAAAATGAATGTAAAGAATCTCTTCCATTTGTGCCCCCCCAACCCCGTGCAGGGGCTTCTTGGGAGGTATGTTAGCCTATTCATATGTTAATTCCGCAGAGCCCTCTATCTTTTCACAGAGGCCCTGTACAATGATGGGGGAGTCTGCATATTTCAAAAGAGCAGCATATGCTTCTTAAGGTGAACGTGCAATATAACACTGCAGGGGAAATACAGTGCATTTTTCTTTGCCCCTTTGCAGAGAGCGTTTACAAGCATCATTTGGAAATGGATGGCATTTTTCTGTATAGGAATTGAGTTTGACAATTAACCATGATTTTTTTTCTTTTAATTTAGAGGTCCAGGTCTTCTAAACAACCTTCTTTTTCATGTAAATAAAAGAAATAAAAGAAAAGAAAATTTTAATTCCTGGAAAAGCACCAGAAATGCCTTCTCCTGAAGCTGTTTAACTGTTGTTTTGAAAATGCATTCTCCTCAGAAAAAATTCTGAGTTGGGAGGGAAGCAGACAATATATATAACTTGATATCTTAAATTTCTCTCTCACTCTCTTTTTTTTCATTCTTAAGCCTAATGCATCCTATCACAAGAGTGCTTAACGTTTAGGTTATAATTTCAGATATGCAAATGATTCATTAGTAGAGTATTTGATAATCATATTTCAAAAAACTTCTGATAGACAGTAATTGTGTCTTCTAGAATTATATTCCAGTGCTCAGTAATGACAAACACTGTGTATTAATTTCACGTATTAGAAATAATGATTAAAGTAAAACCTATTTGATGTAATGACCATTAGTTCAGAGCTGTAGAACGATGCTTCGTGGCTTAAGATGAATAATAATGGCCCGTTTTTCATCAGACAGATGTTCCATCTTATTGTAAAAAGATGTTACATCACAGAAATAGAAAATGTAAAACAACTAGAAAATACTATGTCACCAAGCTTGATTAACCAATTGAACAATTAATGTCTGAAAAGCATTAGCATTTGCAATGCACTGTGTGCTGTTTTTATCATGTTTTCTATGGGACCAATTTTGAAGAACGTTTTACAAAAGTAAAATTTAAAAATTAGAGAAGAAATATGTAGTAATATAGTTCAAGTTTGTGTGGACGATGAAATGCTGGAATGTCAAACCACAGTGTTGTAAAAATTAAAAAAAAAAAAAGCGTAACTGTTAACGATGGTTGTCCCCTGGGCAGGTTACTGGATGGCTGAGGGACAGGAATAGGAGAGAGATTTTTTTTGGATTTACTTTTTACTCCTTTTTTAAATGTTTTGCATTGTATAGTATATGCATTACTAAGTATTTTTAAATAATTTCATTTTAAACAACAATAACAACTCATAACCATATATTGAAGTGGAGAGGAAGCATGAGAAACTACCATAATAGGCTTCGGGGCCACACACACACACACACGCACACGCACACACACACACACACACACTCATTTCCCAATTCTGTTTCTTTCTAGTTATGAGGCCTCGAGAAGGTTGCTTATCTTTCCTAAACTAAGAGAACCCACCTCACGGGTCTGATAGGAGTATTTAAATAGGTTGTAGAATGACACCTGTCACGTTAAGTGCTTGATAAATGTTGACTAGCATTATTGTTTATATCATACTAAAAACAGTCTCATCTAATACAGTAGTCCTCCAACATCTATTACTCTTATTTTCACAGTGCCAATTTAAAATAGTATTTATGTGGCTTGCTTTTATTTATTTATAGCCTAACCCATTCCATTGAGAAAGAAGTGAAAGATTCATTTTTCTCTTCTCCCTCCCTTCTTTCCTTTCTACCACAAACTTTTCCTGGGTACTTACTAAGGGCTAAGTGCACAGTGCATACAGAACCTTAGAAATGATCCATACTAATTTTTCGACTGATATAAGAATTTATTTCTGTCATGTACCTTAAAGGTGACCCAGCTACAGTTTCAACCCTCCATGTAACAAGAGACCTCACTGCTTCCTGAATCATACTTTCCTTTGTTAAACAATTCTAATTTGTTAGAATGATCTTTTTCACATTGAAATAAAAATTGTTGTCCCTACGGTTTCCATAGTTGGGTAAACCTCTATAATTTTCCTAACTCGTCTCTTACTTGCAATTCTTTACTTCTGTCACAGTGCCGGTATCAGAACCCAGATCCCCTGACTCCTTGTCCAGTACTGTTTAGAGATTATTTTATTTTATTTTTTATTGATTTTTGAGACAGAGTCTCACTCCATCACCCAGGCTGGAGTGCAGTGGCACGATCTCGGCTCACTGCAATCTCCGCCTCCTGGGTTCAAGCAATTCTTGTGCCTCAGGCTTCTGAGTAGCTGGGATTACAGGCACGCGCCACCACGCCTGGCTGATTTTTGTATTTTTAGTAGAGACGGGTTTCGTAATGTTGGCCAGGTTGGTCTCGAACTCCTGACCTCAAGTGATCCACCCGCCTCAGCCTCCCAAAGTGCTGGGATTACAGGCGTGAGCCACCGTACCCAGCCTAGAGGTTATTTTAAATAAAAATCTCTGCCAGCCCAGTTGGCTGCTTTCGATTCCATTGAACACCCTGACCTTGTCCAAAAGACTGACAGTGTTGAGGACTTCATTTTAAACACAAAGGAAAAAATTGCAAGAGTGCTTCCCAGGCAAGACCTAGTGCATCCTAGTCAAAGTTCCTCCAATCCAGTGGTTACCCTAGCATCAAGTATCGTACCAAGGACAAGAGTCTGGTGAGAGCAATTCTTCATGAGTTCTATAGCTGTGCTAGTCAAAAAGTGCTTTCCCTCGGCTGAGAATCACTAAACACAACACAAGCCTCCTTGATATTCTATTCAGTTTTTCGGAGCTTCAAAATTTACTACTAAGTAATTTGAATTGCTCAGTGTTTCCAGTGTTCATTGGGAGCAAAATACCCTAGTCGCTTTGTCAACTTGCCACTTAATCAATGCAGAGAACAGGTGATCTTACTATGGGTTGTTCAAATGTGCATCTTCTGAAATAGGTGCCGGTCTCAGAGTCTGGGAAACCTTTGTCAAGGTCAGATGTAAGATAGTCAGGTGAATCATTCTTATTCCTAGATCTGGTGAGTGCGCTGGCTGGGCAGGCTAGGACTGGGTTTGCAAATAGAAGGGAGGAGACATCTTTCAGTGCCAAGTCCCACTGAGACAGGTCCTGAGTTATGCCAGGAGGGGGCAGCAGAGAGCTGGCCTACTTATGAGCCAGGCGAACCCAGCGGTGAGGGGAGTACAATGGAGAACTCGAAGCTGAAGAGTGTGAGATTGGCGCTGAAGAGTGTGGGATTGTCTCCCAAAGGCGTAGAAAAGACACTAATCGAGTAAGAGGCCTAGTGAGGGAGTTGCCAGGTGGAGGGAGATAATCACGGAGGAGGCACCTTCGTGAGGGCAAATTCACCAACTCAGGAGGCGGGGCCCACCCAATTTAAAGGCGAGCCTGGCTTTGGAATAAAACAAACCGTGGCATGAAACTAGGCCCTGACTTTGGAAGTCTAACATTCTTGAGCCTCAGTTTCCTCATGTATAAAAGGAGAATAATAGCAGTGCTTACCTCATATGGCTGTTATGAAATACATCTGGCATATACTGAACAATTAAAAACTACCTAATAATAACTACCTGCTGTTAAAAAGACACAAACTTGGCCGGGCACGGTGGCTCCTGCCTGTAATCCCAGCACTTTGGGAGGCCGAAGTGGGCGGATCACCTGAGATCAGGAGTTCGAGACCAGCCTGGCCAACATAGTGAAACCCTGTCTCTACTAAAAATACAAAAATTAGCCGGGCGTGGTTGGCAGGAGCTGTAATCCCAGCTACTTGGGAGGCTGAGGCAGGAGAATTGCTTGAAACCAGGAGGTGAAGGTTGCAGTGAGCCGAGATCATGCCATTGCACTCCAGCCTGGGCAACAAGAGCAAAACTACGTCTGAAAAAAAAAAAAACACACAAATTCAATGAAATAATGAGGTTTTGAGGGGCCACTAGAGAACGTCTGAACAGAAAAGTTAATGGTCTGCCCTGCCTCCCTTTGGAACCTCACATCAGGGCAATAGAATCATACTACTAACTTGCCCCTATTCCTGGTGTTTTTCAGATTAAAAGTCTGCAGATATATCACCATAAAACAAGTCAATCTTCACAAATATCTGTGTCAAAATACTGTTTCTCAGACTGTCATTTGCAGCCAGAATTGGCACAAGAACTCCTCTGCTGAACCTTGGATCAGAACTCGTGGTTAGAAAAATATGCCCAGTCTTCAGAGGGGAGTGGTCAGCCAGTGATGGGCTTGTGGGGGAGCCTGGGTGGGGAACTGCTTTAAGTTGAGCCTCAGATCAGATCACAGCATTGGTGCCACTGAGTTTTCTTTGGGTGTTCCACACCCTGAGCTCTTTTCAGAGTGCAAACACTCTTGAATTGGATAATAAAATCAAAATAACACACACAGGACTGAAAGCTCTGGGCACAGTGGTGAAGGAGAGGGTTATAGAGAGTGGGAAAGAAAAGTGAAAGTGGGGGCTGGGTGCGGTGGCTCATGCCTGTAATCCCAGCGCTTTGGGAGGCCGAGGTGGGCGGATCACGAGGTCAGGAGATCGAGACCAACCTGGCTAACACGGTGAAACCCCATCTCTACTAAAAAATAGAAATATCAATACAAAGTTCTGGGACCCTTTTTTTAAGGAATTGGGCATCTGCAGAACCAAGGTAGGTGTGGACTCCTACTAGAAAGTTCCAGTACTGTCTTTCCAGGAAAATGATTCATGGGGATACAAGTTCAATTATAGTTTATTCTTTGAAGTGTGCTAGATATCAGACTAACAATTAGGGCATTATATTTGCTTCATGATAATAAATTATTATTTACTTCATCAAACACTGTGTGATAGGATAGTCAGAAAAGCTCCTTTAAATAGTTTAAAGTGTCTAGATGCTTCTACACCTAATATGTGTACTATGAGAGCGAGAGAAAGAGAGAAAGAGAGGAGGAGAGGGAGAAGGGAGAGGATATCATATTTTTTAAATTCATTATAGGCCAAGAGCTTATAGGATTTTTAAAATAAATTTTTTAATTGACAGATAACAATGTATGTATTTAATAAATCTTTTCCTTTGTCACTTCCTCTGTGATGCTGTGATATACCTTCCAGTCCTCTATCAGAGCACTTCTTTTGTATTTAATGAATTATTTATAGGTCCAGTTTACCCAGCTGCTGAGATCCTTGAGGGAAGAAGCTGGGTTTCTTTCCTCTTTCTGGCCCTAGGGCCCAGTTCTGGGTGTGACAGATAGCACACACTCAAAATATTAAATGAAAGCATACATGAAATAAGAACATAAAATGTTTCTAGTTCTTTAGGATAAAAATAAATTATCCACCTAACAGAAAAATTGCATATCATGTTTAATTTTGAGAAGGCCACCATATATATATATATATATTTTAGATGGAGTCTCACTGTGTCACCCAGGCTGGAGTGTAGTGGCACAATCTCAGCTCACTGCAACCTCCGTCTCCTGGGTTGAAGTGATCCTCCCACTTCAGCCTCCCTAGTAGCTGGGACTACAGATGTGCACTATCACGCCTGGTTAATTTTTGTATTTTTAGTAGAGACAGGGTTTCACCATGTTGGCCAGGCTGTTCTCAAACTCCTGACCTCAATGATCCACCTGCCTTGGCCTCCCAAAGTGCTGGGATTACAGGTGTGAGCCACCATGCCCCGCCCAAAAACATTTGCATAATTTTTTTCTGAGATTAGTCAGATATTACCAAGACTACAAACTATGGCATGGCCTTTCTGTTAAAGGGCAGCTGGAGGCAAAAGTGTGTGGTGGATGAAGTCCATCATCAATTTCCCTTTTCTGTAGCTTTCAACCATGCTCTTCCATCAACAAGAATTTATTGAGCACTTAGTATGTACCCAGTATTTTTGCTGGACACCACAACGAAAGATATACAAGTACACAGAAGTCAAGGAGACTAGCTTAACTGACCCCAAACAATTAGGGAGAGAGACACATGACAAAGGACTAGCTGCAGATGCTGAATCATTCAGGTGCAGATTCTAAATGCTGTAGGAAGTCAAAGGAAAGAAGAGATTGATGAGGGAGTTATGTTCTGGGAAGGCTTCCTGAATGAAATTGAACTGAAACTGGATCCCCAAGGATGGGGAGAATTTAGCAAGCAAAGGGCAAGAGGAGATTATTTCAAAGAGGGGGATCAAGGTGAACAATGGATCAGGAAGCAGGAATGAATGTGCTGTGTGTTTGTATATGCCTTGAGCATCACGAAGTGGCTGTCCACAACAGAGTACCTCTTTACTGGTTCAAAGTCAAGGCATGCTGAGGAGGAAGGCAGGCTATGTGTGAAGTGTAGGGAGCACCCTGGCCAAATCGTGGTGAGTTTATCAGCTCTTTCTACTTCTGTTTTCTATTGTACCTTTGTGTTATCTGTCTTCTGATAGTACAGGAAGATGAGTATAGTGGTTATTAAGTTTTTCACTACAGTAAGGTTCCTCGTCAGAGGCAGCTCCCTCCCTCAACGCCATGGTGAGCTTGCTGAACACGGAAGGAGATAGGACTGGTTAGAGCTTGAGTTTGGAGAGGTGAGTAGGGGCCAGATTAGAAAAAGCTCAATACGTTATCAGTAGAGTTTAGGTGATAGTAATACGTTTTTATGATGTTTTACACCTTACCAGAGTGCTTTCCTGTCATTTGTCTCCATTTTTTCTCAGGAGAACCCTATAAAGTAGGCAGGGATGACATTTCTATTCCTTTTTTTAACAGATGAGGAAGCTGATCCAGACCAGGAAGTTTCCAGGTCTGGGTTCAGTGCAGTAGAGAAGTGCAGAGGCCAACATATAGATAGCTTTATTTTATTTATTTACTTTTTTTAAAGAGTCTGGGTCTCTCTTTGTTGCCCAGGCCGGAGTGCAGTAGTGCAACCATAGTTCACTGTGGCCTCGCATTCCCAAGCTCAAGTGATCCTCCCACCTCAGCCTCCCAAGTAGCTGGGACTATAGGTGTGCCCCACCATGCCTGGCTAATTTATTTTTATTTTTATTTTTTTTGTAGTGACAGGGTCTTGCTATGTTGCCCAGGCTTGTTTCAAACTCCTGGCTTAAAGTGATCCTCCCACCTTGACCTCCCAAAGTACTAGGATTACAGGCATGAGCCACTGCACTTGGCCACAAATATTAATATGCAATATAATTACAGCTCCCTCAAAGAAATGGGGTCCCTGAGCTTTGGTATCTGGGGGCTTAGGATGGGCATAGGAGGAACAACATTTGCCTCGAACTGCAGCGTGTAGTGCTAAGATGGCCAAATTGAGAGGCAACATTCTTGGGTGGTACCAACTTGAAGCCAGTCATCCAAAGGAGGCATCAATGCAGACAAGCTAGGCAGAGAGGGAGAATCTGGAGGTGAGCCAATGGGATCAAAACCAGGAAGACCAGGCAAGAAAAGGAAGGTTTCAACAGAAGGATGAAAGGCAGAACATGGAGATACTCCCTAAGCTATGGAGGGGAGCTAAAATAGTCATTGCAAGGATCCTTGTGGTCTTTGTTGTTTGTGGTGAGGTGTCATTAAAAATTCTGATGGAGTGGCTAGATGTGGTGGCTCACATCTGTAATCTCACCACTTTGGGAGGCCTACGTGGGGGGGGGGATCACTTGAAGCCAGGAGTTCAGGAGCAGCCTGGGAAACACAGTGAGACCCCATCTCTACAGAAAATTTAGAAATTAGCTGGGCCCAGTGGCTCATGCACGTGGTCCCAGCTACTCAGGAGGCTGAGGTGGGAGGATTGCTTGAGCCCAGGAGTTTGAGGTTGCATTGAGCTATGAACATGCCACTGCACTCCAGTCTGGGCAACAGACCCCCAACTCTAAAAAAAAAAAAAAAAAAAAAAAAAAAAAATTCTGATGGAATCTAAATACCAACATTTCCTCACACCTCACTTCTTGCTCTGTTGAGGTAGCTGGTGTTTCCCTACATTTGCCTGGCCAAAGGCCTTGATGTGCTCTAGAGAATTCTGAGGTTGGAGGCAGGAACCATTCCTTCAACCTTTACATTTTTCAGGAGCTTGAATTGAAAGTTCTAGCCTTGCAGACATCTCCAGGAAGGCCTGAGGTGCTTGAGGGGGAGGGGACTCCATGTCGTGTGCTAGACCTGAATTCCTGAAACCCGAGCATTATCAAGGAACCTCCCAATAAAGCTTACACATTTGTATAACTACCCTGGCTGGCTTCCCATATCCACCATCCTCTGTGTTTATGTGAATTGCTAGGCCAAATAGCTACAATAATAAAAACAACTTTATTAGTGAATTTAGGCTCCTGGGTGTGTCCAAGCCTTTGCTGAGTCCCACCTCATTTTGTATCCTGGTCCTCAGTCTTTTTTTTTTTTTTTTTTTTTTTTTTTTGAGCTGGAGTGTCACTCTGTCACCCAGGCTGTAGTACAGTGGTGTGATCTTGGCTCACTGCAACCTCCGCCTCCTGGGTTCAAGCGATTCTCCTGCCTCAGCCTTCTGAGTAGCTGAGACTACAGGTGCCTGTCACTAAGCCCGGCTAGCTTTTTGTATTTTTAGTAGAGACGGGGTTACTCTATGTTGTCCAGGCTGGTCTCGAACTCCTGGCCTCAAGTGATCTGCCCACCTTGGCCTCTCAAAGTGCTGGGATTACAGGTGTGAGCCTCCGTGCCTGGCCTGGTCCTCAGTCTTATAATGGAGTGTTCCTCATCCCATTAGGGCTCAAGGTGTAGGTTCCTTCCTTTTTACTAAAGTAATGATAGTCTCAGGGACTCATGGTGACTCCATGGAATCGACTCTGATTCACAGACATAAGGCATCCCAGTTAGAGAAACCAGTAATCCATGAGGCCATCATTAAGATGGGTGTCTATCTAGCATCCCATTAGTTGTGCTGTCCATGACACACTGTTCCTGCTTCCTTTTGGTCTTTGTCTTCTTCTGCCTTGAGTCCCATGAGATGACTTTGTCATGGAAAAATAAAATCCTATATTTCATGCCACTTTTCTGCCAACCACATTGCTGGTGCCCCTAGCAAATACTACCTCATGTAATAGCCCTAAGCTAAAGGTCTTAGGCAAGTCCCCAGTTTATGATAAAATGTTTTCAGGTGTGAAAGTGGCAATGGCACTTCCCCATCACCACTGTGATTCGGCAGTAGAACTGAGACTAAGATGGCTTTGACCTACTATGCAAGTTTATTCTCACACAATGTGTGGAAAGGTTTTCTCAGTTCTTCTACCACCCCCATGGGTAATCTGCTGCTCTCTCTGAGCCTCACCTTCTTGGATCAGCTCTGGGAGATTCAGGTCCTTACACAATTCAACCATGGAGACCATATAACCTCATCCTTAGCAACAGGTGGTTAAAAGGAGATGCTTTCAGGTTTTGGAACAAGACCTCTTACCAGCCATAATGATGTTTTTGTTGTTTCTCAAACATCCTATACTCCTACTCACCCATGGGGCCTTTGCACTTGCTAGTCTCTTGATCTGAAATACTCTTTCCTTCTATCTTCACATGGCTAGCTTCTTATCTTCATTCAGGTCTCTGCTCAGAGAGGCCTTCTTTGACTACCCAAATTAACATAGCCTTCCCCCCATCACATCCTCACTGTCTTTGTACTTACCTCCCTTAACTTTCTTTCACAACACAGCACCTCAACCATATATATATATATATATATATATGTATTTCTTTTTTGGTCCTTGTTCATGGTCTGACTATACAATACAATATAAGTTATGTGAGGTCAGGAACTTTGTCATGTATGAACTGTTCCCAGCACCCAGAATGGTGCCTGGCACATAGTAGGCATTTAATACATTTGGCAAGAATGTTCAAAATTTACAGTTATTATTATAATTATTTTTATCATTGTTATCAACTGGGCTGAAAAGAAGGTACTAAGGAATGGAAGTCACAGTGAGATTCTCCCCATCACCACTGACTGCTATCTCCCATCCCTGAGGACCATGAGGAAGAAAAAACAAAAACAAAAAATTTGAGCCCCATATAGTAGCTTCGGGTTGTCACATGCAGGCCAAAATAGAATTCTTAGAGTTATGGATGCCCACCTTCCTCCATGGGACTCACTGGGACGCTGCCTCCCCAACCCTGTGAACCAGCTACTTCTACCATGCTTCAATCACTCCCTTCAAATCATCTGGAATTCACACTGACTGCTTAACCAATTCACCTGTAAACTCAACCCTTTCCTAAAACAGTCTTTTCATGACTTAGCCTTAAGTGAAACCTAGTTCCTCAGTAAAGAGACCATCATTCCAGCTGCTTCTTGAGCTGCCTACACGTCATGTTCCCACACTTCATGGGCCAGCAGGGCTAGTTTTTTCTTCACTCTCCAAACCCATTTACAGCTCCTCCACCCTCTTTTAAGCAAAGACAAGACTCAAAACCAACAACAACAAAAAACAAGGCCAAAAATTTCTGCTCCTTTGGAGATGTATGCCTCAGTTGAACTGTTCTTTAACCTTCCCTGTCACCATCATCTATGGGTCTCCTAGACTTACCTCTGTATTGATGAAACACTTTGGCAGTAGGCCCACTCTTTCCCCATGCCAAGTCTTACCACACATTCTGGGCAAAGTCAACAGCTTATGTGAGCAACCTATCTGACACCTTAATCTTGAAGCTGCTTGACTTCCACCTCAGCTACCCTCATCTCCTATCTCACCTCGTAATTTTTTAGCACCCCAGAATTGTTCCATCTCTAAGACCACGACTTCTGACATTCCTCTCTGACCACAACTTCCTATCCCTTTAGTTTGCATAGTCAGTCCCTGCCACTCCCACTACCGCCAACCCCCGACCCCACTGCCTCATCCCTCTACTTTCCCCTATTTTGACTTTCTTCTCCTTCCATCTTGCATAACATGGCTCATCTTTTGCTCTTTTGTCAATATTCTTCACAACCAGTGAGCCTCCCCCCCCCTTCTTCCCCCTACACAAAATATAAGGGAGCATACATTCTCTGGTGCCAAACCCACATTTGTATGATCCTAAGAATGAGTGCCTCCTTACATTCTGTGCCAGGGAAGGGGGGTGTGGGAAGGAGGCTCAATCAGCTCAACCTACTGTCTAGGAAATCCTCAAATCTGGATTAACTCAAATTATCTGCTTTTTGTTTTTTTTTAATACCTTTCCTGGGGTAGCTGAGCACTACCAGAAAAAGTCACACAACAAGATAAATTCATTCCACTGCACATTCATGATTGTTCACCTCAAGTGGTCCTTAAACCTAGCCTAGTAATTCACTCATTGCCACACACTGTACAATAACTATTTTAAATCTTTTCCACTTTCCTCAAACCTTTGACCCTGCTACCTACTTCCATCTCCACTCTTAGACAACGACTCAGGTCTCTTTTTAGGGAAAATAGAAGTCATCAGATACAACTTACTTCAATCTCCTCCACCACATTTATAATCCTAGCTGCATCCTTTTTCTATGTCAGATGAGGTATCATCTTCTTGCCATGATCTACTTGCCTTCCTGCCTGCCTTTTCTGGCATCTTGCCTGATTTAGTAACTATTCTGTCTTTCTTCCTCTATTGAAAATCTCTTCCCTACTATCAACTTCTCATCAGCATTTAAACATGCACCCATCTTTAAAATATATCTTTCTTTGGTCACATGTCTCCCTGCCAGACTACTGCCCTGTATCTCTCTTGACCTTCACAACTAAACACCTTTAAAACAGTTCCCACATTTTCTCATTAACACTCCTCCATCCACCACAATATTTTTTTCTGTTTCCTTACTCCTCCCATCATGAAACTGCTCTCACTAGTGATCTCTTTGTTGCTAAAGCTAATGGAAACTTTCAAGCATTCAATTACCCGACTGTTTAGTAGCAGTCAACATTACTGACCACTTCCTCCTTCTCAAAGTTTTCTTTTTTTTCCCTTGTTTTCCACAGAAACACACAATCTTGTATTTTTTCTTTTTTTTTTTTTTTTTAGACGGAGTCTCACTCTGTCACCCAGGCTGGAGTTCAGTGGAACAATCTCGGCTCACTGCAACCTCTGTCTCCCAGGTTCAAGCGATTCTCCTGTCTCAGCCTCCTGAGTAGCTGGGATTACAGGCCTGTGCCACCACGTCCGGTTAATTTTTGTATTTTCAGTAGAGATGGGGTTTCACCATGTTGGCCACGCTGGTCTCGAACTCCTGACCTCAGGTGATCCACCCGCCTCGGCCTCCCTAAGTGCTGGTATTACAGGCATGAGCCACTGCGCCCAGCTGTATTTTTTCATTTTTCTCTGGATGTTCTTTTTTCAGTCTTTGTGTTGGATTTTTCTCCATCTGCCCCAAATATTTTCATCCACTCAGTCTTTTACTGGATATTTCCACTTGGATGTCTTACAGGCAACTCCAACTCAGTATGTTCAAAATTGAACTCATCTCCCTCCTACACACACACACACACACACACACACACACACACACCAGTTTCTGTGCAGTGTTCTCTATTTAGGTTAATGTCATCAAATAGCAAATCTAGAAACCTGAGACATCTTTTCAACGTCGGCTCTGCTTTTCTCTCTTTCTTTTCATAGCTGGGTAATCAATGAGTCATGTTGCTCTAGCCTAAACCAGTCTTATCAACATTTTCTCAAGGGCACACTTATCAGAACCTGGTTCTCTCTAACCAGCTGCAAGGAGCTTAGAAAAGGATGGTTCTGGAAAGCAATGACCAGTCAAAGTACCCTGGCTGACCCAAGATTAGCCCAGTAACCTCAAGGACGTGATGAGATCAGTAACCTCAGCATGCATGTAACTCTTATATAAGATAAGGAAGCTACTCAGTGTGTGGTCTATGCACTAACAGCACCTACATCACTCAAGAGCTTATTAGAAATGCAGAATTTCTTTTTTTAAAATTATACTTTAAGTTCTGGGATACATGTGCAGAACGTGCAGTTTTGTTACATAGGTATACATGTGCCATGGTGGTTTGGTGCACCCATCAACCTGTCATCTACATTAAGTATTTCTCCTAATGCTGTCCCTCCCCTTGCCCCCCACCCCCCAACAGGCCCTGGTGTGAGATGTTCCCCTCCCTGTGTCCACATGTTCTCATTGTTCAACTCCCACTTATGAATGAGAACATGCAGTGTTTGGTTTTCTGTTCCTGTGTTAGTTTGCTGAGAATGATGGTTTCCAGCTTCATCCATGTCCCTGCAAAGGACATGAACCCATTCTTTTTTATGGTTGAAGATGCAGAATTTCAATCCAGTGTACTTCCTACTACCAATTGAATCAGAATCTGCATTTTAGAAGATTGGTAGGAAAAAGAGAGGGCAAGGCTTGGACTTATTAAAAATAAAACTTCCCAGCCATGCCTATGTACCCTTACATGTCTGGGGCAGAGCCTGGAGGTGTTTGGGAAACTCTGGACAAAAGCATTTCATTTTCACGTAATATATTTACCCATCTTAAAAATTTACATTTTAAAAATGTGCTTTTACATTTACAATTAAAAGTGATTGACCGGAGGCTGGGTGAGGTGGCTTATGCCTGTAATCCCAGCACTTTGGGAGGCTGAGGCAGGTGGATCACGAGGTCAGGAGATTGAGACCGTCCTGGCTAACATGGTGAAACCCCGTTTCTACTAAAAAAAAAAAAAAAAAAATACAAAAAATTAGCTGGGCATGGTGGCACGTGCCTGTAGTCCCGACTACTCGGGAGGCTGAGGCAGGAGAATTGCTTGAACCCAGGAGGTGGAGGTTGCAGTGAGCCGAGATCGTGCCACTGCACTCCAGCCTGGGTGACAGAGTGAGACTCTGTCTAAAAAAAAAAGTAGATTGGATGGGCGCGGTCTTCTCGCCTGTAATCCCAGCACTTTGGGTGGCCAAGGCAGGCAGATCACGAGGTCAGGAGTTCGAGAACAGCCTGGCCAACATGGTGAAACCCTGTCTCTACTAAAAATACAAAAATTAGGTATGGTGGCCGGCGCTTGTAATCCCAGCTACTTGGGAGGCTGAGGCAGGAGAATCGCTTGAAACCGGAAGGTGGAGGTTGCAGTGAGTGGAAATCACGCCACTGCACTCCAGCATGGGCAACAAGAATGAAACTCCATCTCAAAAAAAAAAAAAAGTAGGTCATGGCAAGAAGATGAATGACAATGGAAGGACCCTGCTTAACTTTCAATTATGTGATTTTTGCTTTTGTGGCTACAGTTAGAGAATCTAGTATAGGCAGAGGATGCTTTTACGGTATGACGTATGACATGCTCAGGCAATGCTCAGGCAGACATTGCAGTATTTATTATTATACGTTAACGTAGAGTAAAGTTGACTTTTCAATGAGGTTTTCAAAATAGTTGAGCCCATTTTCATTTAGGTGGCTGTAACTTTACCATCTACCTTTGCATAGTGCTTAATAATTGGCAGAGTTTAGAACTTCATTGGTCTCATAAAAGCTCCTTAAGGTGAGTACTTCAAGTTTTATTGCCACCTTTCACAGAGGAAGAAACTGAGTCTTTGGGAGTTCGAAGAAATGTATTTTCCTCATGATTACTTGGCCTATCAGAACCTGAGACTGGGATCTGATCATCCTCTCTCCCAACATCCATCACAAGTATTGCTGTTGTGGATGTTATAGTAATTATTGGGTCTAGGTCAGTTCTGCAAATGTGTGTCACTTCACTGAGATGATACTGAAAATTGTGGTTTCACAGGGTAAAATAGGGGTAAGAATCCCTGCTTATGCTCTTCTCTTAGATATGAGAAGCATGCAAAGCCCTTCAACATCAAGCATGCATTCTTAACAGGGTGATATAATCTCCAAAGTGGGAAGAATATTGGTTCTTGGGTGACAGAAAATTTCGACTTATACAAAGCACAGATATACATACAGTACATAAACAGATATAGAGTATATCTGTGGTATTAAAATTTCAAAAGGGGGCAATTAGGAAAAAAGGTCTAAAAAGACTCCTGGAGGTGGGAGGGCAATAAGGAAAATGAAGGTTGAGGGACTGACATAGAGAGCTAGAGGAGCTCTGTCTTTCAGAAATGCTTCAGAAAGACCCAATGTAAGTCAGTACTTTATATAACTTAGTTAGCCCCATCACCCCTTTGAGACATAGTTGCTATGAAGAACATAAGCAGGGAAGTGGTGCCGCAGAGTGCCAAAAAGAATCAGATATGGATTCAATATTTTCTGTCCTACAGCTACAGATTTCACACTGGGCAAATCGTTCCAGGCCTGGTTAAAGGACCAAGGCTAAGGGCTCAGGTCTGAGGAAGGTTGCCTGGTGTTCAGTCCTAGCTCTGACATCTACCATATGGGGTCCTTGAGGTTGGGCAAAATGTTGGGCCTCCCTGAGTCTCACTTTGCTCATCTACAAATGTGGCTCTTTAAAGTACCTACCTCCTAGGGTTCTTGTGAGAATCCAGTGAGTTGATGTCTGACAAGATAGTAAAGCAGTGTCTGGTACTTGGTAGCTACTGTCTAAGGGAGCATTGCCTGGTGCATTGTAACTACTACCCAAGTATTTGTTAAGTAAATGAACAGTCTAGGGAAGCCATTCTCCCACTGAGCACATTTTATGCCTGCTATATTCAAGGCACTGATACATGTGTGAGGTACATGCAGACATGTCAGAAGTAGACCCTACCTTCAGGGACTCTACTGTCTTTCAGGTGAAGCAATAAGAGTATGGAATAACCAGGACAGAAAGTAGTGCATGTATAGTCAGAGTCACGAGTGGTAACTAGTACTTTATAAATACAGACAGGGAAGACATCATGTACAGCAGGGATGATGGAGAAATCCTCCACTAAAGAAGAAGGATTTCATTTGGGTCTTAAGGAAGGCATTAGATATTAAGGTACATGGTAATTGCTGGAAATGTGGTGGCAAAATATTAGCAGAGTGGAGAATATGTAAAAAGGCTTGGAGGAGGGAAAGCCCAATGTGTGTTTAGGAGAAGGTGATTAATCCACCTTCACTAACGCATAAGGTTTGACGGTGGGAGTAGGATATAAATCCAGGGGTGAAGACAGGAGCCAATAATGCTTTCTGTAATGCTTTGATAGTAATTTCTCCTAGATAGAATGCCAGCATTAGGACATCAGCGTCTGTGTCTGTCTTGCTCTGTGCTTTATCCCCAGTGCCTAGCACAGTACTTAGCAAAGAGTAGAGTCTCAGTAAGAATATGTTAAAAAATGAATAAATTAAAGAAACAAATAGGTTTCAAGAAAAGAATTTTCTAAAAAAACACTTGGAATCATTGTGTCAATAGAGAGAAGCTGCTGAAGGAGACAAAGATGTAAGATTAAATGTCATGGAAGTTGGTCAGGTCTTTGGCCATCGATACACATGCATCAAAGAACAGAAGAATGTGAATATCCATTGCGCAGGAACCTGAGTCCAAAATGAGTTTCTTAACCAAAATCCACAAGTCAGAAGTAAAGGAAAGTTGGAGGAGACAAATGTGGACAATGTATTACTCCACTTTCTATTGCTAGAACTGAATACCACAGACTGGGTAATTTATAAAGAATACAGGTTTGTTTAGCTCATAATCCTAGAGATTGGAAAGTCCAAGATCAAGGGGCCAGTGCCTGGTGAGGGCTTTATTGCCACATCATAACATGATGGAGGACATCACATGGTGAGAAAGCAACAGTGTGCCAGCTCAGGTCTCTCTTCCTCTTCTTATAAAACCACCAACCCCACCTTTGACTGCAGGGTGAGGGGGTGGGGCTCAACCTGATGACCTTATCTAGCCCTAATTTGGAGGTTCCACCTCCAAATGCCATCAGCATACGAATTTGAAGACTTAGTTTCCAACACATAAAATTCAGGGGGCACATTCAAGCCACAGCAGACAGGCAGCTGTCTCTGAGATAATTGAGCTGCTGAAGGCCTTTTTTTCTCTGCAGCACATAGGGGTAGGGTTGGTAGGGGGACAGTGCAGGCCTCAAAGACATTGGTGGGCATAGGACTCATTTTTCTGCGTGGAGGCAGCAGGAATTGAAATCTAGGAATCTGGAAGTCCTCAATAAAGCTTGGGGCCAGGCCAGAGGGCCTTCTTAGAGAGTGATGTGCATGGGCCTAGTGGTGACCCCAGCAAAGTCCACCACCATCAGGCCACCAGACACATGCTGGCCTGAAGACATGGAGCAATACACTGGGTGTTCAGTAGTGTTTGGATTCTGAAGATGAAAGATTGGGCAGAGAGCATTCTGCCTTTGAGTACATTGCTGTCCCTGTTGTTTCTTGACCTGGTAACAAGAAGGTTCCTAATGTATCATCATGTCTGAAGTTGGAGTTATAAGCACATTGTATACCAGAATTTTATGTAGCCTGCTGGGAACTTGAAATGACCACATGGACAGGTGCTCTGGAGGCAGAAACAGACCAGATTTGTGTCCCAGTTCTTCCACCTCCTAGTTCTTACCTCTGGGACCTTGGGCCAGGCCCTGAGTCATTCTTGCCTCAGTTTCTTCATGTATAAAATGGCATCTATCTCATAGGCTTCTTGGGAGGATTAAATGAAGTAATGTTTGGAGCATGCTTGGCACATAGTGATTAAGATCTGACCCCAATTCACAAACCTCCAAGAAAGCTGGTCTCCAGGACAAAAAGGACAGGTCCACTAAGCCTTATCTGAAATCCCATGAATAGCGCAAAAGCACCATTTATAAACGGGAAACTATAAACTATACCTCATTAAAATCAGGACATGCAAAAAAGGTGAAAAGACTATGAGAAAATATTCACAAACCATATGTCTGACAAAAGACTAGGACCTAAAATATTAAAAAAAACTTGCAAAACTCAAGAAACAAATAATTTAATTAGAAATAGAACATAACACATGAATACTCATTTCACTGAAAAGGATATACAGGTGGCAGATAAGCACATAAAAAGATGTTCCAGGCCAGGCATGGTGGCTCATGCCTATAATTCCAGCACTTTGTGAGGCTGACACAAGAGGATTGCTTGAGCCTAGGACTTCGAGACCAGCCTGGGCAACATAGTGATACCCTGTATCTTAAAAAAAAAAAAAAAAAAAAAGTAAAAAAATTTTAAATGGTGTTCCACATCAATACCTCAACATAAGGAAAATGCAAATTAAAACTACAATGGGATGTCACTATACAGCTATCAAAGAGAATGGTTGACATGAAAAGTAGTGATAATAACAAATGCTGCTGAGGGTATGGAGAAACAGAATCACTCATACATTGCTGTGGGAATGTGAAATGGTAGAGTCACTCTGGAAAATCATTTCTTTAAAAAGTGAACATGCAACTGCTGTATGACTGACAATTGCACTACTGAGCATTTGTCCCAGAAAATGAAGACTTGTGCTCATGCAAAATTGTGTACATGAATATTCATAGCACACTTATTTGTATTAGAAAGACACAACATGGCTGGGTGCAGCGACTCACGCCTGTAATCCCAGCACTTTGGGAGGTTGAGGCAGGCGGATCACCTGAGATCAGGAGGTCAAGACCAGCCTGGCCAACATGGTGAAACACCGTCTCTACTAAAAATACAAAAATTAGTGGGGTGTGGTGGCACATGCCTGTAATCCCAGCTACTTGGGAGGCGGAGGCAGGAGAATCACTTGAACCTGTGAGGCGGAGGTTGCAGTGAGCCGAGATTGCGCCACTGCTTTCCAGCCTGGGCAGCAGTGAGACTCTGTCTCAAAAAAAAAAAAAAAAAAAAAAGAAGGGAAAACAAAACAAAACTTGGAAACAGCTCATATGTCTTATAGTAGGTGAATGGTTAGAGAAAAATACTGTGGTATATCCACCACCACAGGATATGACCCAGCCATGAAAATTAGTGAACTGTTAGTACACACAACAGTCTAGATGGCTCTTCAGGGAATTATGCTGAATAAAAAGAGCCAATCCATAAGGTTACAGACAGTAGGATTCCCTTTATATAATATTCTTTTTTATTATTTATTTCTTTATTTATTTTAAACTTTTATTTTAGGTTCAGGGGTACATGTGCAGGTTTGTTATATAGGCAAACTCATATCGCAGGGGTTTGTTGTACAGATTATTTCGTCACCCAGGCACTAAGCCTATTACCCTATATAATATATATATATATATTTTTTTGAGATGGAGTCTTGCTCTGTCGCCCAGTCTAGAGTGCAGTGGCACAATCTCGGCTCACTGCAAGCTCCGCCTCCCAGGTTCACGCCATTCTTCTGCCTCAGCCTCCCGAGTAGCTGGGACTACAGGCGCCCACCACCACGCCCGGCTAATTGTTTGAATTTTTAGTAGAGACGGGGTTTCACCATGTTAGCCAGGATGGTCTCGATCTCCTGACCTCGTGATCCACCCTCCTCGGCCTCCCAAAGTGCTGGGATTACAGGCGTGAGCCACCGCGCCCAGCTCTATAATATTCTTGTAATGACAAAATATAGAACTGGCAAACAGATTAGTGGTTACTAGGGATTAGGGATGGGTGCTGGGGTCTGGGAGGGAGGTACATGTGATTATAAAAGGATAAATGAATGATCCTTGTGTTAATAAAATTGTTCAGTATGTTGACTGTGCTGTTAGATACGTGAACGTACATATGTGATAAAATTCCATGGAACAAAATACACACACATGCAAATGGGTACACGCAAAACCAGGGAAATGTGAATAACATCAGTGGATTGTACAAATGTCATTGTCTTGGTTGCGATCTTGTAGTACAGTTTTCTAAGATGTTACCCTTTGGGGAGACTGGATCTAGGGTACATGGGATCTCTCTGTATTATCTCTTACATCTACAATTATCTCAACTAAGATTTCAATAAACACATAGACAGTGACAGATAAAGTGCCACTAATTGTAAAACTAAATCAGAAATAAAATAAAGCAATGACAGAGAACCTGTCTCAGAGAAGCAAGAGGTACAACTCCTAGAGCAATTTCTACGCAGAGCACTGTGTCATGAAGCCTGATCCAAGGTCCTGTCTGGACTCGATGGGACAGAGAACCTCTTCAGTGATGTCTGCCCTCATGAAGGTGGAAATGTTCTCAGAACTAGTGCTGCATATTCGCCACCCATTCTATGTGGAGTGCCTGTCTCATAATGACAGTGTGGCACTGTGACATCTGGGGTAGAGGGGGTTTTGAGGCAGCAGGGCCTGTTTAGGGCTCCACAAATTCCACTACTGTAGGCCACTACCTACAAGTCCAGATGGGTTCCATGATTACATTGGGTTCTACACTAGCCGGATCCCTAAGGGGCTGAGACCGCGGCTAATGTACCAGAAGCTGATATTCACTGAACCTAGGCCCTGGGCTCTACATGAATCAATTTACTAAGTACTTTGCATGAATCAATTTACTTAATCCTTGCCACAGTCCTATTGCTTACTTTTGAAAACCAGGCTTTCCTGTTCCCACATGTTCCAACCCTGGTGTATTAGGTGTTCATTCTGCCACTGGGTCATTGGCTGATACTGACTTCTTCGTAGAGCAGCTGAGAGGTCCTTGAGAGTGACTCTCATCAGCCACTCCTCACTCACCTCCTGCCTCCTGTGCCCCAGGATTGCTGGCTAATTAGGAAGTGGCCAAGTGGGACCGTGCAGGGATCCTGGACTCTCCACAGCCACCACATCCTGTGGTCAGACAGCAGGGCTCCAGGGCAGGGATCTTGGGTAACAATAGCTGACCTATATGGAGCATTGCCTGGGTGCCAGACCCTGTGCTCAGAGTGCCACCCTTATCCTCTGACTTCATTCCCACCAGTGTCCTGTGAAATTGGTAGGATTTCCATCCCTTTTTCGTGATAAGGAGATCAAGGGTTACAGAGGTGAAGTTGCGCGAGTGCACAAAGCTGATCAGTGGAGAGCAGTAATTTGCACCCAGGCTTGGCTGACCCCAGAGCCCATGATCAAGTTTAGAGTCCTGCACAGGGCCTAGCGAAGGTCTCAGTAAATGTACAATGGTTGAATGAAAGGCCACTGGATAAATCTCATCCTGGGGCAGTACTAGTAGTCCTTAGGGTATGTGTCCTGAAATGAGGTAGCAAACCCGTCAACTGGGGTAATCGGTGTGATCTGAGCTTGCGCTAAAAGATCCATCTCCTTATAGAGGCGTCAAGGAGAATTGTTCGTTTGTTGAGTACCTGCTATACATCCAGTTCTGGGCTACACTTCAAGGATGAATGAGATGGGGTCCCCTGTTTTAGCAAACACTCAGTGTTGCTGTGGAGACCAATGTCAGTTGTGAACTTCATGGTCTTTACCTGCTGTTTCTATCTTGTGAGGCCCCGTCCACCTTGTCACCTTACTTCAGATCACCACTTGGGCTGTGACTGCTATACATTTCTGTGATGGGTTTCACTTAGGAGTTTTAGACTGTTTTGTGATTGGGCTTGGCTGGGCCTGGGCCTCCTGATATGGTGGTTTAACCCTCATTTCAGCATGTGTGTGTGTCATGGGGTGGTGAGAAGATACATTATTACAAGAATTTAAGCTTCCTTCCTTTTTCAAGTGTCTTTCCCATATACTCTCCTAATTGGTATTTTGTTGGGCTAGTGGTTCTCAAAGTGTATACCCTGGACCAGCAGCATTACCTAGGAGTTTTTTGAATGCAAAAGATCAGGCCCCAACCCAGACCTACTGAATCAGAATCCCTGGAGTTGGGCCCAGCAATCTGTGTTTTGACAAGCTCTCCAGGTGATCATGATGCAAGCTCAGGTTTAAGAACCATTGATAAATATAATGGGCCTGGGGTGTGGTTGGTACTTCATAAATGGTCAAGATGGTTACTTGGAATGATTCTGATACTTTGTAGAGCTGACTGGTCAAGAACTTGTTGTTCCTGAAGGAGGCAACATGGACCTGGTGCTCACCTTGGTTTCCCAAGGACCTTCCAGTATTTAGCCCTGAAAGTCCCACATCCTGGCAACTTCCTATAGTCACAGACATTTAGTTACCTTACTGATAAAGGGCAGTGTAGTGCCACCCATTGTTGCCAGGGTGCCATTATGTACCTTGAATTTACAGAGGGGCAAACTGTAACAGAGAGAAGTCACACAGTTAGGAAGGATGTGTTGGTGCCAGAATTCAAATCCAGATCTGTCTCACTCCAGAGTCTATGCTTTTAACAAATTTCTCAATGTGGAATTGCTATGTCAGAGCATGCATGTGAAAAATTTCTAATACTGTTGCTGAATTCTTATTCAAGAGGCACACCACATTGCCTCTTGTCTGAGAGCCACAGCAACACACATATTTTTATGCACTATTGTATATATATTAATGCAGCATATATATGTATGTATATATGACAATGCATATAAAAAGATGTGTTTTTTCCATATATTTACCAAATGGGGGTTTATGAACCTGTTTGATCTTTGCCAATCTGATAAGTAGGCCTCATTTTATTTTCTGGTGCACATTTTTGACTTCAGCTAGTGTGATCAGTTGGACAGCAAAGCTGAGTGTAATGGGACACAAGAAATTGAATAGGGCATACCTTGTTTTGGCTTAGTGTGAACTTCATTGAAATAAAGTCCTGATGCACTTCAGAGGCTCCTGGGGATACCATTAAAGATACATATGTGAAAATCTATGAGGATGAACATCCCATCTCATTGGTCCCAAGTGGATGCCAGGATTGAAGAGACCATTTTGTAAAGAAGCTTGCTGGTCTTTTCTAAGTCTCTAAAGACATCTTCCTCCTTCAAGTTGCAGTTACATGCTTGCGGCTTGGCTGAGAAACCCATTAGGTTACCTGGGGGAACAACATGTCGGAGGTTTAGGACACATACTCTCTGTATTCTTCAAGGGAATTTGTCTCTTTCTTCCAACCTCCTCAAATTGGTGGCAGAGTAGAGAGACATTTGATCTGTCAAAGGAATTGGAGAGGGCACAGGAATTCAAAAGCATGAGGCTGGAGGAGATATATACATGTTGTAAATGTGGAGAATCCACTAGCAAGTGAAAATGGGAGCCGTATTCCTGTACAAAGCCTACAAAAAGTTTGTGACTGAGGTGTTGAAAATACGGAAGTTCTGACTCTCAATTCTTGTTTGCCTTTGAGGTCTCAACTCACCTGGACTGTTTTACCCCAAGGGTTCAGGGATAGCCCTCATCTATTTGGCCAGTAATTAGCCCAAGACTTGAGCCAGTTCTCATACCTGGACATTCTTGTCCTTCAGTATGTGGATGATTTACTTTTAGCCACCCGTTCAGAAACCTTGTGCCATCAAACCACCCAAGCACTTTTTAACTTCCTCGCCACCTGTGGCTGTTTCCAAACCAAAAGCTCAGCTCTGCTCACAGCAGGTTAAATACTTACGGCTAAAATTATCCAAAGGCACCAGGGCCCTCAGTGAGGAATGTATCCAGCCCATACTGGCTTATCCTAATCCCAAAACCCTAAAGCAACTAAGAGGGTTCCTTGGCATAACAGGCTTCTGCCGAATATGGATTCCCAGGTATGGCGAAATAGCAGGCCATTATATACACTAATTAAGGAAACTCAGAAAGTCAATAACCATTTAGTAAAATGGACACCTGAAGCAAAAGTGGCTTTCCAGGCCCTAAAGAAGGCCCTAACCCAAGCCCCAGTGTTAAGCTTGCCAACAGGGCAAGACTTTTGTTTAAATGTCACAGAAAAAACAGGAATAGCTCTAGGAGACCTTACACAGGTCCGAGGGATGAGCTTGCAACCCATGGCATACCTGAGTAAGGAAATTGATGTAGTGGCAAAGGGTTGGCCTCATTGTTTACTGGTAGTGGCGGCAGTAGCAGTGTTAGTATCTAAAACAGTTAAAATAATACAGGGAGGAGATCTTACTGTGTGGATATCTCATGATGTGAATGGCATACTCACTGCTAAAGGAGACTTGTGGCTGTCAGACAACCGTTTACTTAAATATCAGGCTCTGTTACTTGAAGGGCCAGTGCTGCGACTGCGCACTTTTGCAACTCTTAACCCAGCCACATTTCTTCCAGACAATGAAGAAAAAATAGAACATAACTGTCACGTGATTGCCCAAACCTACACCATTCGAGGGGACCTTCTAGAGGTTCCCTTGACTGATCCCATCCTCAACTTGTATACTGATGGAAGTTCCTTTGTAGAAAAAGGACTTCAAAAAGCAGGGTATGCAGTGGTCAGTAATAATGGAATACTTAAAAGTAATCCCCTCACTCCAGAAACTAGTGCTCAGCTGGCAGAACTAATAGCCCTCACTCAGGCACTAGAATTAGGAAAAAAAAAGGATAAATATATATACAGACTCTAAGTATGCTTACCTAGTCCTCCATGCCAACGCAGCAATATGGAGAGAAAGAGAATTCCTACCTTCTAAGGAAACACCTATCAAACGTCAGGAAGCGATTAGGAGATATTATTGGCTGTACGAAAACCTAAAGACCTTACACTACCGGAGTCATCAGAAAAAAAAAAGGGGAAATAGAAGGAAACCGCCAAGCGGATATTAAAGCCAAAAGAGCCACAAGGCAGGACCCTCCATTAAAAATGCTTATAGAAGGACCCCTAATATGGGATAATCCCCTCCGGGAAACCAAGCCCCAGTACTCAAAAGAAAAAATAGAATGGGGAACCTCATGAGGACATAGTTTCCTCCCCTCAGGATGGCTAGCCACCAAAGAAGGAAAAATACTTTCGCCAGCAGCTAACCAATGGAAATTACTTAAAACCCTTCACCAAACCTTTCACTTAGGATTGATAGCAACCATCAGATGGCCAAATCATTATTTACTGGACCAGGCCTTTTCAAAACTATCAAGCAGATAGTCATGGCTTGTGAAGTGTGCCAAAAAACCCCCCCTGCGCTTCAGGCCATACATTTCAATCCCTGTACCTGAACAATCGAACAACTTCAGCACAGAAATAAACACCACTTCCATTTTAGTAGGACCTCTTGTTTCCAATCTGGAAATAACCCATACCTCAAACCTCACCTGTGTAAAATTTAGCAATACTATAGACACAAGCAACTCCCAATGCATCAGGTGGGTAACTCCTCCCACACAAATAGTCTGCCTACGCTCAGAAATATTTTTTTTCTGTGGTACCTCAGCCTATCGTTGTTTAAATGGCTCTTCAGAATCTACGTGCTTCCTCTCATTCTTAGTGCCCCCTATGACCATCTACACTGAACAAGATTTATACAATTATGTCGTACCTAAGCCCCACAAGAAAAGAGTACCCATTCTTCCTTTTGTTATCGGAGCAGGAGTGCTAGGCGGACTAGGTACTGGCATTGGCAGTATCACAACCTCTACTCAGTTCTACTACAAACTATTTAAAGTAGTTTACTACATGTCACCATGTAGTAAAATGGTGACATGGAACGGGTCGCCAACTCCCTGGTCATCTTGCAAGATCAACTTAACTCCCTAGCAGCAGTAATCCTTCAAAATCGAAGAGCTTTAGACTTGCTAACTGCCAAAAGAGGGGTAACCTGTTTATTTTTAGGGGAAGAATGCTGTTATTATGTTAATCAATCCAGAATCGTCACTGAGAAAGTTTAAAAAATTCGAGATTGAATATAACATAAAGCAGAAGAGCTTCAAAACACCGGACCCTGGGGCCTCCTCAGCCAATGGATGCCCTGGATTCTTCCTCTTAGGACTTCTAGCAGCTATAATATTGTTACTCCTCTTTGGACCCTGTATCTTTAAGCTCCTTGTTAAGCTTGTCTCTTCCAGAATCAAAGCCATAAAGCTACAAATGGTTCTTCAAATGGAGCCCCAGATGGAGTCCATGACTAAAATCTACCACAGTCCCCTGGACTGGCCTGCTAGCCCATGCTCCAACGTTGATGATATTGAAGTCACCCCTCCTGAGGAAATCTCAACTGCACGACCTCTACTACACCCCAGTTCAGCAGGAAGCAGTTAGAGCGGTGATTGGCCAACCTCCCCACAGCACTTGAGTTTTCCTGTTGAGGAGGGTACTGAGGGACAGGACTAGCTGGATTTCCTAAGCCGACTAAGAATCCCTAAGCCTAGCTGGGAAGGTGACCACATCCACTTTTAAACACAGGGCTTGCAACTTAGCTCACACCCGACTAATCAGGTAGTAAAGAGAGCTCACTAAAATGCTAATTAGGCAAAAACAGGAGGTAAAGAAATAGCCAATCATTTATTGTCTGAGAGCACAGCGGGAGGGACAATGACTGGGATATAAACCCAGGCATTCGAGCCGGCAATGGCTACCCTCTTTGGGTCCCCTCCCTTTGTATGGGAGCTCTGTTTTCACTCTATTAAATCTTGCAACTGCAAAAAAATATATATATATATGGAACTTGAAGGAATAATGAAAAGTAAAATTAATGTGTATATAACTTAGACTCTGAAAGGAAGAAGGAGGCCTCAAGAAAGGCCTAAAAACTGGAGAAAGCCCTGTTGCAGATGGCTAAAGTTTAGAAGAAAGGAAAGTTCTACATACCATGTTCCAAGAAAGAGGTAGTCTACATGAGTTGTGGAGTCCCTGTGTCCCTAATGTGGTAGCTTTCTGATGTGATTGCCTGCTTGGAAGATTTCTCCCAAGTGACTTACATTCACAGCAGGTAGACTGGACAACTAACATGGATTGATACCTTGGTGAAGAGAAAACCAAAAAAAAATTTCCTTTTTAGAATATTTCCAGCTCTATCAAGTTGTAATTTAGATACAATAAGATAATAAGATCCACCCATTTTATTTTTATTTTTTAGATGATTTAGATTTTATTTTATTTTTATTTATTTTTCTTCAATTTTTATTTTAAGTTTGGGGGTACATGTGCAGGATGTGCAGGTTTGTTACACAGGTAAACGTGTGCCATGCTGGTTTGATGTACAGGTCATCTCATCACCTAGGTATAAGCCCAGCATCCATTAGCTATTCTTCCTGATGCTCTCCTTTTCCCAACACCCCGGCTCCGACAGGCCCCAGTGTGTGTTATTCCCCACAATGTGTCCATGAATCCACCAGTTTTAAATGTATAGTTGGATGAATTTTAGTAATTTTATATGGTTGTGTAATCACCACCACAATTAAGTCATGGTGCAGTTTCGTATATCTAAAAAGTTTCCTTGTGCCAATTTATACCCTTCCAAGACCCCATTAATTTGCTTTCTGTCACTGCAGTCTTTTGTATTTGACTTCTTCTACTTAGCATAATATTTTTGAGATTTATCCATCTTGTTGGGTCTATCAGGATTTGTTCCTTTTAATTGCACAGTTTGTTTATCCATTCATCAGTTGATGGACATTTGAATTGTTTCCAGTTTGGGGCTACTATGAATCATGCTGCTATGAACTTTTGAGTGTGGGTATTTCTGGATGTATATTTTCACTTCTTTTGTGTAGATATCTAGAAGTGGAATTTCTGGGTTGTATGTTAACTGTATGTTTAATTTCATAACATATATAACCTCCTCCCATACTGTTTTCCAAGTGGTTCTACCCACTTTGGATTCTCACCAGCAATTTCTATGAGAGATCTATTGATCCACATCCTTTCCATCACTTGGTATTGTCAGTCTTTTTAATACTAGCCATTTGAATGGGTGTGTAGTGATGTATCACTGTGGTTCTAATTCACATTTTTTCATATGGCTAATGATGTTGAGTATCTTTTCATGTACTTATTGGCCATTCATACACTTACTTTTGTGAAATGTCTATTCAAACATTTTGCCTGTTTTTAATTGGCTTATTTGTCTTTTTCTTACTGAGTGATAGGAAATGTTTATAGATTCTGGATACATGTTAGATGTATGTATTGCAAATATTTTCTCCTTGTATCTTATGAAGAATAGAAGTTTTGAATTTTATGAAGTCCAATTTATTAAATGTTTTCCTTTTATGGTTTATGCTTTTTGTATCCTAAGAAATCTCAGCCTACCACAAGGTCCCAAATTTTTCTCTTATGTCTTCTAGAAACTTGATAGTTTTAGTTTGTACATTTGGGTCTATCTATGGAACATTTTGAGTTAATTTTTGTGCCTGGTGTGAGATAAGGGTAGAGGTTTATATTCTTTCCCAAATGGATATCCATTTGTTCCAGCATTATTTGTTTAAAAAACAGGCTGGCCGTGGTGGCTCATGCCTGTAATCCCAGCACTTTGGGAGGCTGAGGCGGGTGGATCATGAAGTCTGGAGTTTGAGACCATCCTGGCCAACATGATGAAACCCTGTCTCTACTAAAAATACAAAAAATGAGCCGGGCATGGTGGCACGTGCCTGTAGTCCCAGCTACTCGGGAGGCTGAAGCAGGAGAACTGCTTGAACCCAGGAGGCAGATCTTGCAGTGAGCCCAGATTGCGCCACTGCACTCCAGCCTGGTGACAGAGCGAGACTCGGAGACTCCGTCTCAAACGAAACAAAACAAAACAAAAACAAACAAACAAACAAACAGTCCTAGTTTGTTTGTTTGCTTTTCTTCTGTTTTCTCTCTGTACTTGTATTTTACTGAGCTAAGGGTCCATTATCTGTATCTGGTAACAATCATGTGGATCTAAATTGTAAGTGGAAATACTACTGTTGCTTCAGAAATGGAGCCTAGGTTGTAAGGAATATTAGTAATTTGGCTATGGCATTTGGTAATGTTTTGTGGATGTGTAAACTAAGGATACCACAAGAAGAACCAATACACATGTTAATCCATTTATCCTCACCTATCTTTGAAGACCTCCAAAAATATTAACTGTAATTTAGCTCAGAAACTATCAAACCTAGCCTCGTCTGAATCACTTAAATTGTCTTAAACTGTGCCTTCAATTGTCCTTTATTTTTATTGTAGAGATAATGACTGCATATGGTTTCTAAGAAATTGAACAGTATAGAAGAGAAAGTTTCCTGTTTATTTACTAGTTTCCAGTCAAGAGGTAACTGTTTAAAATTAATTTGAATTTTGAGTTTTTCTGATGATTAACATCATTACTTTAAAAATGTGTTTATACTTCTAGCTCTTGCTTTATCATTTTTAGACAGTATTTGTTGACTACTAAGAAAAATGAAGGATTTAACATATGCTACCTCTTTAACCTATTTCTGACTTCCTCCAAATTTTATTATATTATTATAATTTTCAGAACATCTTAGTGGTTGCCTTTACAACTTTAAGTAATATACTTAAATCTCTATTTCTGGATCCATTAATTACATACAACGTTTATTGGCGCTCATTTCAGAGATGCTTGCCTACACTCTTTCTCCCTCCACTGCTTCCGACTTCTGCCAGGTATAATATTTCTTGTATGTTATTAAGCTCATAGTAACTACTGCCTGTGTTCAAATCTCTGTTCCAACACTTGTTATCTATGTAATCTTGGGTAAATTACTGAACGTCTCTGTGCCATCACTTTCCTCAATTGTCAAGTGGAGATGATAACATCTTCATAGGGTTGCTGTAAGATAAAATTTCACTGAAATCGAAATAAATATTTCAAAGCACTTAAAATTATATTTGGCATATAGTAAGTGCTTTTTAAGTGTTAAATATAAAAATAAAATGACAAAATTTAAAAATAAAAAAATTCTGTTTTACAACTTTAATGAAATCTTCAGACTGCTGTATCTCTAGCTTGATTCAAAAAATCAAACCAATGGGCAAAAGAGATAAACATTTCACCAAGGAGGATATACAGATGGCAAATAGGCACATGGAAATATGTTCAACATCATTAATTGTTAGGGAGACTTAAATTAAAAACACAATGAGATCACTGTATCTATCAGAAGGGCTAAAATTTGTACAATAACACATGCTTTGGAAGATGTGGTGAAACTGGATCACTCATACAGTGCTGGTAGAAATGTAAAATGATACAGCTACTTTAGAAGAAAGTTTCTTTTGGAGGAAAGTGGGTATAGATATAAGAAGGAAACATAAGGGATTCTTGTGGTGATGGAATTGTTCTGTATTTTGACTGTACCTTGACTGTACCAATGTCAATATCTTGGTTATGATATTGTGTTATAATTTTACAAAGTGTCGTCAGTGAGGGAAATGGGGTAAAGGATACACTGGATCCTCTGGCTCTCTCTGTATTGTTTCTTACAACTACATGTGAATCTAAGATTACCTTAAAATGAAAAGTTTACAGCTAGGCATGGTGGCACATGCCTATAATCCTAGCACTTTGGGAGGCTGAGGCAGACGGACTGCTTGAGCCCGGGAGTTTGAGACCAGCCTGGCCAACATGGCAAAACCCCATCTCTATGAAAAAAATACATAAAATTATCCGGGCATGGTGGCACGTGCCTGTAGTCCCAGCTACAGAGAGGGTGCTGAGGTGGGGGAATGACCTGAGCCCGGGAAGTTGAGGCTGCAGTGAGCCATGATTGCACCACTGCACTACAGCCTGGGTAATGGGAGTGAGACCCTGTCTCAAAAAAAAAAAAAAAAATTAAAAGCTTAATTTAAAAAATTGAACCAATAAACAGCGTTTCCAATAGTAAATTCCATGTAAATAATATTCACAGCAAGACCAAGGTGTGTGATTGGACCCAGAGAGAAAAAAATGTAATCATATGGCACCAAAGAAGTGCTGCTTGAAGGAGAATGCTTCAAGTGTCAAAATCAAATGGATTATCTTTTCTTACACTCCTTCAATGGCTCAGGATGATGCCACGTGTTAGTATGCTTCTTATTAGAACCAAGATCATAATACAGCTTTTTGTTTTCTTTAGAGTTCCTAATTGTATTTGTTTTATTGACAACCAAAACCACATGTAAATAACTTCTGGTTTCTTATATGGGTTGATTATGGAATTTGTGTCCATCTTAAGAGTATTTTTCACTGACCTCCCTGACTTCCTGTTCTAATTATGACCTATTGCTTTCTTGGTCAGCTTAGTAGTTGTCATCTTGAAATTTCTTTTATGCACACCTCTGTGATGCTTTAAAATACAGATTCCCAGGCCTCACCCCAGACCTATTCAATTGGCTGGGGTATGGGTGTTTTTGAAAAGCTCCCTCAAGTGATTTTGCTGATTAGTCACATTTGGGACCCCATTTAGCTAATCCTTAGAGTCCTATAGCTGCTGTTATTATTAATAATAATAGTAATAATATATATTGTTTATTGAGGATTTACTATGTAACAGGCATTATTTTAGGTGTGAGTGCATGGTCTCATTTACTCTTTACTACAAACCTATGAAGTAAGGACTATTATTATCATCATTTTAGAGAAAACTGAATATCAGAGAAATTAAATCACACCACTTTCAAGCTCCAGAGCCAGAATTAGAACTCAGTTTTGTCTGACAATATAATCTTCAATTTTAACCAACAAACTATGTTAATTTTAAAGTAGGTGGGTGTGGTGACGCTTGCCTGTAATCTCAGCTACTCAGGAGGCTGAGGCAGAAGGATGGCTTGAGCAGAGGAGTTCTGGGTTGTAGTGCCCTATGACGATAGGGTGCCTGCACTAGGTTCAGCATCAATATGGTGACCTCCTGAGAGCAAGGGACTACCAGGTTGCCCAAGGAGGGGTGATCTAGCCCGGGAATGGAGCAGGTCAAAACTCCTGTGCTTATCAGTAGTGGGATGGTATGTGTGTGAATAGCCGCTGAACTCCAGCCTGGGCAACATAGTTAGACCCCGTCTCTAATAATTAAAATTATAAGATAAAATAAAAACTCAGTAGCTCCATGGAAAACATCTAGAAGTCAAAGAGCTTAGTATTGGAGCACAGGTAAAAGGAGAGTATGTATTGTCAACAAATTTTACCGCTAAAACCTGACATCTTTTAATTAGTTAATTAAGCAATGTCATTTTTGTAAGATACCAGAGATATGAAAAACGGGCCATGGATTAAATGGAAAGCCCTGGGGATTTCTTTTGAACTCTGAATATTTTGGATGTCATAGAAACAATTTATAAGTAAACTCTTGTTGAACTAGAGTCTTAATATTTACAAATAACGTATGCTCTTACTGTTCTGATACGGACTGATCCCCAGAATCCATCAGGTTAAAAAGAAATGGCATATGCTACCATTTATGTTAAAAAGAAGAGGGATGCATATTTGCATTTGGTGATGAAGACATAAGAATCTCTGAAAAGATACACAAGAAGAAAACAAAACAAAACAAAAACCCATGCCCTAGTAATGGGCACAAAAATAATGTTTGAAATCTAAATCTAAATTGTTAATAAAATGTGCAAAACTACTACACACACATATAATGGAATAGTGAATTTTGTGTTACATTAGATCACTGTATGCTTTCATACCGTATTGGTTGTTTTTCTTGTGTAATTTAAAAACCAAACCAACTCTGCTAATTAAGCTCTCCCTGGCCAAGAGCTCACTTGGATCTCTGACAGTTCCTAGTTAAAGCCTAGTTTGTGGTTTTTGACAACAAACCAAGACCCTGTTGTTTGCTTCAAGAAAGCTGGCTGGTTTTAGTTTCTGGCATTATTCTGGGGGGTACCCTTATCCCAACAAGTCACTAATTGTCTTGACCATGACTTACAGTTGTGCCAGATTTTTCTTGGTTGCTTTCTGTTTGAGTCAGGTAGTAAGAGTAGTGATGAAATTATTGTTAATTTGGTTTTGATTTATGACAGATTATCTTGGAAACAGGAATAGGTGGTATACAGAGATGACTATATAAGGACAAAATCAACTAAATCAAATTATTTGAACTAATATGTGTTTTTGGCATATATTTTAATTCTTCCACTCATTGCTTCTTAATTAGTCTAGAACTCCAAAGATGAAAACATCATAGGACATTTAATAAGATGAAATGTTAAAAATGTACTACTTCTGATAATGGTATTCAATGTCAATAGTATTTAGTAATTTTTTTTTTTTTTTACAATTTTCCTTATTTATTTTGGCATGTTTAGGAATAGGAAAAGAGGCTGAGTCAGAGACCTTCAGTACTTTTATTATTAAATCTACCTCATCTCCCTTTTTGTATCTCCCTACCAGAAAAGAAATGGCCTAAGAATTTCCACCTGCTTAGTTTGATATGTTACGACATCTCATAACACTTTGATTTCACTAACATATTACCCAAAGCAACTAGTTTCCATCACCTTTACCCTCTTATGAATCCCCAAACTAAGCTTAAGAGGAAATCACAAGCCGTGTAAAAAAAAAATTAGAACTATTTCTTCCTTCCCCTATATGCTCTACTGGTGTCACTTAACTAAAACTCCTCAGTCTGCGACCTTGAGAAACCTAGAGGCTAAATAGGAGGAGTAGAGTATTGAAGGTCATCCTCTCGACCACCACCCAAAAAGAAGAGCATATATTCATCCTAACAGGTATGTGTTTTCATAATTATGGCAGATGGTGATTGAAGCAAAGGCAATTCAAAAAGGGGGGCACGTGAAAGCAATAATTTTGAATGTTTGACATTTGTTTTGAAACTACCTTACTACCCCGTACCCTTTACCATCTGTCTGTTATCCCTCCCAACACCCACCTCTGTCTTCCCACAGGGCTCCATTGTGTGCAGTTCCTGTTTCTCAGGGGCGGAGCTGTGGGAGGCAGCCATGGGTGCCATAATAGGCACCTGCGGCCAGCACAATGGGCTGTGGGTGCTTGTGGGAGAGACAGATTGATGTATTGTGCATGGGGGAGGAGGGCTGTCACTTGAATCCATGTGAACCCAGGCTTTAGGGGCAAGGGAGATTGACAGCTTTTGTAGGTTGCATTTCTTTTTCAAAGCTTGGCTTTAATAGACAGTAAGTTTGGGGCCCCAGGCTTTCACTCCCATAATTCTAACAGGGCAATCACGAGCATTCAGCATTTCTTTTTACCCCCCTTGTTACGCATTAAATGATTTCAGTAAAGGAATGTGCAGCATTAATTAGAATTTGTTAGCAGATACCAAGGGGAAAAGTTTCTTCACAACAACTATAGGAGGTGTCATTTGTACAAAGACTTTTTTGTTTTCTTTCCCCATTACATTATCACTGCAATATGTAAGGTAGTGATTCTTTTCATTTAAATTAAGTGGAAAGCTACTAAATCTTGTTTTATTCTCCAAAAAGAATAAGGTCCTTAACACTTATCTTTTAACTTCTTTCATTTCCTAAGGTTGGTGTTTACTTTTGCTTTCAGTCTGACCCATTTACTGGTCTGTGTGGTTGTGTATCCAGTTTTGTGTACCATTTAGCTCTTACAATTACAAGCAACCCACTACTGATATATAAGGATTGTTTCCAGGTGAAAATAGCTAGCAATAATACTGGAAATCATTGATACTGGAGCCCATTTTCGTAATGGTATACTGAGAAACGCTAAAAATGAGATTGCTATAGATTTGTGTCCTAACTTATTTTCTAACACTATTTTTCCCTACTTGATATTTAACCTTAGCCAAGACACCAAACTTATGGAAGAATGAGGCAGTGGCAAAGAAATATTTTTTTTCCCGCAGAAAACTTACTCCTAAACCATGTCAGTTTTTTTTTTAAACATCAAAAGTTCTCCCTCACACACATACACAGATAGCATCATTTCCTTAGAGCAAGTAAAAAAAATGGTCTTTTTGTTTAGTATCTGTTTCCTATTATTTTAAAAATAATCCAGACATTTTAGAATTATATAGGAAGAAAACTAATGTCAGATAGGATATCTTATAAACACACTCTCTGGCATCCTGAGAACTAATAAAACATTACTAAAATTTCTGGTGTGATTTTTTTCTAACATCTCTCATATAAAATCATTTTCTCAGTAGAAGGAGTTGGAGGCTAATTGAATTAGAATTTCCCCCACTCAATTGTTTTATTTAAATGTGTTAAGGACAACAGTGAAAAATATTGTCTACCATTATTTCTCAGAAAGAACATATTCTCACACAGTTGTCCGGCTCTGTCTATAATAATAATTTGGCGCAATGGTTTAAAAAGTAGTGGGGTGATAATAATTAGGGTGTGCGACACAGAAATTTCAATGTGGGATTCAACATTTCACCATGCAGGGCATGAAAATTGCCGACCAGGGCTAGTCAGCTCTAAGTACTAATTAACTAATTAATCAGGTGCTGAAACCAACTGAATGGAGGATACCAGCCAGACAACTCAAGCCCAAGCAGAGTGTTGTGCTCTTTAAAAGACAGAGCAGTCTTTCTTCTTGGTTTTTAACCCAGTCAAAAATGAGAGGAGAAAGTAGGATATGCTGTCCTACCGTCAGTCACTTTGGTGTAAGCTTTTTACTTAGAGAAAATAAAACAAAAACATGTGCCTGTGATAATAACTGTGATGCACCAGATGTGGGCAACCCTCAAAGCTCTGCAAACCTGCTTACTCCTTGGCCATGAAGTATTAATATTTCAGGTCTGGTGAGGGGTGGGGGATGAAGTAGGGTCTGCCTTCTTGGTTTCTTCCACAATATATATTTTTTAACATAAAAGAATGAGAAACGTATCTCTCCTCTTAGGCTGATCTTAGGTCTTTTGCCTCATCCTTCGTTTATGTAAATGAGAAGAGTCCAATTACACATATGGAAAAAGGGTTTAATGAATCGTGAAAAAGCCCGGTTTGCAGAGAAAGGGCACAATTCACTCTTCTTCTCTTCTAAATTTAACTTAGAAACATGTATTTCTTTTAAGGGAGATGATAAAACTTAATGATAATTTTATTTTATGTACTAATTTTCATTCTTGGGAATCATTAGACATATTTTGCTAGAAGAGTTAGCTTTATTTATGTCTGTAAGGCTTTCTGGATACTTAGCAATTATTCCACAACAAAAACTGCAAAATTCTAACTTTTTTCTCTAAATCTTAAAAATGATTACGTTAGTTCCTCCAACTTTTGATGTTATGTTTAGCTCAGTGATTTTTTTTTTTTTTTTTTTTTTTGCTTTTAACACAGTTTGCTCTGGAATTGTCTGCACTGAAAAAAGATTGCATTATTACAAGGGATTTGTTATTGAACCCAAGGAAATGACGTTAGTGTTCCATACCGTTTTAGCTTAATTTTGGTATTATTATGATGTTTTAACTAGCTAGAATTTTTAGGGTTTTGGAAATTAGTTTTTTTTTTTTCCTTTTTTTCCTAAAAGGGACTGAACTTTATATTAGAACAGAAAATCTCGTGTTTGAGCATTCATTTTTATTTCCTTTTTTCTTTCCCCTTGCTCCTTCATCTTGGGATTTTGAATAGTTGAGAGTAGTCCACACAGAATCCACTCTCCACCCCATTTTTCTTAATGACAAAAACCTTTGCAAGAATGAAGGGGGAATCAACACCATTTCTGACCGTTACTCTTGTAATTTGATAAGTATGAAACTAACCCCGAAGTAGTGCTTTGCAGGGACAGCAGGAAAGTTCTCAATCAGGACTGGAGCACTTTCCGGAGACCTAGTTTAACAACTTCAACGGGCACTTGGGGAAACTGAGGCCCAAGAAGACGAGGCAGGCACTTTCCCTGTGATTTTTTTTCTTCTACAAAATACTACTTTCGTCCACGGAAAACACTTTTCTCGGGCACCTAGTGTGGGGAGGACATTGCTAGGGTCCAGACTGCCTGCCTACCCACGAGGGCCGCGCTCTTTCCACTTTTATTCCCCCGGCCTCCCCGGATCGGCGCCCTGGATGTGATCGACACCATGAAGTTGCCCCATAATCCTCTCTGGCAACATAGGATGTAAAATTTGATCAGCTCATTGGATGAAGCCGACAAGTCCCAAAAATGTGTGAAAAGGGGGCTAAGAGGTAGGCAGGCGCCGCGTTGAGGCAGCGCTCCTGCCAGCCCCCCTCCGAGTTATCCGTGCTGCAGCCGCGGCGCAAGCGGGGGCTGGGACCGAGCTGCGGGGCCGCAGCGGCGGCGGCGACCGAGGCGGCGGCGGCGGCGGCGGCTGGGAGGCCGCGGCGCCATGGGGGGGCCGTAGGAGCGGACCGTGGGGCCGGAAGGGGGCATCGCGGCGGCGCCGGCGGCTGCGGGGTTATCTCCGCGGCCGCGAAGGCAGCATCCACGCCGTTGCGGGTGGCTGAGCCGGCGGGCGGGGCGGGGCGTGCACCAGGGCCGCGGGCGACTAGCGCTGTAGCAGTTGGCCTCAGGGCCCCGCCGCCTGCGCGCCCGCCCGCCCGCCCGCAGGGCGGCGCACGCGAAGGAGGCGGCGGCCGCAGAAGGAGGCGGGGAGCTCGGAGCAGGAGGTGAGGAGGTGGAGGACCAAGAGTAGGCAGCAGCGGCGGCGGCGGAGGAGGAGGCGGTGGTGGAGGTGCGCGGCCTGAAGAGGAGGATGGAGGAGCAGCAGAAGGAGGGCGAGGCCGAGGTCGCGGAGCACTGGTTTTCCAAGTGGGAGCGCCAGTGCCTGGCTGAGGCCGAGCAGGAGGAGCAGCTGCCCCCCGAGCTGCAGGAGGAGGCGGCTGCAGAGTTGGCAGGGCTCAAGAGCGAGAAGCAGAAGCTGTGGCACCTCTTCCAGGTCTCGGCCACCGCCGTTGCTCAGCTTTACAAGGATTCTGGGTGCCAACAGCAAGGACTTTCCATGTGGGACCCCTTCCAGAATGCGGCCATGGCCGTGACCAGCCTCTACAAAGAGAGTGGGGATGCCCACCAACGAAGTTTTGACTTGGGTGTCCAGGTTGGCCACCAGCGTCGCATCAAAGATGTGCTGGAGTGGGTGAAAAAGGGCCGGAGCACCATTCGTCGCGAAGACTTGATTAGCTTCCTGTGTGGCAAAGTGCCCCCCGCTCCTCCTCCACCTCGCACTCCTAGGACACCCCCGAAGCCACCCACTGGGGTCACCAGCCAGGCTGTGGCAACTGAGTCCAGCTCATCGGTGGACGTCGACCTGCAGCCCTTCCAGGAGGCGATCGCCCTGCATGGCCTCAGTGGTGCTATGGCCGGCATCAGCATGCGATCGGGCGACTCGCCTCAAGACAGCGGTGTCGCCAGCAGTGGGCGCCGAAAAAGTAGCTTCTTGGAGGACGACTTGAATCCCTTCGACTCAGAGGAACTGGCCCTCCACCTGGGCAGTGGGGGGATCCGTAAGCGCACCTCGGCCCAATGCAGTGATGGCATCACAGACTCCCCAATCCAAAAGCGCAACCGAATGGTCTAAACTGCCTCATTGGTTGCCTGCCGCCATATTGCTTGAGAGTGAACTCAACCGTCGACATGCTTGTCTAAAGGTTACTGGAGACCATTTTTCTTCCCTTCTCTAAGTTAAACAAAGATTTCTAACAATTTTGCCATAAAGAAACTTTAAAAGTATTCCAGAAGAGGCTTCATATGACTCTGACTTTCCGAAAAATATAATCCTAGCAGAGAACAAATATGTAGTAGTTAGCAGGATCATTTAAAGCAAACGTATCTGGTCAAGGCAGGAGTCTGATTTATCTTGTTCATAGTTATATTCCTCAGCACCTAGCACAGTTCCAGGTGCTCAATAAATGTTCATTGAATGAATAAATGTGACCTTATTTATTCTTAAAGGGAAGTCATAGCAGGTGTTTACTTGGTTATAGAATACTTTTTTCTTTGATAATTGTTGGCTTTAATGGTCTTTGCCAATTCAATTGCATTGTATCAAAATGTAAAACGACATCTTTGTGAAATCTGGAGTCTTCCATTTTTACCTCACTATACCATGCACCTAATTTCTAGAAAGAAACTGCAAGTAATACATATTAGGCTGTGATTTTTTTAATTTTGAAAAATTGTTGATTTTGGTGATTATGTGATGCTGCAAAGAGGTGCTGTGGTGGTTACGCAGGTATTACTTAATATTGAGTCAATTCAGTGTTTTTTTAGGGAAAACTAAACCATCAACTGAGACCCTGATAAGATGGTGGCCCAGTGGTGCTCTTTTTTCTTAGGAATGTAAAAATTCCTTTTTCTGAGGTTACATCTTTTTTATGATCTCTGTTTTGAAGTGGAAGACCAAGTAGTCAGAATGAACTTCTGGGTTTTTTTTTTTTTTTTTTTTTTTTTAAGACAGAGCCTGGCACTGTTGCCCGGGCTGGAGTGCAATGGCGTGATCTCGGCTCACTGCAACCTCCGCCTCCCGGGTTCAAGGGATTCTCCTGCCTCAGCCTCCCGAGAAGCTGGGATTGCAGGTGCCTGCCACCACGCCCGGCTAATTTTTTGTGTTTTTAGTAGAGACGGGGTTTCACTATGTTGGCCAGGCTGGTCTCGAACTCCTGACCTTGTGATCCGCCCACCTTGGCCTCCCAAAGTGCTGGGATTACAGGCATGAGCCACCGTGCCCAGCCTTTTGAACTTCTGGGTTTTAATTAAGGGTACAGCATGGTATAACCAAAAGAGTGTGAGCTTCGTTTTAAAAGGACCAACAGCAGAATCCTAGCTCTATAAATTAGCTGCATGATTTTGAACAAGTTACTTAATGTCTATTGACCTCAGTTTTTCATCTGTAAAATGGAACTGTGTGTCTCCTAAGGTGGTTGTGAGGATCAGGTGAAATTTATATTTCAAGTGTCCAGCACAATCTTGGCACATAAAATACTCAATAAAGGTTCTCCCTTCTCTATAAATAAAAATCAATAAAACATTAAAATCATTTTATTTTAGAAAAAGCAGAAAAGTAGATCAGCTTTAAAATCAGCAAGTAGAATCTCTGTGTTTGAACTGGAAATTACTGTTTCACATTAGAAACTTGCCTAAATATCACAGATCTTGTGTAAGTGTGTTGAGCTCGTGAGCACTCAGGGTCACCAATCTGGATACTAGGGCAACCTTGGAGTTCCTGAAGTTGCCTGAAGGATGCACTTTGCAATCAGGGGTAATGAAACATCTACCACCTCTGGCCTGAAAAAATATGAGGAGGAGGGTGTAAAGTAGAAAAAAATTGGAAGCCAAGGTCCTAGGGCACCTAAAAGGCTAAAGTGGTTTTAAATGAGGGTGGGGTAGGGTGGGGTGGGGTGGTGTGGAGGCGATGAAGGAGGTAGAGCAGGTGGGGATCTGGGGGGTTGGGGAGGGGAGGGGAGGTGGGAGTATGATTATTGAAGTGGGAGTGGGGAGTTAAAAAGCCCAATCTTCCCAGGGTCTCCCAAAACCAGTGCATAAAATATTATAGATTGGCAAAACCTTGCCTTTATGTTCACACCAGAGTTGTTTCTGCTTCATTAGCATGGCCTTTCGAGTAGATTTGTAATTGATGAATGCATTAAAATAATAAAATAAAGCAAATTCCATGATATAATAAAAACTGGCTGGCCGGGCACGGTGGCTCATGCCTGTAATCCCAGCACTTTGGGAGGCCGAGGTGGGCGGATCACCTGAGGTCAGGAGTTCGAGACCAGCCTGGCTAACATGGTGAATGAAACCCCATCTCTACTAAAAATATAAAAATTAGCAGGGCGTGGTGGTGGGCACCTGTAATCCCAGCTACTCAGGAAGCTGAGGCAGGAGAATCACTTGAACCCAGGAGGTGGAGGTTGCAGTGAGCTGAGACCGCACCATTGCACTCCAGCCTGGGCGACAAGAGCAAAACTCCGTCTCAAAAAAAAAAAAAAAAGAGAAAAAAACCCAGAGAAGAACTGGCTATTGAGGTACTGTGCTAGGTCCTGAGAAGGGATATAAAAAAGCATAAAAACAATTCTTATCCTCAAAGAGCACATCCTGCCTTGGAAGATAAATTATGTAGCCAAAAGCACGCTTCTAACTGGGAAAAGTGCCCAAGGGCTGTGCAGAATTCAGAGGTCAGAGACTCTCCTTGCTGAGAAGGTCACAGCTTCTGGAAGAAGTAGCATTTGAACCGGGCCCAGAAAAATGGGTAGGAAGGGAGTGTCCAGGGATGCCAACAGGGAACGGTGTCTAACAAAGTTTGAGAAGGAGCAAACAGTGAAGTGAGTTCAGGGAATCACAAGAAATGGGTAGGGGAGGTACAAGCCAAGGTGTTTAGGGTCTCAAATGCCTGTCCCCAGTTCTTTAGGTTCTCTCTAGGTGCAGGAGGTAATACTGCTTTAGGAAGATTAGCTTGACAGAATGCCAACTTGTCCAAAACTGAGACACTGGGGCAGAGACAGAGACAGGACAGGGTATCCCTGTAGGATGCATTTTACTGGGGATGTTGCCATTCAGTTAACCCGCATTGGGGGAGATGTTTACCTTGACAGGGCTTTCTCTGACAAGCCTTTGCTCATCCCACCCTCCCACACCACAAAGCTTACAAGGTAGGAAACAGCTTCACTGTGTTCTACAGTGCTTCTTTTTTTTTTTTTTTTTTTTGAGGCGGAGTCTCGCTCCCTCCCAGGCTGGAGTGCAGTGGTGCGATCTCGGCTCACTGCAAGCTCCACCTCCCAGGTTCACGCCATTCTCCTGCCTCAGCCTCCCAAGTAGTTGGGACTACAGGCGCCCGCTACCATGCCCGGCTAATTTTTTTGTATTTTTAGTAGAGTCGGGGTTTCACCATGTTAGCCAGGATGGTCTCGCTATCCTGACCTCCTGATCCACCAGCCTCGGCCTCCCCAAGTGCTGGGATAACAGGCGTGAGCCACCGCGCCCGGCCTACAGTGCTTCTTTAAGGCTAAGAAAGCCTTCACTTCCAACAGCAGTATCTCTTGGAAGGCCAGTTTTGAAGAAACAAAGTGGCCATTCCCTTTTTTTTTCCTTCCTGCTTCTTATGCACTGGAATCATTGGGATCTATAGGACTGATCAACCGCAGCAGTTTTAACAGGTAGGTAGGGAAGGTCATAAGAGGTCATGTCAATATGAGGGCAAGGACCTCATCTGTCTTGTTTACTTCTGTAATCCCTAGTACAGTGCCTGATCCATATGGGCACACAATGAATATTTATTTAATGAGTGGAGGAGGAGGACTCTATCCAGACCCAGGTATATCTATTCTCCTTCCCCCTTTCTCTATTTACTTACTGCCCAGGGAAGGCACCTGAAGCCCATACCCTAATTTGTAGATAATTCTTTGCTGTGTATCTTTACCCTTATTCCTAACTACTAGATTCAGCTTTTTGCAGTGTGGTGCGTCCCATGACCACCGCTCATGAGAATCTCCTGAGGAGTTTGTGAAACTGGTGACTTCAGAATCGCCCTTGCTGAATTAAAATCTCAATGGGAGGTTCCCCAAAGCTACCCGCTTTCAGGAAGAGGTCTCAGTAATTGTGTTGCACAGCAAAGTCTGAAAACCCATCCTGATGCTGATTGTGATGGATTCAAGTGATGGATTCAAGGAGCTAATTTTAAATTGATTATTGTTGTTGAACTTTCTATGCAGGCTTAAAGTGAATCTCCCCATTTGTAGATATCTTTATCACTTTGCATAGTTCATACATTCTCTTCCTGGGAGCTTAGATAAGACTGAGGCAAACACTTGTTAATAACTGAAATTTCCTCATTTTTTTCCTTTTTATAGGAGCCTGAGAGAAGAAGGCTCTGATTTCCTAACATCTAGCTGCATATTTTATCCATTAGACCTCTGCTTTCTAGTGAAAACTGCATATGCACTGATAGTTTGGGAACACTGCAATTAGATCACTTTGCCTTTTATAAAATGATGATGGAGTAGGGATCAGGGGAGGATTGGTTGCTGATCATCTTGGGCCTTTGTGGATGTCTACAGACCTTTATGTTTGATCTTCTAGTAGTATATGCACGGTTACTAGATTGCAAATACAAAGCCAAAAGGGACCTTAAGGATTATTCAGGGCAGGGTCAACTATTCATTTTACAAATGCGGCAACTGACCTCACTAGAAAGGGCCACAGTGACTTATTGGTAAGTTCCAGTCCATTGCTCCCTTCATTGTACCTCCCTTAGTTACATTGTGTATGACCTTGTAATTAATATGTTGATGGTCAGGTGGGGCTGGGGAACTTGATTATGAAGCCACTCTGGCATGGTAAGCGTACTCTTTTTACTATGCTGTGTTTATTTCGGGGAAGCTGTTGGAATTGTGCATTCAGGGAACACAAGTGACCCCTTGCCACTGCCACTGTGCTCTAGCCACCAGCCAAACTAGGCCACTTGAACACTTGAAGTTTCCTGAATTTTCTATAATCTCTGCCTCTGGGCCCTTTTGCCTTGTTGCTCCCTTGGTCTGGAATGCCCCCCGTTGCTTGCCTAACTCCTATTCAGCCTTCAAAGCTCACCTCAGGCTTTATCTTTTTTTTTTTGATACCTTCCTTGTCCTTCTGAGTCAGGATTAAATCCCCACACTTTGGACTTATCACTGTAATTGTCAGTTTGCTTCTTTGTCTGCCCCACTAGTCTGTAAACCATTCATTCTTATGCCAAGGGGCTCACTTCCCTAGGGAGGTGTGTAAGAATCTCCATGATTGCATGTGTAGGTTGAAAAAGCATAATCAATATTACATTGTACATTTATGTTTTAGTGAAAAAATTATCTTTGTCATAAAATTATATTAGGGTACGGAAAGCTCAAAACAAAACCTTGGGGGAACAGTTTTATTCTGTGTGACATTAAACATATTTCTGCAAAGAAGGGTAGCAAATAAGTTATCAACATTCTCATTTGTAGACAAAATTGCAGTGTCTCAGGCATCTAGGGCAAGCACGCAGGATCTTGGTTTAAGCCTTGACTTTCCTGATAATCTTAAGCAAGTTGATTTCTTTTCTGGACCCTTTTTTGTTTGATATATGAAATAAGGGAGTTAGTTGTGCTAAAGTCCTCACAGTTCCGGTACTTTCTGATCTCTGATGTAATTCAGTAGGCAATGGTAGTGATAACCTTTCTATGATACTCTCATTTTAGCAATCTAGTATTTGACTGGTTGAGCTCTGTGAGCCCATTGGAAATAAGGACTGCCAAGTTGAAACAATTCAGAGCCAGGAAATTCACTAGGTGGGAGTGGCAGAGCTGCTTGTAGAATGGGAATGTGTGTGCACAGCACACTCTTCCCTCTCTTTTAGTTCCATCTTCTTCAGCAGGTCAAGAATGAAAACAAACAAACAAACAAAAAATTCCAAAGGCTTAGGAGGCACATTACAGCCAAATGTTCCCTTCTTTGGGCACTGTTCTTTTTCAAAAATAAGTTGAGCAGGAGGATGTTACACAGAGAGAAGAGTTCACAGACTCATTGGACTAAAGGGAGAATTGGAAGGTCACCGAGTCCACATGCCCCAACTCTTGTGAGAACTGGAATAGAAACCATTTTGGATCCATGAGCTGCTCTTCTCACATTAAAAAGCTTTTAGAAGAGTCCAAAATCTTCTTCAGGAGCTGCCAGGCAGGTCTTTCTGAAAACAGCCCCAGATTCCTCAGAATGCAGCTGGATGTGCTGCTCTCCTTCTATTGTAGCTTAACTGCAGACAAGCTGGCTATCCATCTCAGTGGAATAATCCTCTTGTATTTTTCAAAATTCCCGTTTCCAAACCTTCGCTTCAGACATTGAAAAAAATAATAAAATCTAACTCATTTAACTTTTTCTCATTTTTTTCTTCCTTCCTTTTTATAAAAAATAAAATCACAACTTTTCCAGCCTCTTGGTTGGATATAATGCTTTTTGTTTCTGTGTTTCCTAATGTACTGCCCCAAACCCTCACATATGGCATGTATTATGTAGTATGTCATACATCTACCCTCCTATCCCTAATAGAGACCCCAGCTGCAATTTGTTCATTCTTTACTTCTTGAAATCTCAGGCTTTCTTGACACCAGAACCCAATTTTCTGTTTAAGTGTGAATATCTTAAATTAGAAGCTTATGGGAAAGTTGGGGAAAATGTCAGATCATTAAGGAAATCATGTGCCAAACCACATGGGAGCCTCTTAAATACAACTTTGGTGGTCATGACCCTGGCCAGAGGGGGAAGCCTGTGATGTCACCTCTTCCCCCAGTCCCAGTTTCACGGATAGTATCTCTGAATGGAATTGTCTGAGGGAGATTGTTCCTTGTGAAAGGTTCACATGATGGAGTTTGAAGAGCTTGTTTTACTCGGAGCCCAGCAGGACAGAGTGGTTTGGAATGCAGCATTCAGTGTGTTCTGTTTGGCTGAAAGCTGTCACAGGGAACAAGTACTTAGCAAACAGCATGAACAAGGATTTGAACTAGAAAACGAGAAGGGCCTTGACAACATTGTAATAGTGGCTTGTGTCCTCAAAAACTACTCAATGGTACACAAGGAGATGATAAAGAAAACTAGGAAAATACATAAATAGATTTGGTTCTCATTAAAAACAACCCAGTGTAAGAGCATTCTAATATGAGTAAAGTTGGACAGAGGTTGCTGGGTCACTGGGACCATCTGCACTTTACTATATGTGATCAGATTTTTGCCTCTTTTTAGCCTTCTGACTAAGTCTTTGCCTGCAGGATATCCACACAACCTGTTGAAAATAGATCGATTGGCTTGGCGGTTGCTCACGCCTATAAACCTAGCACTTTGGGAGGCCAAGGCGGGCGGATCACTTGAGGTCAGGAGTTCGAGACCAGCCTGGCCAACATGGTGAAACCCCGTTTCTACTAAAAATACAAAAACTAGCTGGGTGTGTTGGTGGGCACCTGTAATCCCAGCTACTTGGGAGACTGAGGCAGGAGAATCACTTGAACCTGGGAGGCGGAAATTGCAGTGAGCTGAGATCATACCACTGCACTCCAGCCTGGGCAACAGAGCAAGACTCTGTCTCCAAAATAAATAAATAAATAAAAAAGAAAGAAAGAAAGAAAATAGATCGATTAATCAACTGCTTACTCTGTTTTCACATGCCAAATACCTGGATTGAATGTTTACCTAATTTGGTAAAATATAAAAAAAAAAAAAAATCAGTTAATTTACTGAATAGACCTGTTGATACCACTTTTGGCTTTTCATGTTTTAAGTGGAATTAGGCGCAATTTAACAGGGCTATTCTTTCAATATTTACATTGCATTTGCTTAAAAATCAATTCTTCCTATTTCTTAAAGTCTCTTTTTAATACTCCAATTTCAGATGATATCTGCACCTTATGCATAGAACACACATCTTCATGGATGATAAAATTTAACTCCTGCACTTGTGTGCAGTAATCTTAGGCTCTGTTATGATGCTCTCCATAGGGGCTAGGCCACAGAACCCCTCCTTCTTTAGATGAAATGGTTATGAGAGGGTATTTATTACAACACAGGTCTAGCTTATAATTAATTTTTCCCTATAGCAGCTAGTGCTCTAGCAAGGATTCAGTAGTTATGTAAATGGCCAAGACAGCACAGCACAGTGTCCACACATGATACATGTTAGTCAACTCGGAGTTTTAGGGTTGTGTATGAACATACGCTAGTTACATTAACTTCAGTTTAAAAAGAGATCAAATTCAATTACGCAACTTCTGCCAAATTCAATTCAATTCCACAAACACTGTTAAGAATGCAAGGTAATACGCTACCTGGTGCAACATGTTTCAATTTTATTTTCCCTTTTCAGTTTGTTGTCATATAGTGTCAACACAGTTAGAAGGGTAAATATTCAAGTTTCATTGTTCAGAAACTTTGAGAATGCCTGTTCTTATTGACTTGCAACTCTTTCTAAAAATTTTACAATTCTCTGCTTGGGAGGCCTTCATTGAGAATTCATGTTCCTAGCTTGTATACAGATTCAGATATTTTACATACGTAGTTATATTATTGTACCAGTGCTGTGTCATGACCCTTTGGTTTTTGGCACCTTGTTGACCTCAAAAGGAGATGGTGGATGTACAAATTATTAGGATTTAGGTTGTTTTAGGAGTAGAGTTTTAGGCTGATCTTGGTGGCTCACGCCTGTATTCCTAGCACTTTGAGAGGCTGAGGCGGGTGGATCCCTTGAGCTCAAGAGTTTGAGACCAGCCTGAGCAATACAGTGAAGCCCCATCTCTACAAAAAAATACAAAAATTAGCCGGACTTGTTGGTGTGCTCCTGTAGTCCCAGCTATTTGGGAGGCTAAGGTGGGAGGATCACTTGAGCCCAGGAGGCAGAGGTTGTAATGAGCTGTGATTTCACCACTGCACTCCAGCCTGGGTGACAGACCAAGACCAAGACCCTGTCTCAAAACAAAACAAAAGAAAAGAGTAGAATTTTGTTTTGTTTTGTTTTAGTAGAAAGGGTCCAGTTTTAGCTCCTTCATAGATCATTCTTACTTCCTTGATCACTTAGAGCAGTGCTATCTAGTGGAAATATAATGAAAGACACATATGTAATTCTAAATTTTCCAGTAGCTACATTAAAAAAATGAGTGAATTAATTTTAATAAAATATTTTATTTAACTCAGTATACCCAAAATGGTATCATTTCAACATGCAATCAATATAAAATTATTACTGAGATATTTAATGCTCTTTTACAAATCTTGTCCTAAGTCTTGAAATCCAGTATGTGTTTTACATTTACAGTATATCTCAATTCAGTCTGGGCACAATTCATGTGCTCAATAGGCACATGTTTCTAGTGGCTTCTATGTTGGATAGCACTGTCCTAGGTGGACCTAGCCTCTAACTGGGAGGGAGGATTGTGTTAACTCAAGTGCGCTGACCTCCCTTGAGGGATTTATCAACACTGCCATACTCAGCTCTGTCCAGATTGGGAATCCCTGTTGTCCAATCTGAGATCATTGATCACTTTACTTCAAGGACAGTGATTATGTTATGCTAAGTACCAATTTTTCCATTTTTTCAAAAATAGGTTAGCTGTTACTCCATAGAATTATTCCCTCAATTAGAGGATTTGTCAAAGATGGTAGCTTCATACGGCTTGAAGTAGACAGTTTTAGGGAATAGAAAAAGGAAATATCTCCCCTAACAGTAAATAAATGGTTCTCATTACCTTTAACAGTCATCAGTGTTTATTGGACAACTAATGTGTGTAAGGCAATGTGATAGATGCTGTGAAGGGTATATAATGATGACCCAGACATGCTTTCTGCCCTTAAGGAGCCTATATTCTCGTGAGAGAGTCAAACTACAGACATATATGTGCATACACACAAACACACAAATTCTATGATAAACTAAATGTAAATGATTGCCATACTAGAGGCTCACCATGTGTATTAGGGCACAGACAAGGGAGAGATACCTTCCAATTGATAGGATTCAGGGCCAGGTCATGGAAGAGGTAACTAGACTGAGCCTTAAAGGGTCAGTATTTTCAAATCAATTAAAAGGGTTACCTGCAATATATCATACAGAATCAAATTTGAAATTGATCCTGAAACAGTTTAAGCTCACCGATCACCTGGGGACTTGTTGCGTATGTTTTTCCACACTGAGTTAGCCTGGAATGAAACTGTTTTCTGCTCCCACAGCATGACCCTTGGTACCATTCTGAGAGACTCCATATAGGCTAACTTACTTCCAATCTAATGTGAGTTTTCTAATGTTACCTGACTACACTCTTTTTCTATTTAAGACAGGGCTCAACCATAGGCCATTTGATTAAAATTATATTTTTTGATATGGGGTTTTCCTGTTATGGAGCTGCTGATTATCATTTCCATTGTCAGCTTTGGAGGGGGGAGTCAGAGACATATTATTAATTATCAACTTTATTTGCCTAGCATTTTACAGTTTACCAAGTGCTTTTACACAGATGATTACATTTGGTTCTTATAGTTTCTTTATCTGACAATATTATAAGCAAAGAAACTGAGGCCCAGAAAGATCTGCTGACTTGCTTAGGGTCCTTTGGCTAGTCAGTGGTAGAACTGGGTTAACCCAGGGCTTCTGACTTCCTCGCCAGCGTCCTCATCTTGCCTCTGTCCTGCTTTTCTGCTCCCCCCAAGTCCTGTCCTTCAAGCGCTGGAAAACAAGGATAAGCAGGCTAGCTCTCTGATAAGAAGTTTAATAAACAAAAATCCAACCACTCTCGATAGATGAATTAGAGAGGGATTATTTACATTGCAAAATAATTCCCCCATTTGTTCAAAAAGTGACCTCCCTTGTGAGGTTAGCATATAATTTTATTTATAAAAATTAAAAAGAAAGCTTTACACTCAGCAGCTAAAGAGGACATTTATTAGGTGATGTAAAATATTATAGTTCTACAAGGCAGGTCATTATTTGAAGTTGGCAAGAGTAATTTCTTCATATTAGTCAGTTTTCTATTTTCCCAAATGTGTTTTAACCTGAAACCTCTGAAATCAGTGCAGAATTTCAAATTGAGTAGTTTTTTTTTTTCCTGGTAAAATACTCTTTTTCATACTCAATGAGTTTCACAGGATGGAATGCATTTTATTTTCTGAACTTAAAAGTAAAAAACATTACCCTGTCCTGAGAAATTTTCCTTCTAGTTCCTTGTTTTGGTGAAATTTTTTTCTAGCTGTTCTCTTTTCAATGGTGTTCTGAAGGATCATCGGCCTTAGCATCAGCCTTAACAATGGTGCAGAAGAATCAGATCTGACATAGAGTGCAACCAATTAACAGCAAAAAAAAAAAAAAAAAAACCCTCTAAAAACAGCAAAACCTACTGGCATGGGTCACAACCTTATATATTCCGTATCTTATTACCATTTAATATACATCCAGATGAGGCAAATAAGCAATTTTAATGGGAGAGAAATGAAACTTCAGCGGCATTAAGTGGTGACCTGTAACATAGCAAGAAATGTTTTCATTTTCTTCCAAACTGCAGTGTTAATGTATGGTTTTCATTGGGAAATAAAGACCAGCAGATAACTAAGAAAATTAGGGGAAGAATGTACTATAAAAATTCTATATGATTGGATTTCTCTAAATGTAGTTTGGTTATCTAAAAAGAACTTTACCTTAATTGAATACAGTATTTATAGGAAGTTTCTGTTCTAGCACATAGAGGGTTTGCGTACCATTTTGATCTATTGTTAGCCTTCCCTAGCACGTCCATTTCTCATATTTAGAGTTTCTGGAATGGTTTTAACTGAAATTATAGCATTTCTCTGCCCATGAAAAAAGCAACATGTTTAACACAGAGGTGCTGTGAATTTAAGTTAGACTAAGTCCCCATGATGAACCCTAAGATAATATGATTCACTTCCACTTCAAGGCATATATTTATTGCCAAAGGAAATTCACATAAACTAAAACATATGCATAAATTTTTGCAGGGGAGGGAACCCTGGACCAGGAGTCAGGAACTGGGTTCTCAACCATGTTCTGGCCCCAACTAGCTCTGTAATTTGTTTTCTTAGGACTTTTGTTACCGAATATGTAAAATGAGGATAGAATTGGACTCAGTGATCACTTTCTTTTTATCTCTAAATTCTACCTCTTCTTTGTTTTGCTTCCACTCTCCTACTACTTGTGATCCATGCTACTTTATATGTTGGTCATGTGATTAATAATCCTTCAGGTTCACAGTTGGAGTAAAAATGTTACTTTGGGGAAACTTGCCATAGTAACTAAATGGCCATTGAGAACACAGAACCGTGAAAGGGCAACATTTCCTATGTAGTTTTACCCCCCAGATGCCCTTGAACTGTACAGCACTTGCATATATTAGTGATGCAAATCTGAGAGAAGAACAAGACCAAGATGTTATGACCAAGACACTCAATTTGCATTGGAATGCCCCATGCAAACAGCACATCAGAACTCATGAAGTGGCATTTGGCTTGAACTCTTGGAAGGCATGCCAGTCTGCAAAGAATTCAAACTGCAAATGTTAGGATGAGAGCAGTCCATTGTTCTTCTCTAAATGCAACTTGATACTGAATCTAAAGACATTGGGAAAAAATATGAATTTGATCATTTAACTAAAGTCGCTTCCCCTCTATGGGCATAAGTGACCTCATCTATAATATGAGGGCAAAAAACTTGGAGATAGACCTTCCAACCCTAATATTCTGTTTCCATTTGGATTTTTTCTTAAAGGAGGAGGTTTAATATTTGCATGTTGGAGAGATAGAAGAGAGCAACTTCTGAACTGAGGAGTTCTGAGAGAATTAAAGTTTGGAGACAGAATGCACTGCTTTTCCAATTTTGTCCGGTGTTAGACCTGCTCCTCACTCTCTTCTTCTCCATTAAAAGGGCTAATAAAGGTGATGGATAACCGTATGTCACCATGTGTCAGTGGGATATAAACCAGAATAGAGAGGTACAGTACTAGCTTTTGGACTACTGGCTTCCTCACCATTATCCCTTTCTGCCTCTGGTCATCTCACTGCCATCTTGCAAAACTGGTACGGAGATCAAATACATCATGTCTCCTAAACACTTGACATTTGGAGGGCAGGATGCTAGTGACATGAGGGCAAAGTGAATGCTGCGAGGACATTACAAGTTTCACTTATTTAATTTGACAGAAATTTATATAAAACTCACTTTTGTCAGGCACTCTTTTAAAAGTTTTACAAATACTAATTTTGTTTTTATAATATGGATTATAAATTCATACCTATTTTTGTCCCCTAATTAACAGATGAGATAACTGAGGCATGGAGAGGTTAACTACATCGCCTAAAGTCAAACAGCTAGTAACAGCAGAGATGAAAACCCTGGCAGTCTGGCTGCACAATCCATTCTTTTAACCTCTATCCCCATGGGATACTGAGTTGCCTCGTGTAATTTTTCATGTGTCTCACTCCAAGGGTGAAGCAGGTTTTGTGATTAACTAGTAGGCCCCAGAAGTTGGGCAAGCCCCTGACCAAGTCCCCAGTCCTGTCAACCTGACTTAGACCTAGAACCCAGCCATTTTACTTTTTCTTTTTTTCTTTTCCTTTTTTTGAGATGGAGTTTCACTCTTGTCATCCAAGCTGGAGTGCAATGGCGTGATCTCAGCTCACTGCAACCCCCACCTCCCGGGTTCAAGCAGTTCTCCTGCCTCAGCCTCTCGAGTAGCTGGGATTACAGGTGCCCATCACCATGCCCGGCTAATTTTCGTATTTTTTTTTTTTAGTAGAGATGGGTTTCACCATGTTGGACAGGCTGGTCTCGAACTCCTGACCTCAGATGATCCGCCCGTCTTGGCCTCCCAAAGTGCTGGGATTACAGATGTGAGCCAGCATACCTGGCCCCAGCCATGTTACTTTTCCCAACGCTTGGGTTTCTGATGGTCAAACTCATTCCACTCTTCCTACACTGGAATTGCGTGCTCTCTGATCTCTGTCCTATAGGTTTTCACAAGTTCTCAGACTGTATCTACAGGATAGCAAACATGGCCCTTAAGCCTGTTGGTTTCCTCAACCATCCAGTAAATTGAAGGAGGAAAGACACTCATGCCAATAATAGCTATTGTTTATTGAACAATTACTATGTGCTAAGACTTGAGAAAAATGTTTTGCATGTTTGTCCTATAATTTTCCCATTAAGCCTATGAGGTATATTCTTTTATTATCTTCATTTTACAAATGAAAAAAACAAGGCTCACATATGTTGAGAAACTAACTCAAGGTCACACTTTTAAGAACATGATAGAGCTAGGATTTTGACTTAGGCTATGTATACCTGATCCAAAGCTCTTGGGTTTAACTACTGTTTTGTACTGCCTCCAGTATTTTTCTGGGATGCCACCCTCCCAATACCACATGTACAGTCAGTGTATCCTATTTTGTAGCTGCTTGTTCAGGCTATTACTGATATATCCAGTTCTGCCTTAGTGGATCATAATTTTAATACAAGTATACCATCGTCTTATAGTAACACAAGCTGTTTGGGGGTTTTAAGGGAGCATTTGCTTTGCCCATAATGGACACCTTTAGTAATGGATCTTCATAAGTGCCACTTTGTCTTAAAGAAGTTATGGAAAGAGACTGTGAGAGGATTTAACTAGGCTAAAGGGATTAGGGCATGTCATATATTATACTCCTGTGGGCTTTTTGATTGGGAAGCTTGGGTCTTCTATCGGAATGGACCTAGACAGACAGAAAATAAGAGTGTTGTGAATAAAATATAAGAATTGTTATTATGGCAGATGAAAACACCTCTAGGATTTGTGATTATCTAATATTCTCACATTATTGCCAGATTTTTTTTTCCAGTTTTGATACTAGATGATTGCTGCTCTTGAATGAATGCAGTTTGGTTTGAAAGCAACTGAGATGATATTAGAACTATGGATGATGCCAAAATATCCATACAAGAAGGCTGAATTAACTAAACCAGACCTTAAAACTCATTTGACTTTATTAATCTTTGTAACTCAAGTGCCACCACCAATCAGAAAGGATCTTCTGTGCCTCTGAGTCTGACTCTAATTGCCAGTTAATAAAAAATGCCAGGGTATCCTTAATCAGCCAATTAACTGACCTAACAATTATAATAGGGAAGGAAGGTGGGAGGGGTTGAGACTAGGAATAACAAATCCCTCAAGGTGGAGTAGAATTCTTTAGGGGTTAATGGTGGACACCCTTTAAAGTAAAAGGATTTTGTTCTACCTTGACTGGTTTCCCGTTTTTTTTTCCTTTATCCCTTTCCTGACATTTGTAATTGTTGGAACCCCTAATTGGCTGATTAGCTAATTGAGAGGAGGGAGGGAGAAGAAGAAGAGGGAGAGAGAGAGAAAGAGAAAGAGGCTTATGTGTAGAGTGTGGATTTAAAAAAAATGGTTCTTCACTCTGAAACAATATTTATCTAAAAGTAGTTGTCTGTAGTTAAGGATTTATTATTTGAAATTTACAGCATCACTTTTTCCTTTTTGCTGAAACAGTTACCTCCTAATTTATGAATCCCACAACAGCAACATGCAAATTGAGGTTGAAATATAATGTGAAAGGTCTGACATTAAGGAAGCCAGTTTTTTTTTTTACCCGAACATACCTTCATAAAATTTTAAATAATAGTGAAACAGAAGCTGTCTTTATTAAAAGAGTATATTATTGGGAGAGTATTATGTTTTTATTTGTATGATAAAAATTAATATGTTAAGAATACTGAAAAAAGTGTACATGTAGGTAAAGTTCTCTCAATTATCATTTACCAGTTTATAAGTATTCTCAGAAGTTGATGATTAAAAAAATATGGAATTAAAAAAACTATTTTTGCTTCAAGGAACTCTCAGTTGCTGGGGTTTTCCTTTCCAGATGCAAGCATATTTTGTTTTGTTTTGTTTTGTTTTTGTTTTGAGACGGAGTTTTGCTCTTGCTGCCCAGGCTGGAGTGCAGTGGCGCCATCTCGGCTCACCACAACCTCTGCCTGCCAGGTTCAAGCAAGTCTCCTGCCTCAGCCTCCTGAGTAGCTGGGATTACAGGCAGGCGCCATCACGCTCGGCTAATTTTTTTTTTTTTGTATTTTTAGTAGAGACGGGGTTTCTCCATGTTGGTCAGGCTGGCCTCGAACTCCTGACCTCAGGTGATCTACCCGCTTCGGCCTCCCAAAGTGCTGGGATTACAGGTGTGAGCCACTGCACCTGGCCTAAGCACATGGTTTTTAAAAAATACATTTGGAAACAGAAAATTATGGAAAACTGCCAGAGGGGCTCAAGATTGATTTGCTATACCAACTCCAGCCTCAATCCCAGAGTTATAGACTTTCTTTACAATTTATGAATTATATGCAATACTTCTGTATTTTATCACCGATCATCTAGAATTTTTGTCACCAAGCTATGGAATTATAGCATTTTAGCGTTGGAACTAATCTTAGAGATCACCTGCTTCTACCTTCTCATTGAACAGAAAGAAATCAGAGGCCCAGATAGGGGAAGGAACTTGTTTAAGGTCATATGGAAAATTTCCTGGCTAGGCCTGGAGCAGGTCTTCAGATTCCCAGTCCTGTGTTCTTTTCTTTCTTCCAGACTTCTTCTTATATGATACCAAAGGCCAGAGGGCACATATCAGCCACTATATTCTGTTAGAGATCATGTTAATGTAAAATTTGCTGCACTCCAAGTCTGGTTATGTTCATTTTAAAACCATTCCTCAGGCTGGGTGCAGTGGCTCACCCCTGTAATCCCAGCACTGTGGGAGGCCGAGGTGGGCCAATCACAAGGTCAAGAGTTTGAGACCAGCCTGGCCAGCATGGTGAAACTCCATCTCTACTAAAAATACAAAAAATTAGCTGGGCGTAGTGGTGGGCGCCTGTAATCCCAGCTACTCGGGAGGCTGAGGCAGGAGAATCGCTTGAACCCGGGAGGCAGAGGTTGCAGTGAACCGAGATTGAGCCACTGCACTCCAGCTCAGGTGACAGAGTGACACTCCATCTCAAAAATAAATAAATAAGTAAATAAATAAATAAAACCATTCCTCAATGGCCAGCTCAGAAGGCATATGTCTTAGTTTTATTCTTATGAGTCCCATCTTTCTTTCACTAATGTATTATTAACGTGTCTTCTTTCTGTTCTGCAAAGTTCTCAGGGGAATAGCTGTGTCCTGAATTTGGAAATGGAAATGACTGTAGGATCTATTCCTTTTAATCTCATGGCTAGGAAATGCTGCCGTTTCAACTCTCCAAGATTCTGCTTAAAGGGATTATTTAAAATAGATTTTTTCTAGTGCTATTATAAACTCCACTTGGCTCTACAAAGTACATGTACCTTGATTTTTATTTGCCTTTTTTGGGAGCAGTGGGGTGTTTGTTTTCTCTGTTTTTTGTTTTGTTTTGTTTTCAATCTGCAGGCTTTAAAATTTATTTGTATAGAGACTCCCTTATTTTTCTTACTAGGAGCTAGTTTCCCTTGAGCTTGGAGGGTTCATCACAAATTGCTTGTAAATCAAGATCTGATTAGGAAGTAATATATTCATCTGTAACTCCTGCATAAAAGTTATTCAAGTATTGTGACAAAATAAGTGTTGTTTACTTTATACATTTTCTGCAAATTCTAAAGATTTTGTCTAACTTAAAGACTCTCATGGAATCTTGGGGATTGTGGCTTGCCCACTGAGAGTATAAAGGCTTGCTAAATTAAGTTGATTTGCCTGTGAAAGAAATGCTTCCATTATTCATGTCAGAAGCCTGTCACATCAAATTGAGGGAGTGGAGAAAACCCTTTTTTATCAACATTTAGAACCAAGAAAAACCAACCATTGAGGGTCTGAATTTCAATTGGGGAAAAAGTCAGGCTGAAAGCAGGGTTCAAAAAAAAGAAGGGGGGGGCTGGGTATTTGTCTAATGTTGAAAATCAGTAGAGGAGATTGATTTAACTTTGGCTGAAACTTTTTATATAGACAGACAGAATGAAACTTCTTAAAGCAGCAAGTAGTACATACAATCTTGGTGTCTTTCATGTGTAAACTTGTCAAAAGTGGTTAAGCTAATTCAAATTTAAATCTCCTTGAATTCCTATTCTTGGACTCTTAATTTGTTTATTTTAAAGGATTTAGGAATGAATTTCTTGGGGGTTACTTTTCAAACATTGATGAATGTATTTTGTTTTTCAAAAGTTCAAGATTATAGGCTCTGGTGTGTGATTAGTAGTTGTATTAATAAGAGAAGGAAGACAGGCCAGTCAAGCCTCAGCCCCCTTGTTTGTATCAGGTATGTGGGCATTTGTCTCTGTGTGGATGTATTGTATACATGTATGCACACACGCACACATACAGAACTTCAAATAAAAAGCAAGCCATTAAGAGAATAACACAACTTTCAACAATAAAGGGAGGACCATTCCCCAAGAAAAAATATCCTCCTGCAATATTAGTTAATTTTAAGAGGATTCTCTTGTATTTGCCAGAATAGATTTTGTTAAATTTTAACTATTTGAAAAAACAATTATAATATAGAAGAATTTATTTGGTTATTATTTATGTAAGAAATCTGATGTTCTTTTTTTTTGCAATATTTGATTTCTATCAGCATATGCATTTCAAATGATTGTGTGCCTAGTGAAATCAATCACAAAACTAAGTTTCTTATTTTTGCAGATTTAATCCTTCCCAACCTTCATTTACCTTGAATATGCTTCTACCATTATTATACAAGTGAGTGTCTTTGATCTGATTTTTTTTAACAAACTTTTTTGGCCTATTAAAAGTCATTTTAATATCATTTTCTGTATTTCTTAGATATATTTTTTAGAGGTTTTAACCTAAGTTTTGTACCAAGAAAACTGCTCCAAAAAAATTTAAAAAAAGAGATAATTTAAACTGAAAAGATTCCTGCTTTCTCCAACCTTTTAAAAAAAAATTAGATCTGAAAACCCGTTAAAGAAAAGAACGGAATCTCCCCTCCCCACTGCCGTTTTTGTTGTTGTTGTTTTTTTTTTGTTGTTTTTTTTTTTTGTGGTGAGAGGTTCTGTAGCACTTTAACCCCAAATTGAATATTATGCTTAATTGATATTTGTGTGTATTGGAAATAAGAGTTGGTTTGTGGTGTTCTCCGTACAAAAGTAATTACTTCTCCGATTGACTGCAAATATGTGCAGGTTGTAGATGGGGGACAATGAATGAAATAGGCGATTGTAGTATGGGGGGCTGCAGAAGACAAGGATTAATGGTGAGCAGAATTGTATTTTGGTGTTCTTTCAGCAACATTACAATCTCCCTGAAAGTGAATGCTGCTAACAAGGAACCTACAGGGCAGGGGGCTGGGGGTGGTGATTGGGGTGGGTGATTGTGGACTGGTATAAAACAGAGAATTGAATATCTAATTTATATATGTTTACAAAAGTACAAAACAAACAAGCAAAATAACAAAAAACAACTTTTCTAATTTGACCTGTGCTATTTTTAGGTCACAAAACCACCAGAGGTCATTTCTATTGTGCATTACCCCAGTTTCTATTTGCTGGCTGTTTGTTTCCAACTATCAGAATATAGACTATTATCTGGTGAAGCAATCCAAATAGGTGTGCAACAGGAACTGAGGATAGCAATAGTGGACTCTTCAAGGTTTTCATTTTTTTCCCCATGAGGTGTTATCATTTCTAGGCATTTTCCAAGTGCTGGTAATGTTATTGTCTAAGGAATGAAATTTGAATTAGATAGAAGTATAAAGTGATAGGTCTGTAGAGCTGAGAGAGTTTAGAAATTGGATAAAGTTAACCAGTCTTACAGATAAGTACACTGGCAGTGCAGAGAAGAGAGGAACACCAGAACATAGGAACTGTCAGCATCAGAACCTAGTTTTTCTGATTCTGAAGCCAGTGAACTTCCCAGCGATTTACACAGGACTAACTGGCATGGTTTTCCTTCACTTTCTGTGAAACAATATGGAAATGGACCATATTAAATAAAAAGAAGAGACCTTTGCAACTCCACACCCAGAGATAGCCATTCACAGTCCCTGTATACAAATATAAACCCTAGTATTTTTACTTTGTATTATTCATATTTTCTTCCTTGTTTAATATACATAAATGCCTTATACATAATATTTATATATATAATATATACCTACATTTAATATCCATTTAGCCAGAATATATTAGTGTGTAGTTTGTTTTTTTTTACCTTGTCATTAGGTATCTGGAGAATTTTGCTGCATTTCCTTAATTGGTTTTGGAAATATTTAAAAATATATTACAGACATAATGATATTTCACTGTATATAATTTGTATATGCTTCACTAACAAAAGGGATTTTTTTCTATGTAACCACAGTACCATTAAATTTTAGTTATTGAGAATAATGTTGCTATGAGCATTTGTATATTAGCTGCTGAATAAAGATATATTTTCAGTTCTCTTGGGTATATACCTAGGAATGGAATTGCTGGGTTATCTGGTAATTCTATGTTTAGGTCTTTGAAAATTGCCAGGCTGTTTTCCTAAGCAACGACACCATTTTACATTTCTACCAGCAGTGTATAAGTGTTCCAATTTCTCTTCATCCTCTATAATACTTGTAATTGTTGTCTTTTTGATTGGAGTCATTCTAGTGGGTATGAAGTGGTATCTTGTTGTGATTTGAATTTGCATTTCCCTGGTGGCTAATGGTGTTGAGCATCTTTTTATGTGTCTGTCTTTTATTTGTGTATCTTTTCTGGAGAAATGTTTATACAGAGATTTTGTTCATTTTAAAAATTGGGTTGTCTTTTTATTATTGAGTTGTAATTGTTCTTTTATAGGTTGTTTGTCAGATATATGATTTGCAAATATGTTTTTTACATTCTGTAGGTTTTCCTTTTATTATTAAGTTAAATTTTAATACACATAATAACTATACCTAGTTGTGGTGTATAGTGTGATGTTTTAAAACCTGTATACATTGTGTAATGATCAAGTCAGGGTAATTAGCCTATCCATTGCCTTAAACTATTATTATTTCTTTCTGGTGAGAACATTCAAAATCCTATCTTCTAGTCAGCCTCTGACAACCACTATTCTCTGCTGTGTTTCTATGATATCAGCATTTTTCAATTCTGCAAATGAGTGAGATCATGCAGTATTTGTTTTCCTGTGCTTGGCTTATTTCACTTAATATAATGTCCTTCAGTTTCATTCCTATTGCCACAAATGACGTAAGTTCATTCTTTTTTTATGGCTGAATAATATTCCATTGTGTATATGTATCATATTTTCTTTTTTTAAATTTTTAAGTTCAAGGGTACACATGCAGTTTTGTAACATAGGTAAACTTGTGTCATGGGGGTTTGTTTTACAGATTATTTTATCACCCAGGTATTTAGCCTAGTACCCGTTAGTTACTTTTCCCGATCCTCTCCCTCCTCCCACCCTCCACCCTCTACTAGGCCCCAGTGTGTGTCATTCTCCTCTATGTGTCCATGTGTTCTCATCATTTAGCTTGCACTTATAAGTGAGAACATGGTATTTGTTTTCCTGTTCCTGCATTAGTTTGCTAAGGATAATGGCCTCCAGCTCCATCCATGTCCCTGCACAGGACATGATCTCATTCTTTTTTATGGCTGCATAGTATTCCGTGGTGTATATGTACCACATTTTCTTTATCCAATCTGTCATTGATGGGCATTTAGGTTGATTCCATGTCTTTGCTATTGTGAATAGTGGTGCAATGAACATACATGAGTGTGTGTCTTTATAATAGAACAATTTATATTCCTTTAGATATGTACTCAGTAATGGGATTGATGGGTTGAATGACTTTTTTTTTTTTTTTGAGACAGGGTCTCACTCTATTGCCCAGGCTGGAGTGTAGTGGTGTGATCTTGGCTCACTGCAACCTCCGCCTCCCAAATTCAAGCAATTCTCCCACCTCAGCCTCCCGACTAGCTGGGACTACAGGCACGTGCCACTATGCCCATCTAATTTTTGTGTTTTTTGGTAGTGACAGGGTTTCACCATGTTTGCCAGGCTGGTTTTGAGCTCCTGACCTCAAGTGATCCACCTGCCTGGGCCTCCCAAAGTGCTGGGATTACAGGCGTGAGCCACCACGGCTGGCCAAATGATATTTCTGTCTTTAGATCTTTGAGGAATTGCCACACTGTCTTCCATAATGATTGAACTAATTTACACTCCCACCAATAGTGTATAAGCATTCCTTTTTCTCCACAACCTCGCCAGCATCTGTTATTTTTTTGACTTTTTAGTAACAGCCATTATGATTGGTGTGAGACGGTATCTCATTGTGGTTTTGATTTACATTTCTTTAATGATAGTGATGTTGAGATTTTTTTTTCATGTGATTGTTGGCCGCATGTATGTCTTCTTTTGAAAAGTGTCTGTTCATGTCCTTTGCCTACTTTTTAATGGGGTCGTTTGTTTTTTTTCTTGTAAATTTGTTAAATTCCTTATAGATGCTGGATATTAGACCTTTGATAGATGCATAGTTTGCAAAAATTTTCTCCCAAACTCTGAGTTGTCTGTTTACTCTGTTGACAGTTTATTTTGTTGTGCAGAAGCTTTTAGTTTAATTATATCCCATTTATCAATTTTTGCTTTTGTTGAAATTGCTTTTGGCATCTTCATCATGAAATCTTTGCCTGTGCTTATGTTCTGAATGGTATTGCCAAGGTTTTCTTCTAGGATTTTTATAGTTTTGGGTTTTGCATGTAACTCTTTAATCCATCTTGAGTTAATTTTTGTATGTGGTGTAAGAAAGGTGTCCAGTTTGAATCTTCTGCACATGGCTAGCCAGTTACCCAGCACCATTTATTGAATAGGGAGTCCTTTTCCCATTGCTGGTTTTGGTCAGCTTTGTCGAAGATCAGATGGTTGTATGTGTGTGACCTAACTTCCGGGCTCTCTATTCTGTTCCATTGGTCTATGTGCCTGTTTTTGTACCAGTGTACCATCCCATTTTGGTTACTGTAACCCTGTAGTATCATTTGAAGTTGGGTAACATGATGCCTCCAGCTTTGTTCTTTTTGCTTAAGATTGCCTTGGCAATTTGGGCAATTTTTTGGTTCCATATGAATTTGAAATAGTTTTGTGAAAAATGTCCTTGGTAGTTTGATAGGAATAACATTGAATCTGTAAATTGCTTTGGACAGTGTGGCAATTTTAATGATATTGATTCTTCCTATCTATGATCATGAAATGTTTTTCTATTTGTATCATCTCTGATTTCTTTCAGCAGTGTTTTGTAATTCTTCTTGTAGACATCTTTCACCTTCCTGGTTAGGTGTATTCCTAGATATTTTAATCTTTTTGTGGCATTTTTGAATGGGATTTCATTCTTGATTTGGCTCTTGGGTTGGCTGTTGTTGGTATATTGAAATGCTAGTGATTTTTGTGCATTGATTTTGTATCATTAAACTTTGTTGAAATTTTTTATCAGTTGAAGGAACTTTTGGGCTGAAACTATGAGGTTTTCTAGATATAGGATTATGTCATCTGCAAACAGGGATCATTTGACTTCCTCTCTTCCTGTTTGGATGTCTTTTATTTTTTTCTCTTGCCTGATTGCTCTGGCCAGGACTTCCAATACTGTGTTGCATAAGACTGGTGAGGGAGGGCATCCTTGTCTTGTGCCAGTTTTCAAGGGGAATGCTTCCAGCTTTTGCCCATTTAGTATGATGTTGGTTGTGGGTTTGTCATAGCTGGCTCTTATTATTTTGAGGTATGTTTCTTTCATACCTAGGTTTTTGAGAGTTTTTAACATGAGGTGATATTGGATTTTATCAAAAGCCTTTTCTGCATCTATTGATATAATCATGTGTATTTTGTGTTTAGTTCTGTTTATGTGATGAATCACATTTATTGATTTGTGTGTGTTGAACAAACCTTGTATCCCAGGCATAAAGCCCACTTGGTCATTGTGTATTAGCAAGTATATAGAAATTCAGTTGATATTTTATATACCAATGTATATCTTGCAATATTTCTAAATTCCCTTGTTAGCTTTAGTAGGTTTTGATGAATCCTTTATGGCTTTTCCTATGTAAGATTATACAATCTGTCATTAGAAATAGTTTAATCTCTTCCTTTCAAATTTGGATGCCTTTTATGTGTATTCCTTACATAATTTCCCTGGCTGGAATTCCAGTATGATGTTGAATAGAACTGGTGAGAGCAGACTACCTTGTCTTGTATTTGATCATAGTGGGAAAGAAATCAGACATTCACCATTAAGTATGATATTAGCTGTGGATATTTTTCTTCATTTTTTATTTTATCTTGATTAAATCTGGAAAATTATCCTTTTCTCCACTTTACATATGCAAGTATAGACCATGGGGTTTGGGAAACACTTTCAACTATGTGACTCTATACTTAGTCATGATAACATTGCAAGCAGTGGAGTGAGGGGGCAAAGTATAAGACTCTGGAGATGATAAACCTCCCTGCCATAGTTTTCCCTCCATATCGCTCACCTGTGTAGAGAATGGTGCTAGAACCAGGTTACCTGAGCATTCACTCTCTAATGTCATAAAAGCGTCATTATTTTCCCTAACCTGGCCAATAAAGGTTTCCTCAATTTTTATGACCATGATATTGATGAGCAAATTTCCAAACTGGAGAAAGACGAGGAAAAAATAATTGTACTACATAACTTTTTCACCTCTGTAAAGGCTTCCAAGGTGGCTTTTTAAAAATGACCTACCCTTTCTGAAAGCGCTAACACGTCTTCACAAAAACAGTAAATCTTTAGCCAGTGAAGGTATACCACTTATCCTAATTCATGAGTTGTTTATTAAAAGAAAAAAAAAAAACCTTAAACCTGTGCCTCTTGCAAACCCCAATAAATCATACTAAATATTCAGTGCAAGCAAATAGTTCCCAGAAAAGGTCAAGAAACTTTGGTTTTCCTTGGAGGGCTTGTGGCATTGAAAGCCATGTTGGTTCTCAAGTCTAGTGTCTCAGCAGATTAACCATGAACTTGCAAGTGAAATGGTTTCTAGCGCTTCCCTCTGGTCTCTCTTTTCTTGAACTTCTGAAGCCTATCTTCCTTGATCTCATTTTTTCCTTAACTATACAGTTTTCATTCTCTCATTCAAGAAGGCACATACCAGTGTCATTTTTTTTCTGAGATTTTCCACCTTATAAAAAGAGATCAAGGCCAGCCATCACTCAATTCAAGATAATTGTTGTCATGAGGAAATGTAAGGAAGAGACTTAATAAAGTCTCTACATTTCTAAGAGAAGTGAGAATCTATATTTCTATTGATAACTGTTCATTTATAATTATGGACAAATTTAATTTTTCAGTTTGCCAAAGGCTGTGTTTAATATCTAGTCCAGGTCTAAATGGAAAAGACTCAATTATTTTTAAAGAGATTTTACAAACAAGTTAAAAAGTCTATATTTGCTTATATAGCTACTATTTCAGGTGTTCTTCATTCCTTTGTGCATATTCACATTTCTATCTGGTAACATTTTCTTTCGCCTGAAAGACTTCATTTAATATTTCCTGTATTGTAGTTCTGTTGGTAGTGAATTCCTTTTGCTATTGTGTGTCTGAGAAAATATTTTAAAATATTTTTATTTTGAAAAATTTCAAAGATACAGAGAAATAGAATAAATAGCAGAATAAACACTCATATATCAACATCGACATTTAACAATTATAAGAATTTACTATATTTTCTTCTTCTGATTTTGAAATATGCTAAAGTAAATTATAGATATATTTTACTCCTAAATAATTTCTATATGCATCACTAACAAAAAGGACTTTTTTTCCCACATAACCACAGTACCATTATCATATCTAACAAAATTGGCAATAATTCCCCAATATCCTTTAATGCCCTGTCTACGTTTAAATTTTCCTAATTGTACAAAAAATGTCTTTTACAATTGGCTTATTCAAACTATATTTTAATCAAGAATTGTTTAATGGCTGTAATTCTTAAGTTTCTTCTAATCTAGAATGGTCCTGCTGGTCCCTCCAACTTTTTTTTCCTATGACATTGATATCCTATTTCAGATATCAGGTCAGTTGTTCTGTGGAATGCCCCACCCTCTGGGTTTTTCTCATGGTTTCCTCATGATAGTTAACCCCCTGTATATGAAATACGGGGGACAAAGGATAGTTCCTCTGTCACCTGTATTTCATAAAATACAGATATTAGATCTAAAGGCTTGGTCTGGTTCTAGTTAAAATTTTTTTTTTCAAGAATAATTCAGAGGGAGTGGGGAGGTGGGATTTGAACCCATCTCTATGTAAGCCAAAGCATGTGCTTAATTGCATTCTTAAAGTATTTTATGAATAAATCAGTGAGTTTTCGGACTGGGGCAAGTGACCTGTGCCCTTAATTAGACTTTACTTCTTCTTTGTATGCTTTTATAAAGAGTGTGAAATTCGAGATACAAGCCTCTACTTTCTTTTAATAGTACTGTGGTGGCTTTGAAAGTCACCCCTCAGACTGAGCATGGTGGCTCACGCCAGTAATCCCAGCACTTTGGGAGACTGAGGCAGGTGGATCGCTTGAGCCCAGAAGTTCGAGACAAGCATGGGCAACATGGTGAAAACCCATTTCTACAAAAAATACAAACATTAGCTGGGCGTGGTGGTGCGTGCCTGTAGTCTCAACTACTTGGGAGGCTGAGGTGGGAGGATCATTTGGGCCCAAGAGGTCAAGACTGCAGTGAGCCACGATTGTGCCACTGCACTCGAGTGTGGGCGACAGAGCAAGACCCCACTAAAAAAAAAAAAAAAAAAAAAAAAAAAAAAAAAAAAAAAAAGCCACCTCTCAGATCTCTGAATTCAGGGAGCCTGACTGAATGATAAACTCAGTTGCTGAGCCCTGAAATCCTCTACTGCATTTGTGTGAGGCCAAATTTCCCATGTGCTGCTCTCAGCCAATGACAGCACAGCGAGGATACTAAAGCTTCGTCTCCTAGGAGATGAAGAGCTCCTCCAAAGGGTGATTTTCTCTCAAGGATTCTGTTTGTCTTGCTGAAATTTTCTTAGAATTATACTGTAGTCTAAGGGTTTTCTTAACCAATCCTCTTTCCTTCCCCCTTTCCTCCGCAAAGATCAGACCTATATTACTGTCTGACAGCTCTCCGAGCCTCTTAACGGCTCCCTTTGCCTCCATTTTCTCTCATAGGTGTTTTCTCCAATAAATCAATCTTGGTATCCTCTCCTTCCTGGGGGACTCAGACTAATAGGTAACAATTCCCTAATGCATTGACACCTGCCAAATTAAATTCTGGAAATAATATGAAACAACCAACCAAATAAATAGATAATACAAGGAGAATGATAGACTGCTAGAATGGAACTGTCAAATAGCAAGGTTATTGTGTGCTTCAAATATCAATTTTTCAGGGGATGCTGCAATAATAATTTGGTTAGAGATATTAAATTAATATGCATATTAGCAACTCCTAACAGGTAGTTTCACTAAAATATTATTTGAAAATTGGAAAAAAAATGCAATGCCTTCTGGTTGGCACAGATTCTGGAAATAGTAAAATGAATGAAGGTCATGACTTTCTTTTTACTAAATTTTTGATTTTTGATTTTTGTGTACGTAGAATGTGTATAAGTTTATGGAGTGCGTGAAATACTTTGAAACAGACATGCAATATGTAATAATCACATCCGGGTAAATGACATATCCATCTCTTCAAGCATTTCTCCTTAATGTTACAAATAATGCAAGTGTGCTCTTTTAGTTATTTTAAAATGTACAATTAAATTATTGACTATAGTCACCCTGGTGTGCTATGAAGTACTAGGTCTCATTCATTCTTTCCAAATACTATTTGTACCCATTAATCATCCCCACTTCCTCCCAACACTACTCAATACCCTCCCCAGCCTCTGGTAACCATCCTTCTACTCTCTATATTCATAACCTGAATTGTTTTAATTTTTAGCTCCCACAAATGAGTGAGAACACGTGTAGTTTGTCTTTCTGTGCCTGGCTTATTTCACTTAACATAATGACCTCCAGTTTTGTCCACGTTGTTGAAAGTCACAGGATATCATTCTTTTTTATGGCTGAATAATACTCCATTGTGTATGTGTACTATATTTTCTTTATCTATTCATATATTGATGGACACTTAGTTTGCTTCCAAATCTTAGCCATTGTGAACAGTGCTGCAACAAACATGGGAGTGCAGATATCTCTTCGATATACTGATTTCCTTTCTTTTATGTATATACCCAGTAGTGGGATTGCTGAATTGTACGGTAGCTCTTTTTTTAGTTTTTTGAGGAACCTCCAAACTGTTCTCCATAGTGGTTGTACTACTTTACATTCCCACCAACAGTGTATGAGTGTTCTCTTTTCTCCATATCCTTACCAGCATTTGTTGTTGCCTGACTTTTGGATAAAGGCCATTTTAATTGGGCTGAGATATCTCATTGCTGTTTCAATTTGAATTTCTCTGATGATCAGTGATGTTGAGTACCTTTTCACATATTTGTTTGATTTGTCTTTTTTTGAGAAATATCTATTCAGATCTGTAGCCCATTTTAAAGTCTAATTATTAGAGTTTTTTTTCCTATAGAGTTCTTGGAGCTCTTTGTATATTCTGGTTATGAACCCCTTGTCAGATTGGTAATTTGCATATATTCTCTCCCATTATGTGGGATGTCTCTTCATATTGTTGATTGTTTACTTTGCTGTCCAGAAACTTTACAGCTTGATGTGATCCCATTTGTCCGTTTTTTTGCTTTGGGTTCCTGTGCTTGTGGGGTATTACTCAAGCAATTTTTGTCCAGACCAATGTCCTGGAGCATTTCCCCAAAGTTTTCTTATAGGAGTTTTGTAGTTTGAGGTCTTAGATTTAAGTCTTCAATCCCTTTTGATTTGATTTTTCCATAAGGCAAGAGATGGGGTCTAGTTTATGGATATCCAGTTTTCCCAGCACCATTGATTGAAGAGACTGTCTTTTCCCCAGTGTATGCTCTTGGTACCTTTGTCAAAAATAAGTCACTGTAGGTGTGTAAATTTGGTTCTGGGTTCTCTATTCTGTTCCATTGGTCTATGTGTCTGTTTTTATGCCAGTACCATGCTGTTTTGGTTACTGTAGCTCTGTAGTATAATTTGAAGTCAGGTATTGTAGTCAGGCAATGAAGTCTCTATTTTGTTTTTTTTTGTCAGGATAGCTTTGGCTATTCTGGGTCTTTTGTTGTTCCATATATATTTTAGGATTTTTTTTTGCTATTTCTATGTCACTGGTATATTGACAAGGATTGTATGGAATCTGTAGACTGTTTTGGGTAGTGTGGAAAATTTAAGAATATTGAGTCTTCCAATCTATGAACATGGAATATCTCTTCATTTTTTTTTCATTTTACTATAATATTTGTTTCCTCCATTTCTTGCATCAGTATTTTATAGTATTCATTGTAGAGATCTTTCACTTTTTTTGCTAATTCCTAGGTGTTTCATTTTATTTGTGGCTATTGTAAATGGGATTACTTTTTCATTTCTATTTCAGATTGTTCACTGTTGGCATATAGAAATGCTACTGATTTTTGTATGTTGATTTTGTGTCCTACAACTTTACTGAATTTGTTTATGAGTTCTAACGGATTTTGGGTGGAGTCTTTCATTTTTTCCAAATGTAAGATCATACCATCTGGAAACAAGGATACAAAATTCTTGGCTGGCAATCATTTTGTTTGAGGAGGCTAAAGACAGGACCCTAATCCCTCCGGGCTTGTAGGGTTTCTGCTGAGAAATCTGCTGTTAATTTGATCAGTTTTCCTTTATAGGTTACCTGAAGATTTTGACTCACAGCTCTTAAGATTCTTTTCTACATTTTGACTTTAGATAACCTGATCACTGTATGCCTAGGTGAGATCTTTTTGTTATAAATTTCTCAAGTGTTCTTTGAGCTTCTTGTATTTGGATGTCCAGGTCTCTAGCAAGGCCAGGGACAGTTTCCTCAATTATTACCTCAAATATGTTTTCCAAACTTTTAGATTTCTCTTTTTCCTCAGGAACACCAATTATTCTTATGTCTGGCCATTTAACATAATGCCAAATTTCTTGGAGGCTTTGTTAATATTTTTGGGTTCTTTTTTCTTTGTCTTTGTCTGATTGGGTTAATTAAAAGACCTTGTCTTTGAGCTCTGAAGTTGTTTCTTCTACTTGTTTGATTCTATTGTTGAAACTTTTCAGTGCATTTTGTATTTCTCTAAGTTTGTCTTTCATTTCCAGAAGTTGTGGTTGCTTTTTAGTTATGATATCTATTGCTCTGGAGCATTTTCCATCCATATCCTGTATTTTTTTTTAAATTTTAAGTTGGTTTTCACCCTTCTCTGGTATCTCCTTGAGTAACTTAATAATTGGCTTTCTCAATTCTTTATCTGGCAATTCAGAGATTTCTTCTTGGTTTGGATCCATTGCTGGAGAACAAGTGTGGTCTTTTGGGCATGTTATAGAACATTGTTTTGTCATATTACCAGAATTACTTTTCTGTTTCCTTCTCATTTGGGTAGATTATTTCAGTGGTAAATTCTGGAACTGAAGGGCTGCTGTTCAGATTCTTTTGTCCTGCAGAGTTATCCCTTAATGTGGTACACTTCCATTTTCCCTAGGCATGGGGCTTCCTAAGAGTCAGACTGCAATGATTGTTATTGGTCTTCTGGGTCTGGCCACCCAGGGGGCTACCAGGATCTGGGCTGGTGCTGGGGATTGTCTGAAAAGAGTACTGTGATGCAATCTGTCTTCATGTCTCCCATCCATGGATACCAGCACCTGCTATGGTGGAGGTGGCAGGGAAGCAAAGTAGACTCTGTGAGAATTCTTGGTTTTAAATATGTTTAGTGTGCTGACTTTCTCAAGTGTTGGTTATGCTGGCAGTGAAGTTGTCACGTGGACAGACTCAGGACCACTGGTTAGCCAGGATGTTGCAGGCAGTGGAATTAGCTGTTGTTTTCTCCTTCCTCGGAACAGGTTTGTTCTGAGTTGCTGCAATGTCCTGAGTGGGTTTGCCTCCAGCCAGGAGGTGGCGCTTTCAAGAGAGCACCAGAGTTTTTTGCCTGTCTCATGGAATTTGCAGTGTCCTGCTATTTCTTTCAAAGGATCTGTGATTTTTTTCAGTTTTCCTGGTATGCTCCAGTGGTGGTTCCTGGAGCAAAAGTCAATGGTGTGAGACTCTACACACTGTTCTGTCCATCCAAGTGGGAGCTGCATATCAGCCCTGTCTCCTATCCACCATCTTTCCTTTTGCCTCTCTGTGTTTTTCTTTGTGCTTACTAGTACAAGTGCATTTTATACCTTCTGATGATTTCTTATTGCTCATTAACATCCCTTTCCTTCAGACTGAAGAACTCCCTTGAGCATTTCTCATAGGACAGGTCTGGTGTTCATAAAATCCCTCAGCTTTTGTTTGTCTGGGAAAGTCTTTATTTCTTCTTTTGCTTGAGGACATTTTTGCCAGATACACTATTCCAGAGTAAAACTATTTTTTTTCATATAGCACATTAAATATGCCATGCCGCTCTCTCCTGGCCTGTAAGGTTTCCACTGAAAAGTCTGCTGCCAGACACATCAGAGCTCCATTGTATGTTATTTGCTTCTTTTCAGGTGGTCCTTTTAGGAGGCTTTCTTTATCCTTAACCTTTGGGAATTTGACTATTAAATGCTTTGAGGTAGTCTTCTTTGGGTTAAATCTGCTTGGTGTTCTATAACCTTCTTGTACTTGAATGTTGATATCTTTCTCTAGGTTTGGAAAGTTCTCTGTTATTATCCCTTGGAATAAACTTTCTACCCCATCTCTTTTTTTACCTCCTATTTTAGGCCAATAACTCTTAGTTTTGCCTTTTTGAGGCTATATTCTATATCTTTTAGGCATGCTTTATTTTTTTCTTTTGTCTCCTCTGACTGTATATTTTCAAATAGCTTGTCTTCAAGCTCACTAATTCTTTCTTCTGTTTGATCAGTTCTGCTAATAAAAGACTGATGAATTCTTCAGTAGGTCAGTTGCATTTTTCAACTGCAGAATTTCTGCTTGATTCTTTAAATTATTCAAATCTCTTTGTTAAATTCATCTGATGGAATTCTGAATTCCTTCTCTGTGTTATATTGAATTTCTTTGAGTTTCCTTGAATTATCTATTTTGAATTGTCTATCTGAAAGGTCATATATCTCTTTTTCTCTAGGATTGATCCCTGGTGCCTTATTTAGTTTCTTTTGTGATATTGTGTATTTCTTGTGGTCTTGATGCTTATGGATATTTGTCAGTGTCTGGGTACTAAAAGAGTTAGGTATTAATTGTATTCTTCACAGTCTGGGCTTGTTCATGCCCATCTTTCTTGGGAAGGCTTTCCAGGTATTTGAAGGGACTTGGACTCCAAGCCCAGTAACACTGTGGTTCTTGCAGATTTCCAAAGGTATTTTCTTTGTGGTCTTGCATAAGATGTGGAACAATTCTCTGAATTACCAGGCAGAGACTCTTGTTCTCGTCCCTTACTTTCTCCCAAACAAATGGAGTGTCTTTTTTTTTTTTTTTTTTTAGATGGACTTTTGCTCTCGTTGCCCAGGCTGGAGTGCAATGGCGTGATCTCGGCTTACTGCAACCTCCACCTCCTGGGTTCAAGCGATTCTCCTGTGTCAGCCTCCCGAGTAGCTGGGATTACAGGCATGTGCCACCATGCCCAGCTAATTTTGTAGTTTTAGTAGAGATGGCGTTTCACCATGTTGGTCAGGCTGGTCTTGAACTCCTGACCTCAGGTGATCTGCCCTCTTTGGCCTCCCAAAGTGCTGGAATTACAGGTGTGAGCCAGTGTGCCTGGCTGGAGTGTCTCTTTTTGTGCTGAGCCTCCTGGAGCTGGATGTGGGGTAATGCAGGAACTCCTGTGGCCACCACCACTGGGCCTATACTGGGTCAGACCTGAAGCCAGCACAGCACTGAGTCTCTTCCAGCACCCGCTGTAACCACTACCTGGCTACTGCCTATGTTTACTCAAGGCCCTTGGGCTCTCCAGTCAGCAAGTATGGAAGCCTACCGAGTTTGTGTCCTTCCCTTCATGGCACTGAGTTTTCCCAGGCTCTGAGTGGGTCCAGTGATGCTGTCCCAGAGTCAGGGGTTGGAGTAAAAAACCTCAGAAGGCTGCCTTGTGTTCTATTCTACCATAGCTAATCTGGCCCTCAAACCACAAGACAAAGTTTTTCCTGCCCTTCTCTTCCTTTTCCACAAGTAGAGGACCTCTCCCAGTGGCCACCACTATCATTGGCCCATGGGGAATTCTGCCAGGCCACCGCCGATGTTCACTTAAAGCCCAAGGGCTCTTCAGTCAGCTTGTGGTGAGTACTTCCAGGCCTGGGACTCACCTTTCAGGGCAGTGGGCTCCCTTCTGGCCCAGTGCAGCTCCAGAAATGCTGTCAAAGATCAAAGGCTTGGACTTGGGAAGCCCGAGTCCTCTTGGTGCTCTACCTCACTGTGGCTGAGCTGGTACCTAAGGTGCAAGACAAAGTGCCCTTTACTTTTCACTCTGATTTTCTTAAGCAGGAGTCTTTCACCATAGCTGGGAATGTGTTGGCTCTCACCTGAAGCCAGCACATCTCAGAATCTCAACCAAGGCCTATGGCATCCTACCTGGGTATCACTGCTGATTATTTAGGATCCAAGGGCTCTTTAGTAAGCAGCTGATGGGACTCAGTCAAGACTGCATCCTTCTCTTCAAGGCAACAGGTTCCCTTCTGGCCTAGGGTTTGTCTAGACATGACATCCAGGTGCTAGGGCCCAGAATGGGGACCTCATGACTCTGCCCAGTGCCCTATCTGATTGTGGCTGAGTTCTTATTCAAGATGCAAGACAAAGTCCTCTTTACTCTTCACTCTTCTCTCCTCAAGTAGAAGGAAGGAGTCACTTTCTTTGCTGCCAGCTATGCTGCCTGAGATAGGGGAAGGGGTGGTTCAAGCACTCTCTTAGCTGCCCCAGCTGTTGTCTCCCTAGGTCATGTGCCACCCTAGTCCACTGGCTCTAAGCCCAGCCCACTACCATGAGTTGCCTAGGAAGTGCAGTACTTGTATCTTAGGCTACCTTTCAGGTTTACCTAGGACTGCAGAGCACTTTAGCTGACAGTGGTAAGGCTTGCTGTGAAACTCAAGTTCTGATCCCTGGGATGGACAATTCCACTCTGACTGTGGCTGGTCCAAAAGTTCCCTCCATGGGCAGGCACCAATTGAACCCAGCAGAGCTTTGCTCTCTGCTGTGGCAGTGCAGCACTGAGTTCAATGCCAAGTCCCCTAGTCACTACACTCTCCCTCCCGCAAGTGCACAGATTCTCTCTCCATGCCCTGTGGCTACTGCCACGGGATTGAAAAGGGGTAGCATCAGCAATTCAAGAATGTCTTCCCTAGGCCGGGAGCGGTGGCTCATGCCTGTAATCTCAGCACTTTGGGGGGCCGAGGCAGGCAGATCAATTTAGGCTAGGAGTTCGAGACTAGCCGGGCCAACATAGTGAAACCCTGTCTCTACTAAAAATACAAAACTTAGCCGGGCATGGTGGTGTGCGCCTGTAATCCCAGCTACTCAGGAGGCTGAGGCAGGAGAATCACTTGAACCCAGGAGGTGGAGGTTGCAGTAAGCCGAGATCGTGCCACTGCATTCCAGCCTGGTTGACAGAGAGAGACTCCGTCTCAAAAAAAAAAAAAAAAGTAAAAATTAGCCGGGCGTGGTGGTGCATGCCTGTAGTCCCAGCTACTCGGGAGGCTGAGGCAGGAGAATTGCTTGCAACCGGGAGGCGGAGGTTGCAGTGAACCACAGTCACACCACTGCACTCCAGCCTGGGTGATGGAGCGAGACTGTCCAAAAAAAAAAAAAAAAAAAGAAGTATTTCCTACCCTCTTCAGTGTCTCTTTCAGCAATATGAAGATAAAACCAGGTACTTTGATTGCTCACCTGAATTTTGGTTCTTATGATGGTGCTTTTTAATGTGTAGTTAGTTGTTAATATTTGGTATTCCTGTTGGGGGCAAGATGATCACTGGAGGCTTCTATTTGGCTGTCTTGCTCTACCTTCATGACTTTTTAATATAGGGAATCATTTTTCATGGTTGAAAGAGTTTCACAATAAAAGATAATTTTCTCTATTCTGGGCTAGAGAAGGTACATATATTTTAGAGTTTAAAGCTGTATTCTATATAGTATTATAACTTTTGGGCAACTGTACGGTGGTGGTCAGGAAGGAAGAAGAGGGAGGAGGGAAGGAAGGTGTAATATAAATGTCTGATGTGGCATTTGGATGGGAACCAAACACCAAATTCTCTATGTAGATGAATTGGTAACATTTGGATTTTCAAAGCATATTATAAGATCAGATTAAACTTCTCAGTAGCCACACAGAAAAAAGATACAGTTGCTTCTGTAAGTTTTAATTTTAAACAATTCACAGAAAAGTAAAATAAAATATTTATTGAGTAGCCTGCTGCGTGCTACAGTTTGAGAGGAAGTAGGATTATTGCAGAGTTCAAGATAGGCACAGAAAGATGTTTGTGTGTTAGACTTTACTTGTCCATGGCCCTGCTGTGCTATCTCTGTACTTAAAGAAAAATGGAAGTTCAGAGTAGAAATGTTCAATTAACTGTTAAACACCCTCATCAATTAAGAGATCATTTCCAAATCTGATGGATGAGTTCAAAATATCCAATTATTCTAATCATCAGGCGGAAGAACAGTCCAACTCCCAAGGAGAAAAGAGCAGATAAACATGTAAATGAACTCACAAATCTTTTAGAAATACTCTGCCTGGAATGGCTGAATATTAATATACAAAGTTTTCCATGTGTTAAGTGAAGAGCTGAATTACAGCGAGCAATGCGACATTCAGTGATAACCTAATTCTATTTTATTTTGTAATATTTTTCAATACGTGCTAGATTATAAGAGTAAAACACTGGGAACGCAGCTAGGACATGAAAAAGTCTGTGGAAAGCTCCAAAGACTAGGTCTCATAGCTGTTATAAGGCTTGGCAAGTACCACAATTGCGCATCCATTTTCCCTTTTCTACACAGAGCTCGGTTTTCTTTTTTATACTGTCTCTATTCACTAGGACATTATAATCTCAAACCCAGGCCAAAAGTCACCGGCACCAGAAAGCCTTCCCTGGCACTTAATACTTGTTGTGACCATGAGGACTATACCTTAAGGACTTTACAGGGGACATAATTGACTAAGGGTCCCAGCTACTGTGCTCTGAAATTCATCTCCATGTTTGCTTCAAGGTAACACATCTTACAGGGTGCTCCCAGTCAATGATTGAAGATATCCAAGTTGCTAAAGCAGACTTATTCCTGGGAGACATTGCTCTTACCTGTTGCTAACTTTGGCTTGAAGTGTCCCCAACAATGGCTTTGTCAAACCACTTTTGGGCTGCATGGCCGTCTAGGGTGTTACCACCCAACCTTTTCTCCTTCTCTCCTTCATTCATGTTAGACTTACATCATGGTCTAATGACTCTCCCAGACTTTTGTTTTTGGCTCTCTTCCTATTTTCTCTCATAAAGGAATTTCCTCTAACAAAATACATGCTCCTTTAATCCTGTCTTGGTGTAGTCTTTTCAGAAGACCTGAACTAAGACAACCCTCCATTCTCTAAGTTACCTCTACAGTTGCCTTCTATAATTGCCATTGTTTCATTGTCTTGATTGGCCATTATTTTTTGTTCACATGTGTCTTCCATGCTATATTGTGAGATCCTGGATTGCAGGATTTGTTTTGTCCCATGATTCTCTCCCTCATATTTAGCATGCATTAGGTACATAATCAACGTTTTTAGAGTGAATGATGAATATATAAAGACATAGTTGTTAGGAGCCACTGAATCAGACAGGTGTGATTTCAAATCCCGACTCTGACACTTTAGTAGCCCTGTGACCTTGGACGTGTAAGTTATTTTACTTCCCTGTTCCTCTCTTTCTCATCAGTGAATTGGGGGTGATGATAACAATAATAGGTTCGGCCAGGCACGGTGGCTCACGCCTGTAATCCCAGCACTTTGGAAGGTCGAGGCAGGCAGATCACCGGAGGTCAGGAGTTTGAGACCAGCCTGGCCAACATGGTGAAACCCCGTCTCTACTAAAAATACAAAAATTAGCCGGGCGTGGTGGCAGGCACCTGTAATCTTAGCTACTTGTGAGGCTGAGGCAGGAGAATCGCTTGAACCCGGGAGGCGGAGGTTGCAGTGAGCCGAGATCGCGTCATCACACTCCAGCCTGGGAGACAAGAGTGAGACTTTCTCAAAAACAAAAACAAACAAACAAACAAAATAATAATAATAGGTTCAACTATATGAAATAGGTTATATTCAGTCTTTTTTGAGTTATAAAGTTGGCAATTTCTGTATGATTCAACCTAACATTTATTATATAGTTTTGTTTGAGAATTAAAATGAAAGGGTATGTAAATCGCAAACTCTAGAAACTGGCCTCTGTAAGACCTTATTGAAGGTTATCAGTTGTTGTTGTTTTGGGGGTTACCATTGTCATTTTTAGCTCTAGGGCAGTGTTGTGAATGTATTACTTCAGTGAAATGTCACCCCGTTCCACAGGGTGAAGTAGGGGTGTGAATCACTGCTCATATTCCATTTTTAGACAATAGAGAGATACAATGTTCATTATCATCTAGCAGTGCATTCTTTTTCTTCTTTTTTCTTTTTTTCTGTAGAGAAGGGGGTCTCACTTTGTTGCCCAGGCTGGTCTTGAACTCCTGGGCTCAAGCAATACAGCTGCCTCAGCCTCCCAAAGTGCTGGGATTACAGATGTGAGCCACTGTACCCAGCCTAGCACTGCATTATTAAAAGGACAATATTAAAGAAACAACGTTGTCCCCATTGAGGTGAATATTGTATTTTATTTTATTGTTTTGAGGTAAAAATTCACAAAACTTAAAATTTACCATTTTAATAATTTTAAGTGTATAATTAAGTGATGTTTAGTATATTCACAGTGTTGTGCAATTATCACCACTCTCTAATTTATAATATTCTCATCACCCCCAAAAGAAACCCTATACCCATTGGCATACACTCCCCATTTTCCTCTTTCCCCAGTTCCTGGCAACCACTAGTCTACTTTCTGTTCCTATTGATTTGCTATTCTGGACATTTCATATAAATGGAATCATAGAATATGTGGCCTTATGTATTTGGCTTCTTTCATTTAGTATGATACTTCCTTTTTTTTTTTTTTTTTTGAGATGATCTTGGCTTGCTGCAACCTCCACCTCCAGGGTTCAAGCGATTCTCCTGCCTCAGCCTCCCAAGCAGCTGGGATTATAGGCATGCACCACCACGCCTAGCTAATTTTTGTATTGTTAGTAGAGATGGGTTTTTGTCATGTTGGCCAGGCTAGTCTGGAGCTCCTGACCTCAGGTGATCCACCCACCTTGGGCCCCCAGAGTGCTGGAATTACAGATGCGAGCCACTGCATCCGCCCTAGCAAGATATTTTCAAGGTTCACGCATCTTGTAGCCTGTATCAGTACTTCATTCTTTTTATGGCTGAATAGAATTCTATTTTATAGACCCCATTTTATCTATCCAGTCATCAGTTGATGGATTATTTGGATTGCTTCCACTTTTGGCTACTACAAATAATGCTTCTATCACCCTTTGCATACAAGTTTTTCTGTGAACACATATTTTCAGTTTTCTTGGGTATATACCTAGGAATGGAATTACTGGCTCATATGCTAACTTTAAAATTAACTTTTTGAGGAATTGTCAAACTTTCCCAGAGCAGCCATATCATCCTACATTCCACTAGCAATGTACGAAGGTACCAGTTTCTCCCCATCTTCACCAATACTTGTTATTTTCTCTTTTCTTCTTCTTCTTTTTTAAAAAAATTACAGCTCTTCTTTGTACCTCTGGTAGAATTCGACTGTGAATCCTTCTGGTCCTGGACTTTTTTTGGTTGGTAGGCTATTAATTATTGCCTCAATTTCAGAGCCTGTTATTGGTTTATTCAGAGATTCAACTTCTTCCTCGTTTAGTCTTGGGAGGGTGTATGTGTCCAGGAATTTATCAATTTCTTCTAGATTTTCTAGTTTATTTGCATAGAGGTGTTTATAGTATTCTCTGATGGTAGTTTGTGTTTCTTTGGGATCAGTGGTGATATCCCCTTTATCATTTTTTATTGCATCTATTAGATTATTCTCTCTTTTCTTCTTTATTAGTCTTGCTAGCAGTCTATCAATTTTGTTGATCTTTTCAAAAAATGAACCAACCAAAATGTCCATCAATGATAGACTGGATTAAGAAAATGTGACACATATACAACATGGAATACTATACAGCCATAAAAAAGGATGAATTTATGTCCTTTGCAGGAACATGGATGAAGCTGGAAACCATCATTCTCAGCAAACTATCACAAGGACGGAAAACCAAACACCGCATATTCTCACTCATAGTTGGGAATTGAACAATAAGAACACTTGGACACAGGGTGGGGAACATCACACACTGGGGCCTGTTGGGGGGTTGGGGGCTAGGGGAGAGACAGCATTAGGAGAAATACCTAATGTAAATGACGAGTTGATGGGTGCAGCATACCAACATGGCACATGTATACCTATGTAACAAGCCTGCACATTGTGCACGTGTACCCTAGAACTTAAAGTATAATAATAATAAAAAAAATTACAGCCATCCTAATGAATGTAGAGTAGTATTTCACTGTGACTTTGATTGGCATTTCTCTAATGACTAACGATGTTGAGAATATTTTCATGTACTTATTAGCTATTTGTATATAAATGGAGAAATGTCCACTCAAATCCTTTGCCCATTTTTATTTTTTTTGGTCATTTTATTTTGAGGTGTAAATGTTGCTTATACAGCCTATATACAAGTTTTTAAGATTATATATGTGATATGCAAATATTTTCTTCCATTCTGTGGGTTGTCTTTACACTCTCTTGATAATGTTCTTCGTTGCACGAAAGTTTTTAGTTATGATGAAGTCCACTTTATCTAATTTTTCATTTGTTGCCTGTTTTGAATGGCATATTTTAAAAACCATTGATTAAGGTCATAAAGATATATCCCTATGTTTCCTTCTAAAGTTTTAATATATTTAGTTCTTAAATTTAGGTTTCTGGTCTATTTTGGGTTAGACCATAATTTTTATATATGGTGTGAATAGGGATCCAAATTCATTCTTTTACATGTAGATATCTTGTTAACTCAGTACTTTTTGTTGAAAAGACTATTTTTCCCCATTGAGGGAATTTCATACAATTGTTGAAAATTAATTGACCATAGATGTATGGGTGTATTTCTGGACTGTCAATTCTATTCCACTGATCTATGTGTTAATTATTATGCCAATACTCCACAATACTCTTTACTGTATCTTTGTAATAAGTTTTGAAATTTGGAAGTGTGAGTGAGTCCTTGGAATTTGTTCTCCTTTTTCAAGATGTTTTTGGCTCTTAGAGGCCCCTTGCATTTCCATAAGAATGTTATGGAATGTTAAGAATGTTATGGGCCAAGTGCAGTGGCTCATGCCTGTAACCCCAGTGGTTTGTGAGGCTGAGGCCAGAAGATCACTTGAGGCCAGGAGTTTGAGACCAGCTTGGGCAACATAGTGAGACCCTGTCTCTACAAAAAATAAAAACAGCCAGGCATGGTGGTGCATGCCTGTAGTCCTAGATACTCATGAAGCTAAGGCAGGAGGATTGCTTGAGCCTGGAAATTCAAGGTCGCAGTGAGCCATGATCACACCACTGCACTCCAGACTGGGTAACAGAACAAAACCCTGTCTCTGAAAGAAAAAAAAAAAAAAGAATCTTATAACTAATGTATTCATTTATTCAAAAAAGGCACCTAGGATATTTTGGCAGAGATTGGTGGACTCTGTAGATAATATGGGGGAGTATTACCATCCTAACAATAAAGTCTTTTAATCTGTGGACGTGGGATATGCTTCCATTTATTTAGGTCTCCTTTAATTTTTTTCAATAATGTTTTGTAGTTTTCAGTGTACAAGTCTTACACTTGTTCTGTTAAATTTAGTCCTAAGTTTTTTTTCTTTTTGATGCTATTGCAAATGGAATTATTTTCTAAAATTCATTTTCAGATTGTTCATTGCTAGTGAATAGAAATACAAATGATTTTTGTATGTTGATCTTATATCTTGCAACTTTCCTAAATTCATTTATTAGCTCTAATTTTTTTTTTTAATTTTGGTGTGGATTCTTGAGGTTTTTCTCAATATAAAATTATGTCATCTGTGAATATAAATAGTTTCACTTTTTCCTTTCTTATGTGGATTTATTTTCTCTCTTTTTCTTATCTAATTGTTCTGGAAAGAACTTTCAGTACAATGTCAAAGTGACAAATCAGACATCCTTGTCTTGTTTCTTATCTTAGGGGAAAAGCATTTAGTGCTTTAACCTTGAGTATAATTTTAGCTGTTAATAGGGTTTTTCATAGATGGCCTTTACTGGATTGAGGTTCTCTTCTATTCCTAATTTATGGAGCGTTTTTACCAATAAAGGGTCTTAGATTTTTACCAAATGTTTTGTTGTACATCTATTGAGATTATTGTGTTTTTTCCTTTATTAATAGGATATATTACATTGATTGGTTTTAATATGGTGACCCAATATGATAAATCCCACTTGTTTATGGTGTGTAATCTTTTTTATATGTTGTTGGATTTGGTTTGCTAGTATTTTGTTGAGGATTTTGTGTCTATTCATAAGGATTCTGGTCTGTAGTTTTATTTTCTTGTAATCTCTTTGGCATTAGCATTAGGGTAATACTGGCTTCATATTAGTAAGTGTTCTCTGCTCTTCTATTTTCTTTTACTATTTTTTTTTTTAAAGACAGGGTCTTGCTATGTCGCCTTGAATGGAGTGCAGTGACACTTCATAGGTACAATCATAGCACACTGCAACCTTGAATTCTTGGCCTCGAGGAATCTTCCCACCTTAGCCTCCCAAATAGTTGGGATTACAGTTGCATGCTACCCTCCCTGGCTTTTCTATTTTTTGAAACAGTTTAAGACATATTCATGTTAATTTTTCTTTAATCATTTGAGACTTTACCAGTGAATCTCTCTGGTCTGGGCTTTTCTTTACTGAAAGTTTTTGATTACTGACTCAATCTCTGTACCTGTTAAATAATAACTCCCTTTTATCCTCTCTCCTCAGCTCCTGGTAACCACCATTCTATTTTCTATAGCTGTGAATTTGAATATTTTGGATATATCAGTGTTTGAGTCTGTTTCTTGCTGCTGTAACATAATACTAGATAATGAGTAATGTATAAAGAAAAAACATTATTTCTCACAGTTCTGGAGGCTGGGAAGTCCAAGATTGAGGGGCCAACATCTGGTGAGGGCCTCCTTGCTGTGCCAGTTTATGCTTGAAAAGGAGAGGATGGTGGGGGCAGGGAAATTCATCCTTTTATAATAAACACACTGAATGATAATGGCATCAATCCACTCATGAGGCCAGAGCCCTCATGGTCTAATCATATCTTAAAGGTCTCACCTCTTAATATTGTCACATTGGGGATCAAATTGTCAACACAAGAGCTTTGGGGGACACATTCAAACTATAGCACTCATATAAAGTGGCATCTTACTGTAGTTGTCCTTTTGTGATTGATTTACTTCATTTAGCATAATATCCTCATGGTTCATCCATGTTGTAGTGTGTGACAGAATTTCCTTCCTTTTTAGGGCTGCATAGTATTCCACTATACTTATATTCCATATTTTGTTTGTCCATTTGTCCATCAATGGACATTTGGATTGCTTCTGCCTCTTGGCCAATGTGAATAATGCTGCTATGAATATAAGTGCTATGGCTTGAATATTTGTCCCCTTCAAAACTCATGTTGAAATTTAACCCCAATGTGGCAGTATTGAGACATGAAACCTTTAAAAAATGATTGGGTCACAGTAGGCAGAGCTCTTATGAAATGGATTAATCCATTCATGGACTAATGGATTATTGTGTTATCATGGGAGTGGGACTGGTGGCTTTATAAGAAGAGGAAACGAGACCTGATTTAGCATGCCTATTCCCCTCACCATGTGATGGATGCACTATGCCACTTCAGGACTGCAGAGAGTCACCAACAGAAAGAAGATTTGTGTCCCAGCTCTTCCACCTCCTAGTTCTTACCTCTGGGATCTTGGGCCAGACCCCAAGTCTTTCTTGCCTCAGTTTCTTCATATATAAAATGCCGCTGATAATGGCATCTATCTCATAGGGTGCTTGGGAGGATTAAATGAAGTAATGTTTGGAGCATGCTTGGCACATAGTGATTAAGGTCTGACCCCAATCCACAAACCTCCAAGATAACCGACCTCTAGAACAAAGAGGACAGGTCCACTATGCCTTATCTGAAATCCTATGAATAGCACAAAAACACCATCCATAAAAGGAAAACTATAAACTATACCTCATCAAAATTAGGATGTGCAAAGAGGTTGAAAAAACAGTCTACTGTCTGAAAAGATCAGGAGAAAATATTTGAAAACCATATATCTGGGAAAGGACTAGGATCTAGGATATAAAAGAAACTCACAAAACTCAACAGTCATAACAAATAATTTAATAAGAAATAGAACATAAGACATGAATAGTCATTTTACTGAAGAGGATATACTGGTGGCAAATAAGTACATAAAGAGATGTTCCAGGCTGGGCATGGTGGCTTACACCTATAATCCCAGCATTTTGGGAAGCTGAGACAAGAGCATTACTTGAGCTCAGGAGTTTGAGACCAGCCTGGACAACAGAGTGAAAATCTGTATTTTTTTTAAGAGGTGAAAAAAAATTTTTAAATGGTGTTCCACATCAATACCTCAACATAAGGAAAATGCAAATTAAAACCACAATGGAATGCCACTACACAGCTATCAATGAGAATGCTTGAAATGAAAAGTAGTAATAACAAACGCTGCTGAGGGTATGGAAAAACAGAATCACTCATACATTGCTGTGGGAATGTGAAATGGTAAAGTCACTCTGGAAAATCATTTCTTTAAAAAGTGAACATGCAACTGCTATAAGACTGGCAATTGCACTACTGAGCATTTGTCCCTGAAAATGAAGACTTGTGCTCATGCAAAAATTGGTACATGAATATTCATAGCACACTTATTTGTATTAGAAAAACAAAACAAAACAAAACTTGGAAACGGTACAGATGTCTTATAGTAGGTGAATGGTTAGAGAAAAATACTGTGGTATATCCACCATGGAATATTACTCAGCCATGAAAATTAGTGAACTCTTAGTATACACAACAGTCTGGATGGCTCTCCAGGGAATTATGCTGAATAAAAAGAGCCAATCCATAAGGTTACAGACAGTAGGATTCCACTTATATAATATTCATTTTTATTTATTTATTTATTTATTTATTTATTTATTTATTTTAAACATTTATTTTAGGTTCAGGGGTACATGTGCCACTTTGTTATATAGGCAAAGTCCTGTCACAGGGGTTTGTTGTATAGATTATTTCATCACACAGGCACTAAGCCTATTACCCTATATAATATTCTAATATTCTTATAATGACAAAATTATAGAACTGGCAAACAGATTAGTGATTACCAGGGATTAGGGATGGGTGCTGGGGTCTGGGAGGGAGGTACATGTGATTATAAAAGGATAAATGAACGATCCTTGTGGTAGTAAAAATTGTTCAGTATGTTGACTGTGCTTTTAGATATGCGAACCTACATATGTGATAAAATTCCATGGAACAAAATACACACACATGCAAATGGGTACACGCAAAACCAGGGAAATGTGAATAACATCGGTGGATTGCACAAATGTCATTGTCTTGGTTGCGATCTTGTAGTATAGTTTTCTAAGATGTTACCCTTTGGGGAGACTGGATCTAGAGTACATGGGATCTCTCTGTATTATCTCTTACATATACAATTACCTCAACTAAGATTTCAGTAAACACATAGACAGTGACAGATAAAGTGCCACTAATTGTAAAACTAAATCAGAAATAAAATAAAGCAATGACAGAGAACCTGTCTCAGAGAAGCAAGAGGTACAACTCCCAGAGCAATTTCTACGCAGAGCACTGTGTCATGAAGCCTGATCCAAGGTCCTGTCTGGACTCGATGGGACAGAGAACCTCTTCAGTGATGTCTGCCCTCATGAAGGTGGAAGTGTTCTGAGAACTAGTGCTGCATATTCGCCACCCATTCTATGTGGAGTGCCTGTCTCATAATGACAGTGTGGCACTGTGACATCTGGGGTAGAGGGGGTTTTGAGGCAGCAGGGCCTGTTTAGGGCTCCACAAATTCCACTACTGTAGGCCACTCCCTACAAGTCCAGGTGGGTTCCATGATTACATTGGGTTCAACACTAGCCGGATCCCTAAGGGGCTGAGACCACGGCTAATGTACCAGAAGCTGATATTCACTGAACCTAGGCCCTGGGCTCTACATGAATCAATTTACTAAGTACTTTGCATGAATCAATTTACTTAATCCTTGCCACAGTCCTATTGCTTACTTTTGAAAACCAGGCTTTCCTGTTCCCACATGTTCCAACCCTGGTGTATTAGGTGTTCATTCTGCCACTGGGTCATTGGCTGATACTGACTTCTTCATAGAGCAGCTGAGAGGTCCTTGAGAGTGACTCTTATCAGCCACTCCTCACTCACCTCCTGCCTCCTGTGCCCCAGGATTGCTGGCTAATTAGGAAGTGGCCAAGTGGGACCGTGGAGGGATCCTGGACTCTCCACAGCCACCACATCCTGTGGTCAGACAGCAGGGCTCCAGGGCAGGGATCTTGGGTAACAATAGCCGACCTATATGGAGCATTGCCTGGGTGCCAGACCCTGTGCTCAGAGTGCCACCCTTATCCTCTGACTTCATCCCCACCAGTGTCCTGTGAAATTGGTAGGATTTCCATCCCTTTTTCGTGATAAGGAGATCAAGGGTTACAGAGGTGAAGTTGCGCGAGTGCACAAAGCTGATCAGTGGAGAGCAGTAATTTGCACCCAGGCTTGGCTGACCCCAGAGCCCATGATCAAGTTCAGGGCTCTGCCCAGGGCTCAACAAATATGTAGTGGCTGAATGAAAGGCCACTGGATAAATCTCATCCTGGGGCAGTACTAGTAGTCCTTAGGGTATGTGTCCTGAAATGAGGTAGCAAACCCGTCAACTGGGGTAATAGGTGTGATCTGAGCTTGTGCTAAAAGATCCATCTTCTTACAGAGGCATCAAGGAGAATTGTTCATGTTTGTTGGATATCTGCTATACATCCAGTTCTGGGCTGCACTTTAAGGATGAATGAGATGGGGTCCCCTGTTTTAGAAAACAGTCAGTGTTGCTGTGGAGACCAATGTCAGTTGTGAACTTCGTGGTGTTTACCTGCTGTTTCCATCTTGTGAGGTCCCTTCCTCCTTGTCACCTTGCTTCTGATCACCACTTAGATTGTGTCTGGTAAGGGTTTCACTTAGGGATTTGAGACTGTTTTGTGATTGGACTTGGCTGGGCCTGGGCCTCTGGATATGGTGGCTTAACCCTCATTTCAGCAAGTGTGTGTGTCAGGGGATGCTGAGAGGGTACATTATGTCCAGAATTTAAGCTCCCTTGCTTTTTCAAGTACCTTTTCCATGTGCTCTTCTGATTTGTTATTAATCTAGACAGTTCTCTTAAATTACAAATTTCAAGTAGCATCTCTGAGCCTTACTTTCTTATCCATATTTCATGGGGTCCTAGGACTGGACCAGTGTTCCACAGATATATAATGAGTTGCTCAATGATACAGACTGGATGTGGTACAGAGATTGATTCCCCTGTCCCCATGGGGCTTTTGCTATATTTTGCTGCAGCATACTTTTTGAAGCAGCTCACTGCAGTGGAGTATAGGAATCACAAGTGGTAGATAAAGGTAGACCTTGGTTAAATCTCAGCTCCTCCATTTCTAAGCTTTTTACCTTGGAGAATTGAATTAAGGTAGCTTAGCCTCAGTTTTCTTCTCTGGAAAATGGTGATACAAATAGGACCTGTCTTGCAGACTTGGCTTGAGAATTAAATAGTATGACGTATCTAAATTGCCTGGGTCTTTGCAGATGACATTAATATCTATGTAGAATATGCCAAATGATTGACAAAACATTCTCCTGGAACAAATAAGTGGTTAGTCATAGGATACAAGGTTAATATATAGAAGTTAATTTCTTTGCTATATAACAGCAATGAACAATTGGAAATAAATTAAGAGTTAAAAACGAATACCATTTAAAATAGCGCCAAAATTTAAATACTTAGGTACAAATGTAAGAAATACTTGCAGGATTTATATGTGGAAAGCTACAATGTGCTGATGAAAGAAATCAAAGAAGACCTAAATAAATGGAGAGTTATCTCACATTAACGGACTGAAAACCCAAGTGTTGTTAAGATGTCGATTATTCCCAACTGACCTATAGCTTCAATGCAATCCCAATCAAAATCCTATTAAGCTCTTTGTAGAAATCCACAAACTGATTCTAAAATTTATATGGAAAGGCAAAAGGCCTAAAATAGCCAACAAAATACTGAAGAAGAACAAAGTTGGAGGGCTCAGACTACTACTATGATTTGAAGACTTACTAAAAAGTGACAGGAATCAGATGCTGTTGCATTGGTGAATGAATAGACAAGTAAATCAATAGAACAAAATAGAGACCTCAGAAAATAGACCCACACAAATATAGTCAACTATTTTTTGACAAGGAAGCACAGTCAATTCAATGGAGCAAAGACAGTCTTTTTGACAAATGATGCTGAAACAATTGGACATTCATATAAAAAATAATCTAGACACAGACCTTATATCTTTCCTCAAAATGAACTTGAAATAGATCATAATAGATCACAGACCTAAATGTAAAGTCCCCAGCATGTGGCAGGTGCTCCATCAATGGTCACTGTGGGTATTTGGAAGTGTTCTGAGGCTTTTTGAGTTGGCTGGCCAAGAATTTGTGGTGCTTGAGTGAAGTTGAGTGGGCCTTGTGAGATGCCCGATGTTCTCCCCAGTGTGGCCAGGGGACCATCTGCATCAGAGTCACATGTAGTCTTTATTACCAAGGCAAATTCCTGGGCTTGCTGCACACTGAGACTCCCTGTGCCTTGTATTTTTGTTTGCATTTTCATTTTTCTCAAACAATACCCACAGGTGATTTTGGTGCATATTCAGGTTTGAGAATTTTTGGCATATGGGTTAGTCAAGATAAGGAATCAGTCACCGCCTGGGTTCCAATTATAACCCCACCAATTTCCATAGCCCATGGTGTAGTAGAAGGGAGAGTAGGTTCTAGATTCAGAGGAATCTGGGTTTCATTTCTGCCTCTGCCTCCTATTGACTATGTGACCTTGGGCAAGACACCCTCCTCTCTAAGCCTTGATTCTTCTTTTGCTAAATGAGAAGAGTAAAATAGTGATTCTTGTCTCCTAGACTTGTTGGGAGGTTTAAATGAGACAAATCCTAGCCTCATGGGTGTTCTATCAGTGTCAGTTGAATTGCATCTGAACAGCTACCCAAAGGAAAACAGGAAAGTGGGGTACTTGGTTGGTTGTAGGGTAGCTGCAGAGGGGCTTTTTGGAAAGCCAGAAGGCTGTGAGTGAGCCATGTGTGATGTCACAGAAGAGACGGAAGTGATGCTTGGCAGCTCAGGGGTTTAGCCTTCTTTGGGAGCTGGATGCCTGCTCTCAGAAACGGTCTTGATGGTGGAGAGATTCGAAGTCTGAGTGGCTGCCTGCTTTCTGTCTTCAGGGTATGAAAAGCCATTTATAGACCACAGCTATCCCCTTCAAGAACTAGCATTTTCAAAGGAAAATGCACTCTGTTTTATTAATTTTATTAAATTAAATTTTGTCTGTTTAATGTGCACTCTCTTCTCAAGATGAAAAAAATTTAATGTGCACTCTCTTCTCAAGAGGAGAAAAAACTCCTGAGCCCCCTCTGCTGGCTGTATTGGAGAAGAACAGGCGAGTAAATTGGAATGATCTCAAAATCATGCACGTGCTCACAGGGGCATAGAGACACCTACAATTACAGAAACAGCCACATATACTCACATGCCTTTGCATACAACATGCACACAAAGACATGCACAAGCATATACTTACATAACACAGCTACGTTAGTGCAAGGTGGTTGAGGGTACAAACTCTGGCCTCACACAGACCAGCTGTGCATCTCCTATATAGATCTGTGCAACCCTGGACAGGTTGCTTAACTTTTTAATTTTGTCATTTAAAAAATATATACATAAACACATGAATAATGTGTATATATTCCTACATATATAAATATCTATATTATAATGTACGAAAAGGGTCCATTTAGTATATAGTAAGCACTTGGTAAATGGAAGCTATTATCCTTCTATTATTGTTGTTATTAAGCCAAATTCAACCTTTCAGAGCTTCAGTTTAATTTTCTGTAAATTGAGAGCAATAGCAAATATTCATATGGTGCTTACTAGGTGGCTGGCACTGTTCTAAATGCTACCTATGTATTTTCTCATTTAATCTTCACAACGACTTTATAAAGGTACTCTTGTTATCCTCATTTTACAGATTAAAAAATGAGTCTTGGGAAGGATAAGTGGTTAGTCCATGCTTACACGTCCAGGAAGTGGAAGAGCTGGGATTCAAACAGGCAGCCTGGCTCTAGATATTCATCTTAAACAGGACACTGCACCTGCCTCATGGATAGGATTAAATGCAATACTTTCTGCAAAGTGCTTAGCACAGTGCTATGCACACCATAAACAGTAAAAACCAACTGTTACTACTCAAATTTCAACTTTGCCACTTACTAACTGGGTCTACACAGATATATACACATCTGTGGGCACGTACAGTTGGTAACATGTAGATGTGTGCACACGCATTCACATACACAGATGCATATGTAGATACACACAGATGTATTTATTCATCAGTGAATTCAATGACATTTATTGAGTAAACATTACATTATTTGACTGAAGCTCTTCTAGGCTTCTCCACTGGAGATGCAGCATTGAAGAAAACAGGCAAAATTTCCTGGTCTTGTGGATCCAACATTCTAGTGGATGAGAAAGAAGATAAACAAGATTTTAAAATACTGTATAACTGGATAGTGAAAAGTGCTCAGGAGAAAATATAAACAGAAGAGAGATATGAAATGCTGGGTAGGGGGTTGATATTTTACTTAAGGGTGGCTACAGAAGGTACAATAAGGACGATACTTTTTGAGTAAAGATCTAAAGGAGAGCAGAGAGCAAGCATGCAGCTGCCTGGAACAAGAGATTTCCAGGCTGAGGAAATATCAGGGTCAAGTGCCCTGAGATTGGAGAATTCCTGGCATGTTCAAGTATTAGCGAGGAGGCCAGTGTGTCTGAAGTGGGCTGAAAGAAAGGGACAGTAGTAGATAAGTGGGGATGGGCCAGATCATGTAGGTCTTTGTAATCAGTATAAGGGCTTTGGATTTTCCTCCATGATGTAGAAATGTGGCAAGATTTTGAGCAGAGGAATGGCATGATCTAATTTATGTTTTTAAAATTGGCACATAATAATTGTATATGTAATTTATGTTTTAACAAGATCACTCTGGATTCTCTTTGAAAACAAGCAGAAGCAAATTAAGGATAAAATCTCAAATACTAGTTAGGAGGCTATTGTGTAAGTCCAAGCAAGACATTATGGTGGATTGGGTTAAACTGATATGAAGGGAGATGGTGAGAGATATTTGGATATATTATGAGAATAGAGCCAACATAATTTACAGGTGGATTGGGTTAGAGTTGTGAGAAAAAGAGAGAAGTCAGGATGACGCCAAGATATTTCGCGTAAGCAACAAGAAGTGTGGAATTGCCATTAACAGATGGCCAATACCATAGAAAGTGCAGATTGGTATGCGAAGATCAAGAATTGGTTTTTGAACATGTTAAGTTTGAGATGCCAATTAGACATTCAAATGGAGATACAAGTATGTAGTTGAATGTGAAAGTCTGGAGTTCAGAGAAGAGATCTGATCTCAAGATAAAAATCTGTGAATTGTTGGAGAATAGATAAAAGCATGAAACTAGATAAGATTAGCAAGGGAGTAAGTGTAAGTAAAGAAAAAGAGCTTCAAGAACTGAGCCCTGGTGCATTGTTAAGTTAATAAGTCAAAAGGTGAGAAGTTCAGCAAAGGAGATGAGGAAGAATGGTCAGTAAACTAGGAAAGCAGAGATGGTTGAGTGTGGGTGTCCTGGAAGCCAAGTGAAGAGTTTGTAGGATGATCCAGTGTTTATGATCATCATCAACTGTTCATCAACTGCCGAATGTGGCTGATGAGTCAACATGAGGTGTGAGAATTGACTACTGTATCTGAAAACGTGGAGGTCGTTGGCAACCTTGAGAACAGCAGTTTAGAGTGAAGTCGTGGGACAGAAAGCCTGATTGAAATAGGTTAAAAAAGGAATGAGAGGGAAAGAATTGGAAACGGCAAATATTGGTAACTCCCAAGTTTTGCAATAAAGGGGAGTAAAGAAACGGAGCAAGAGCTGAAGGGAAAGTGAGCTCAAGGGTCCCTTGAGATTTTTTTTTTTAATTGAGAGAAAAAAAAATTCTGGTGTGCTCACATGATGATAGAAATGATCCAGAATTGCTGGATCCCATAGAGAAAGATTTGTGGTGCAGAAAATAGAGGGAAGAATTGCTAGAGGCTGTGCTTGAGCAGGTGGAAGGAATGAGACTCCATGCACAGGTGAAGAGGTTGAGCTTAGCTAGGAGCGTCAACTTTTTATCCCCAGTAAAAGGAAACTAGCATATGTAGACAAAGATGCTGACATATTTTTAGAGAAACAGGAAGCAAATTCATAGCTGAGCATGGGGTTAACTTAGAAGTTTGAAGAGAGAGAAGAAAACATAATATGTTTTTCAAGGAGTATCACAATAAATAGACTAGGAGACTATAATATGATTCTGGGGTAAATTTAGTGTCCCACCTGATTTGGGGTTGGTTCATGAGTTGAAAGTGAAACCAGCTGGAATCCTGTATTCCACAACCCACGCCCCCCCCGCCCGCCCCCCACCCAGTTTCATTCAGGTACGCAGGTGGAAGCACAGAGGAGGTGGAGAGTTGATTTAACCAGGAGTGTTGCTTAGATAAGTGCCACAAGATATTCTAGTGAGTGACTGACATAATTTAAGCTGGGCAAGGAAAGAAGACAGAAAGGATACCAGGTAGGTAGACAGTGCAAAGATGATAGTATCAGTAAAATGGATGTCCCAGCAGGGTGAAGGACTACTAGATTTGCAATATAAGAAGGAGTGAACTGAAAAGATAGGAGGTGGTGGTCAGAGAGGGTGACTATGAAATTGAGATTATGGGAGATTTGCAGTTATTGGTCATGGCAAGGTGTAAGGAACATGGCTGTGCTTTGGTCAAGGATAGGCCGAGGTAAACATCCAGAGTGACTCAGCGAGTTTAGAGTGCAGGCATATAACTTCACTTGTTATCACAGCCGTGTAGCCATAACATGGGAAGGCCATCGCATGGCTGTATGCCACTATTGTCTGTAAAAGGTATAATTGCCCTGCTGACACTGTACAAGCACGCTTGCGCCCAGAGAGAGAGAGTCAAAGCTGTCAGTCTTGCGGACAGACAGGAGGGAACTAGGACACAGCTTGGCTTTCTTGTGCCCAGAGAAATAGTCAAGCTGCTGACCCTGAAGGCAAGGGAGAGCCGGCCGCGCAGCTGTCATGGGGGCTGCCCGCTCAAGCAGCTGAGACAGAGCAGGCAGTGTAAGAGAGCTCCTGCTGAAAACTGCTGCTGAATAAAATCATCTTTCACCTACCTGCGTCCCCCCAGGTGTTCTTTCAGCTATCTGCTACTCATCCACCAACTCCCTCTGGACCTCAGCATGGGCTGGAACCTGACCCTGGAACTGACACAGGCCTAAGTATTGTTGATGAGAAATGACCCCAAGTTGTTTGCAGTGCCTTCTATCCACAGTGAAGTCTGTTTCTCTGCCTCTTGAACCTGAGCTGGCCCTGTGATTTGACCAAGAGAAAGAGGAAAAAGTAATGTATGACTTCTGAGCTTCTGCCTCAAGAGGCCTGGCAGCTTCGGCTTTGCTAAGCTGCCACCACTACATTAAAAAACAAAACACCTCTTTGAGGATGAAATACTGCTTGGAGAGAGAAGTCCAGCTGAATCCAGTCCCCAGCCAGCTCACAACCAAAGGCATGAGTGAGCCCAGGTGAGACCAGCACAAAGAACCGCTTAGCCAATTCACAGAATTGTGAGAAATAATACATTTGTTTGTTGTTTGAAGCCACGGTGTTGCAGTGGTATGTTGTACAGCAAGAGATAACACTTTAAAATGTGACTGTGGGAATTAGTGACTGTGGCGGGGTCAAAAATGCAATTGTTGGAGTTCAAAGAACTGAGAAGCCAGGGTGTTGGGTAGATAATCTATATTTATATTACAATTGCCGGGGATTGAAGCAGGCATAGTGTTGGGGGGAGCAATAGTGTACCAGGAGTGAACATCTTCAAGAAATAAGTGGGTGTGATTTGGGGCAGTATGGTCTGATGAAATGAGATTCTAAGATAGAGATTTTTATGTAGCTGGGTATTTATATATGTACATACAGACATATATAAAACCCTACATGCACTTTATGCATACAAACATACAGATATGTGCACACACACAGACATACTACAGATCCACACAGACACACCAAGCATGCAAAATTCATATAAGCATGCAAATATACAGTTCAACACCTAAAACCACATACACACACAGGTATATAGAGGTACCCCTGAACTGAAGTCACAAATGCACAGACATGCACTCACACAGGCATACATAGAAATCCACAAACATAAATGCATGCAAGAATTTAGGCAAATATACAGACAAGTACATAGAGATACAGTGATATATACAGACAGCCTCATATGGAGAGATATGCAGAGGCAGAGAATGTGCTTACACACTTAATAGCATACTAACATCCACATGTGTGCTCATCACATGTGTATGCTCATGGACACATACACACCAATGCACATACACATAGTTACACATGTATAATCATAGAATGTTCACATAAGTACACATATACCCAAACACCTAGACACACATACCACACTTATATCCACACATCACAGAAATAGAAAATGCACACGCACACAGATTAAGGTACCAAAAGATTTGTGGCCAATCGTACACATATTTGACCACAGATATGCATGCAGACATGTTCATGCACACATCTGAGAGCACACACATACATGTACTCACAGGCACACAGAGGCCATGATAGCACCACAGCACTTGAGAATGCTTTTTTTTAAAATATATATATTTTTTATTATACTTTAAGTTCTACGGTACATGTGCACAACGTGCAGGTTTGTTACATATGTATACATGTGCCATGTTGGTGTGCTGCACCCATTAACTCGTCATTTATATTAGGTATATCTCCTAATGCTATCCCTCCCCCCTCTCCCCACCCCACAACAGGCCCCGGTGTGTGATGTTCCCCTTCCTGTGTCCAAGTGTTCTCATTGTTCAAGTCCCACCTATGAGTGAGAACATGCAGTGTTTGGTTTTTTGTCCTTGCGATAGTTTGCTGAGAATGATGGTTTCCAGCTTCATCCATGCCCCTACAAAGGACAAGAACTCATCATTTTTTATGGCTGCATAGTATTCTATGGTGTATATGTGCCACAGTTTCTTAATCCAGTCTATCATTGTTGGACATTTGGGTTGGTTCCAAGTCTTTGCTATTGTGAATAGTGCCGCAATAAACATACGTGTGCATGTGTCTTTATAGCAGCATGATTTATAATCCTTTGGGTATATATATACCCAGTAATGGGATGGCTGGGTCAAATGGTATTTCTAGTTCTAGATTCCTGAGGAGTCGCCACACTGTCTTCCACAATGGTTGAACTGGTTTACAGTCCCACCAACAGTGTAAAAGCATTCCTATTTCTCCACATCCTCTCCAGCACCTGTTGTTTCTTTTGTTATATTTTGAAATTATTTTAGATTTAGATTTGCGTTCTGCTTATGTTTACCAGGCTGATGGGATGGGGGCTTTTCCAGTGCATAGCAGCCACTGGGCTCCTGCCTCAATGGGGGCTGGGGGCAACTGGGGCTGCAATGAGAGCAGACTGCTGAGCCTCTTGAAATCCAGGAGGAAATGGGAATGAAGGAGTAGTTTTGGCTCAGAAGCACGGCCTTTAAGTGCTTGTAGTAGCATAGCTTAGTGGCTCTCAGTGCAGATTTGGGAGTCCATTAGAACCTAGTTCAAATCCCACCTCTCTCACTTATTGGCTGTGTTATCTTGGAAAAATTATTTCATCTCTCTGAATCCCAGTTTTCTCATTTGGAAAAAAGATGATAGTAATAGCAACTGCCTTAGAATTATTGTGAGTATTAATTGAGTGAATACTCATAAAACACTTAGAACAGCATGTGACATATGGTAAGCTCTTAGTGTTAGCTATTGCTGTTGTTGGTGTTTGAATTAACTCCCGTATCAGCCAGCTGAGAGTCCTGAATTCCTACCATTAACTCTGTTACTTATGGCCTTGTCTTCAGAGATCCCAGGAGCAGAAAGCAGAGGCCTGAGGGAACGGGCCATAGAACAGATGAACTTTGGACTTAAAGGGCTGGGAGAAGGGATGAAGACAGGGCTCAGAAAACTTGGAATGAAGGGGACTTTCTGGGAAGGCAGGCCTATGAGATGCATCAGCTGGAAGTCTTAGATTACAGGGAGCCTAAGACAGCTGGTTTTTCAAAGCCTTCTTCCAAAGGTCTGCTTGTAGGATCCCAGTGGAGTCTGTTCCTGGGACTGCCATAGGAGGTGGACACTAAAGGGACAGCTGTCATTCTCTTACTCATTGTCCCAGGGATGTGGAGGATTAGAATATAGGCACCTTCCAAGGCCCTCTACCTATTTTTTAAAAATTGAAAAAATTGAAGAGAAGCATATGTCATGAGCATACGATTCAAAGCATTTCCACAAATTGATACATCTGGGTAACTAGCATTCAGATCAAAAAATTTTAAATGACTGGCATCCTGAAAATCTCCCATTTGTTCCCTTCCAGTGGCTGTACACCAAAGTTAATCACCAGCCTGGTTTCCAACAGCATAGATTTGGTTTCTCCATGTTTGTAAATGAAATCATACAGCTTGTCCTCTTTTGCGTCTGGCTTCTTTTACTGAAAGGTATGTCCATGAGCTTCCCTCATTGATGCATGTATCAGTAGCTTATTCTTTTTTGTTGCTGTATAGTATTCTAATATGTAAATCTATTACACTTTATCTGTTTGAGTATATGTCAGTTTGGGGTATTGGAAATATATACTCTATACATTCTAGTACATTGCCATGATCTGAATGTTTGTATCCCCTCAAAAGTCATATGTTGAAGGGTTACTAGAGGCTGGAAAGAATAGGAGGAAGGGGGGTAGGGAGAGATCTGTTAAAGGACACAAAATTACAGCTAGATAAGAAGAACAAACTCTAGAGTTTTATAGCACTGTAGGATAACTATAGTTAACAATAATATGTATTTTCAAATAGCTAAAAGAGAGGATATTGAATGTCCCAACACAAAGAAATGATAAATGTTTGAGATCATGGATATGCTAATTCCCCTGATCTGATCACTATACACTGTATGTACCGAAACATCACTGTGTACCTCATAAAAATATGTACAATTATGTGTAAGTTAAAAATAGAAAGTAAAGTCTATATTACCTCAAAAAAAAAAAAAAGCTATATTGTGAAACCTAATCCCGAGTGTGATGGCATTAGGAAGTGGGGCCATTGGAAGATGATTAAGTCATGAATGGGACTCTCATGAATGAGATTACTGTCCTTATAAAAGGCCAGAGGAAGCCGCCTTGCTCCTTCCACCAATGTGAGGATACAGCTAGAAGGTGCTATCCCAGAAATTGGTCTCAGCAGATACCACACCTGTTGGTGCCTTGATCTTACAACTCTCCAGCCTCCAGAATTGTGAAAAATAACTTGCTCTTGTTTATAAGCTACATGGTTTATAGTATTTTGTTATAGCAGCCCAAACAGACTAAGACGTGCATCTTTTGGTGAACACATGCACATACCTTAGTTTTAATTCATACATTTTCATAGCCTTGTCAGAGGGCCACCCTCAATTGGATCTACCCTTGTCCAGAAGCCAGGTGATTGAAATTTATCAGAGGTTATTGCATAGCACAACTCCAGGGGTCACCATTGCCATGTGTTGTACATGGCTGGCACCCCTGGGCCACAATGCAGAGGATCTGGTGCACTCTGGAGTTGTGCAATGGGCAGTTCTCCACCATTCTGCTTCTCAACCACTCTCAGGGGCTGGGAGATGGTTTATTACACTGAACTCTGAAAAACCTTTCCTCAAAATCTCTTTTCCTTGAGTCTTTTTTGCCTTTGAGTCATAGGCACAGAATCACAAGAGCCATGGGTCACTCTGAACGGTGCCAATAACCCATCAGCTAGTTCTATGGCAATGAAAAAAAGAAACCAAAGTTACACCAGGTATTTGATCTTAGAAAAACTGAATCACTCCAAATCACAGAGCCTTTTTTAAAAAAACAAAAACAAAAAAAAACACTTTAAGGGGTTAGACATCAGGTAGACACTGCAGTAGTCTCTCTCACCTACTTTGGCAAGTTAACAAAGGAGAAACTAGGACAAGTTTGGGTTTTGAAAAGGAAGTTTTTGTTTAAACACAAGGCCCCAGCTTCTGTCTCTGCCTCAAGCTTCAGGATGGGTATGTGTAATGCGGCTGGGGAGCCTTTTCTCTGGAAGCAAATTGATCTGCTTTCAGTCTCCGCTCAGCCAGTTCTGAGCTAGGCAAATGGCATAAGTTCTTTAGGTTTCAGTTTTCTCCTCTGAAAAAATCTTGCTACATCATGGGTAGGAAGCGTGGGAACAAGAAGAAGACATATAACCATGGTGGACTGAGCAGCCTGCCCTACCTAGGCAAAAAGTGGGTGGCAGGCCCAGAGGTGGAGAATGGTTGCATTGGCTGGCCCCAGGCCTGGCCAACCCAGCCCAGTGCCCAGCAGGTGGGCAGAGGAGGGAGACCATGAACTTTTTTTGTTTTTGAGACAGAGTCTTGCTCTTGTTGCCCAGGCTGGAGTGCAATGGCGCGATCTTGGCTAACTGCAACTTCCGCCTCCCAGGTTCAAGCAATTCTCTTGCCTCAGCCTCCCGAGTGGCTGGGATTACAGGCGCCTGCCACCACGTCCAGCTAATTTTTTGTATTTTTAGCAGAGACGGGGTTTCACGATGTTGGCCATGCTGGTCTCAAACTCCTGACCTCAAGCAATCCACCTGCCTCAGCCTCCCAAAGTGCTGGAATTATAGGTGTGAGCCACTGTGCCTGGCTGAGACCATGAATTCTTAACTTTCTGAATGGAAAAATACTGTTTGGGCAATTTAGTGTTTTGTGGAGTTTGCAACTGGACAGAGCACAGGGGCATGAATCCTTGATCAGGGTTACAAAGAAGCTTCTCTTGAGGGCCCTGTGAGGGCTCTGGAATTGAACAGACCTTAGTTCATTCTTGACTTCAGGCTTTGCCTTTCACCTGTAAAGTGTGTGACAGTTTACACTCTGAGTCTTAGTTTTCTTATCTGGAATCTAAAGAATAATTCTGGTCTTACAGGGTTGCTATGAAGATTACATGAGACCATATGTGATGATTAGGTATCGACTTAACTGAGATATGCCTAGATGGCTGGTGAAATATTGTTTCTGGGTGTGTGTCTCTGAGGGTGTTTCCAGAGGAGACTGACATGTGAGTCAGTGGACTGGGACATGTGCCATGGTGGTTTGCTGCACGTATCAACCTGCCATCTAGGTTTTAAGCCCCGCATACATTAGGTATTTGTCCTAATGCTCTCCCTCCCCTTTCCCCCCACCCTCCGACAGGCCTCAATGTGTGATGTCCCCCTCCCTGTGTCCATGTGTTCAACTCCCACTTATGAGTGAGAACATGTGGTGTTTGGTTCTCTGTTCCTATGTTAGTTTGCTGAGAATGATGGCTTCCAGCTTCATCCATGTCCCTGCACAGGACATGAACTCATTCTTTTTTATGGTTGCATAGTATTCCATGGTATATATGTGCCAGATTTTCTTTATCCAGTCTATCATTGATGGGCATTTGTGTTGGTTCCAAGTCTTTGCTATTGTAAATAGTGCTGCAATAAACATACGTTTGCATGTGTCTTTATAGTAGGACTATTTATAATTTTTTGGGTATATACCCAGTAATGGGATTGCTGGGTCAAATGGTATTTCTGGTTCTAGATCCTTGAGAAATTGCCACACTGTCTTCCACAATGGTTGAACTAATTTACACTTTCACCAACAGTGTAAAAGCGTTCCTATTTCTCCACATCCTCTCCAGCATCTGTTGTTTCCATACTTTTTAATGACCGCCATTTTAACTCGTGTGAGGTGATATCTCATTGTGGTTTTGATTTGCATTTCTCTAATGACCAGTGATGATGAGCTTTTTTTCATATGTTTATTGGCCACATAAATGTCTTCTTTTGAGAAGTGTCGGTTCATATCCTTTGCCCACTTTTTGATGTTTTTTTTTTTCTTGTAAATTTGTTTAAGTTCCTTGTAGACTCTGGATATTAGACCTTTGTCCGATGGGTAGATTGCCAAAATTTTCTCCCATTGTATAGGTTGCCTGTTCACTCTGATGATAGTTTCTTTTGTTGTGCAGAAGCTCTTTAGTTTGATTAGATCCTGTGTGTCTATTTTGGCTTTTGTTGCCATTGCTTTTGGTGTTTTAGTCATGAAGTCTTTGCCCATGCCTATGTCCTAAATGGTATTGCCTAGCATTTCTTCTGCGGTTTTTATGGTTTGGGGTTTTACATTTAAGTCTTTAATCCATCTTGAGTTAATTTTTGTATAAGGTGTAAGGAAGGGATCCAGTTTCAGCTTTCTACATATGGCTAGCCAGTTTTCCCAGCACCATTTACTAAATAGGGAATCCTTTCTCCATTGCTCGTTTTTGTCAGGTTTGTCCAAGATCAGATGGTTGTAGATGTGTGGTGTTATTTGTGAGTTCTCTGTTCTGTTCCATTGGTCTATATATCTGTTTGGTACCAGTACTGTGCTGTTTTGGTTACTGTAGCCTTGTAGTATAGTTGAAGTCAGGTAGCGTGATGCCTCCAGTGTTGTTCTTTTTGCTTAGGATTTTCTTGGCTATACGGGTCCTTTTTTGGTTCCATATGAAATTTAAAGTAGTTTTTTCTAATTCTGCCAAGAAAGTCAGTGGTAGTTTAATGGGAATAGCATTGAATCTAAAAATTACTTTGGGCAGTATGGTCATTTTCACGATATTAATTCTTCCTATTCACGAGCATGGAATGTTTTTCCATTTGTTTGTGTCCTCTCTCATTTCCTTGAGCAGTGGTTTGTAGTTCTCCTTGAAGAGTTCCTTCACATCCCTTATAAGTTGTATTCCTAGGTATTTTATTCTCTCTGTAGCAATTGTGAATGGGAGTTCACTTATGATTTGGCTCTCAGCTTGTCTATTGTGGAGGTATTATTTCCTCAACTATTTTTAGAGCTCTGAGTTTCTGCCTAACGTAGCCATCCTCAACCACATCAGACCCTCTGTCCCTTGGATAGAATACCTATTTGACAATGGCCTCTTTACCCTGAAAACAAATGCACAGTTACTATAGCCCATTACTACTCAAAGTGTAATAGCATCAGGGACAAGCAGCATGTTGGCCATCATCTGGGAGCTTGTTAGATATGCAGAATCATGGGTTCCACTCTCAGGTCTGCTAAATCAGAATATGTATTTTAATAAGATTCACATGTAGTCTATACAAGTAGTAAAGTTAGAGATTAATTGCTATAACACACTTACGCCCATAATTAAACATAAAGAAACAAAATGCCCTAACTGTAATATGAAGGGGAAATAGAAGGAAAGTAATTGTAATACATTTTTCTTCATACACAATGGCTCACACTTAGCTATAGTAGATGTTTGCACCTATATGTAGAATCAGTGTGAAAGTAGCAGCTCTGCATACAGGCTGATGCTACTGGGTTTGTGTCAGCAACCAAAATTTTATAAGCATTATCATAGCTGATGGTTTTCTGAAATGATGGACAACCCTAGACAGACTAGTGAACTAAAAACAAAAGCACAGTGTGATCTTTCCTGGATATATGCACCATTTGCATTTCTGGAAAATGCAGTATCCAGTTAAACCAAAGTAAATGTAAGATGGAGCTAGGCTCAAGGTTCTGATATTTATAAAAATGATTTCTTACTACATGGAAGTTTGGTGGGACCTTCAAAAATAATGCCTGAAGGCTGGGCACGGTGGCTCATGTCTGTAATCCCGGCACTTTGGAAGGCCATGGTGGGTAGATCACTTGAGGTCAGGAATTTGAGACCAACCTGGCCAACATGGTTGAAACCCTATCTCTACTAAAAATACAAAAATTAGCCAGGCCTGGTGGCACATGCCTGTAGTCCCAGTTACTCGGGAGGCTGAGGTGGGAGAATCACTTGAACCCAGGAGGCAGAGGTTGCAGTGAGCTGAGATTGCGCCACTGCACTCCCACCTGGGTGACAGAGTAAGACTCCATCTTAATAATAATAATAATAATAATAATAATGTTTGAAATAAGTCAATTCTTTGTTGTGTGAGGCATGTCTGGATTCCAGGTCTTCAACTACTAAATGCCAATAGTGACTCATTCAGTCTCTGTAATAATCAAAAGTGCTGCTCCCATCCACTAATACTGAACTATCGAAAAGGAAATTGAGAAAACAATCCCATTTACAATGACACACACACACACACACACACACACACACACACACACACACACACACACAAAGAATAAAATACTTAGGAAAAAGAGCACAGGTAAAAGACTTACACACTGAAAATTATAAAACATTGAAAATTAAAGAAGACACAGATAAATGAAAATATATCCTGTGTTGATGGAGTGGAGGAATTAATATTGTTGAAATGTCCATATTACCCAAAGTGATCTATAGATTGACTGCAATTCCTAGCAAAATTGCAACGGCAATGGGGAGAAGAGGAAGATAGCTGGATAGAAGGCTCTACTAATTGTCTCCCTGACAGGAACACAACATTTAACAACTATCTACATAAAAATCACCTTCAAAAGAACCAAAAGTCAGGTGAGCAATTATAGTACCTGTTTTTAGTGTCATATTGCTGAAAGGGACATGGAAAAGGGTAAGAATGACAGTCTTGTATTGCTGGTGCCACACTTCCCCAACCCCTCAGAAGTGGCTGTGTGGTGTGGAAACAGAATCTGTATGCTTGGAGGAGGGGAGAGCAAAGCAATTGTCAGACTTTGCATTGAACTCAATGCCACCCTGTAACAGCAGAAAGCAAAACTGGGCTGAAACCAGTCGACTTAATACTTAGAAATAAGAGAACAGATGAAAGATTTATACACTAAAAATTATAAAACAAAGATGAAGAGAATTACAGAAGACACAGAGCATTTAGACCAGCCCTAACCAGAGGGGAATCGTCTATTCCATCAGTTGCAACATGAGTTCTGGCAAGCCTCATCACTGTGGGCTGAAGTGTTCTGGGGCTCTAAATAAACTTGAACAAGAGTCTAGGCCACAAGGACTGCAGCTCCTAGGTGAATCCTAGTGCTGAGCTGGGCTCAGAGCAGGTGGACTTGGGGTCATGCAACTTGCTGAGACACCAGCCAGGGCAGCTAAGGGAGTGCTTAGGCAGTGCCTGCACCACCCATCCCCTAACTCCAGGCAGTGCAGCTCACGGTTCCAGAAGAGACCCCTTCCTTCCACTTGAGAAGAGAAGAACGAAGAATAAAGAGGATTTTGTCTTGCATCTTTGATATAAGCTCAGTCACAGCAGGATAGGGCATCAGTCAGAGTTGTGAGGCTCCCATTTTAGACCCTAGCTCCTAGACATTTCTAGATACACTCTGGGCCAGAAGGGAACATGCTGCCTTGAAGGGAAGGACGCAGTCTCAACAGAAACTATCACCTGCTGACTAAAGAGCCCTTGGACCCTAAAAAAACAGCAGTGATACCCAGGTAGGATGCCAGGGGCCTTGGGTGAGACTGAGGCATGCTGTCAGGTGAGACCCAGAACATTCCTAACTGTGTGGTGGCTGTGGTGAAAGAATCCTTCTGCTTGAGAAAATCAGAGTGGAAAGTAAAGGGACCTTTGACTTGTACCTTAGGTACTAGCTCAGCCATAGTGGAGCAGAACATCAAGTGGGCTCTTGGGGCCTCCAATTCCAGGTCTTCACACTTGTATGGCATTTCTAGAGCTGTGCTGGGTCAGAGGGGAGCCCACTGCCCTGAAAGGGAGTCCTAGGCCTGGCAGCATTCAACACAAACTTACTGAAGGGCCCTTGGGCCTTAAGTGAACATCAGCAGTAGCCTGGCCATACTCCCCAAGGGCCTGTGGTGGTGATCGTCACGGGGCGAGGCTCCTCTGCCTGTGGGAAGGGGAGGAAAGAGTGGGAAGGACCGTGTCGGTGGTTTGAGGGCCGGCTTAGTCACAGTAGACTAGAACACCAGGTAGACTTGTAAGGTTTTTGAATCCAGTCCATGGCTCCTGGATAGCATCTCTGAAACTTCCTGGGGCCTGAGGGAACTCACTACCCTGAAGTGAAGGAAAAAAAACCTGACTGGCTTTGCCACCTGCTGATTGTAGAGCCCTAGGACCTTGAGCAAATGTAGGCGGTAGCCAGATAGTGGTTACAGCAGTTCTTGGGTGAGACTGAGTGCTGTGCTGGCTTCAGGTCTTACCCAGTGCAGTCCCACTGGTGGTGGCCACATGGGTGCTTGTATTACCCCACCCCCAGCTCCAGTTGGTTCAGAACAGAGACACAGAGAGAGAGAGAGAGAGACTCCATTTGTTTGGGAGAAAGTAAGGGAAGAGACAGGAGTCCCAGGCTGGTAATCCAGAGAATTCTTCTGGATCATATCCAAGACTACTAAAGTGGTACCCCATCTTATTGAAATGATCTGTTCACAGCTCTTTTTCCCCTACCTGACTGTGAACTCCTTGAGGGCAGGATTCTGTTTTATTCATGTTTGTATCCACAGAGCCTAACTCAGGGCTGGCTCAGAGTAAGACGTCAATAAAACTGTATTGAACATCAGCATCAATCATTATCATAATCACTTTCTCTCTTTTGTGACATTCATGGCTTTTGCTGTCCAGACAGTCTCATACATTTTATTACTAAGTCGTCTTCCTTCTGGTGGTGATTGCTGTCAGATAATTTCATACATGTAACTGTGGGCTCTCCAAAATGACTAAGTTCCATAAAAGCAGGATGTTCTTATATTTTTTCTTATTCTGTTCTGTGCTTAGACACCTAATAAGTTGTCAACAACCAGTTTGATTTTGAAATGGCACTGTGTTACTGGGATGCTACAGTTTCAGTGGCATTGTATTCATAGTAATTTGCCAGAAAAATAGGAAACTGTACTTTGGTAGAAATGATCTCTTCTAGTCTAGAGAACTCTTTCTTCCACTAAGCTGGTTGCAGTGTATTTCATCATTACATATGAACATCAGCAAAACTGAACTTGCTGAATATTTGGATTATTGCCCAATGTTGATTCCATTTGGTGGACATGAACACCCTGACTATATAATAAATTATTCCAAGCAATTTTGGCGATTGATATGGCCAAAAAGATATTAGGATATGTAGTAAGCCATTGAGAGGCCAGTCCATAGAGCTATTCAGGGATTTGAACATCTAATCAGTAAGTAGTTTTACAGATTATTGAATCAGAGTGTCAAAAGGCATTTCAAATCATTATGCATTTACAAATATTTACAGATCTTTTAAAGATCAAGTCTGTCATTATCAGTTTCTGTGCTGCATATTGTCAGTATCCACAGTGACCCCAGAGGAGCCTGTGCTGGCAGGAGTAATGCTGTGGTATGTTCAGCTCTGCTGGATCTCCATAGAGGGGGGCTGGAATGCCTTGTGGAACAATGCCCTAGGCTCCAGAGAGCAAAGAATGAAGGGCAGCCTAGTTTGATAACCACATTAAAGCACTACCAACATCTGTTCAAGCCAAAGACAACACTATCTCCAGGAATTAACCTTCTGAACCACTGAATCATTACCCTCAGCAGAGTGAAAGTTGGACAACAACAGCCTATTTGTCAGTGGTTCCTCAGAGAGACGTGGTAAGCCGTATTTTACTGCAAACAGCGTGAGAAGGCCTGGCTCGGCTTTATACATCTTAAACACAGAATATATTTGTGTGGGAAACAAGCAGACAATGAATGTAAATAAACTTTTGATGATACCTTGCAACTTTCCACATTGATTCCACTCCAGAACAAATGGACCACGGAGGATTGCTTCAGAGAATAGCATTTCCTAAATTTGTACCTAAATGTTTCCCTTCTATTTTAATAAAACAGTGGATACCAATAATGAGAGTACTCACAATATACAAGATGCACACTTGCACTAAATGAAAAACCCAACCATTTGTTGAAAGTAATATAATTCACTATAAATGTAATAATAACTATTTGAATGGGCTTTGTCAAGCTGCATCATATAGAGAGGGAGGCAAGGAGGATGGGAGGGGAAATATAATAAAACAAAAGTTTTAGTATGGAAGTAAGCATAGAATGCCAGTCATTGAAACTTTAGAAGAATCTGGAATTTGGGAGTGTATTTCTTATAATGAAGACTGGCTGCAACTTCTAGTAGGATACATTTTAAGCCTTGCACCACAGTAATTGGAAAAACCTTCTCAAGATTTTTATTTTCTGATATATTCTTAAATGTAGCAAATTATCATTAATAGACACACAGCTTTTATGTCAAATCTGCCTGAGAAGACTGAGACTAAACTGAGTTTGGTCCTTAGATTAGTCCCTGGAATATATGTATTTTATTTTATGACACTTATATTGTACTTACTATGTGCTATTTTATTTATACATTTATTTAGAGACAGGGTCTCTCTCTGTCACCCAGCCTGGAGCGCAGTGGCATGATCATGGCTCACTGCAGCCTTGACCTTCTACTCTCAAATGTCCTCTAGCCTCAGCCTCCTGAGTAGATGGGACTACAGGTGTGCACTAATACACACCCAACTAATTAAAATTTTTTTTCTTTTCCTTTGCAGAGAAGAGGATCTCGTTATGTTGACCAGACTGTTTTTAAACTTCTGGCCTCAAGTGATCCTCCTGCCTCGACCTCCCAAAGTGCTGGGATTACAGGCGTGAACCACCACACCTGGCTATGTGCTGATTTAAAAGAAAACAAGTAAATACTGTGTAGTGACTGACACCTGTAATTGCTATAAAACTATTCCCTTTTTTATGATTTAAAGTATATAGACTATCCATACATAGTCTATATAGCGTATATAAGGTATTTAGAAGTATCCATATGTGGTATGTGTGTGTGTATGTATACACATACATACATAGTATATAGAAAGTATGTAGACTTATTTTACCAAACAAAATAAGGTGGAATGGAATGTCAGTGTCATGGCTTACTCCACTCATCTCCCTAAAAGCCATCAAGTCTGTAATATTGTGGGTGGCTTCAGGCATGGATGCCCTTGTGAGCTGACTTGCTAATGCCTATACAGTGTACCTGGATGAGTAGCATGGTATCTTTGAGTCAATGCAAAATGCCATGACATTGTACTGGGTCTGGACAAAGCAAAGCGCCTTGGGAAATACCACCTTTCGGGTTACCTAAGTGGTTCCCGTTTACAAGTTTAGAGGCAGAGTTCTGTTTAAGTTCTAGTCCCTCCACTCGATCTAGGTAGCAGACTGTAATGATGGAGGGAAGCTGGCACATAGCAGGGATTTATTGAATGTATTTGAGTGAATGAAATAAAACTTTGGATGCAGGACACTTTTGCCCAGCCGTTTTGCCAACATGGTCCATGAACCCTGGTGGGGAGGGGGTTCCCCAAGATCCTTCTGGGGAGGCCATGAGGCCAAACTTTTTAAAAATAATAATGCAAGTACATTATGTGTCCCTTTCACTGTGTTGACATTTGCACTGAAGGTGCAGAAGCAATGGTGGGTAACACTGCTGGCTCGTTGGCATGAATTAAGGCAGTGGCACAAAGCTGTACTAGCAGTCATCGTATTCTTCTTCACTAAGCACTCAAAGAAAAGAATTTAAAATGCCACTTTTAATTAAAAATGTTCCTGATGAAGCAGTTAAAAACATAATTTTTTTTTTTTTTTCGAGACAGAGTCTTGTTCTTTGCCCAGGCTGGAGTGCAGTGGCGTGATCTTGGCTCACTGCAAGCTCCGCCTCCCAGGTTCACGCCATTCTCCTGCCTCAGCCTCCCGAGTAGCTGGGACTACAGGCGCCCGCTACCATGCCCGGCTAATTTTTTGTATTTTTAGTAGAGACGGGGTTTCACCGTGTTAGCCAGGATGGTCTCGATCTCCTGACCTCGTGATCCACCCGCCTCGGCCTCTCAAAGTGCTGGGATTACAGGTGTGAGCCACCGTGCCCGGCAAAAATATAATTTTTATTAAATCTCAACTCTTAAGTACTTATAAGCATAAATCACTTTTGCTGCACACTGAAGTATGATAGTTATCTTAACAGAAAGCACTTGTGCAATTGTTTGAATTGTATGCTGAACTGGCCACTTGTTTCCCCATGGAAGTTTTTTTTCTTTTTTTAATTTAAAAGAATGACTGACAGACAAACTATGGTTATTCAGACTTGGGTATTTGACAAGACATTTTCTCAAAAATGAGCAAAGCGAGCCTGTCACTTCAAAGAAAACAGCTGACAGTATTTGTTGCCAATGATGGAATTTGAGCTTTCAAGCAAAAATGAGGATTTTGGAAAACTTGTATCCACCACTGTGAGCTTGACAGTTTCCCAATACTTGAAGACTCTGCCAACGAGTCTGGTGATGATGTTAATAAATGTGATTTTTTTGGATTTTGTATAATTAAAAGTAAATATTTGGAAGATTTTTGCAACTCAGAAATCAATATTTTTGAAATGATCAATGCATGATGTTATTATATAATGCATGAATCAAAGATCAAAATATAAGCAATGGATTTTGGTATAACAGAGTAAAGTGTACCGATATGTTTTCCAATTCCACATTGCAACTTAACTTAAAAACTGTTACTTGCAAGCTGGGAGCAGTGGCTCACGCCTGTAATCCCAGCACTTTGGGAAGCCGAAATGGGCGGATCACTTGAGGTCGGGAGTTCGAGACCAGCTTGACCAACATGGAGAAACCCCATCTCTACTAAAAATACAAAATTAGCCGGGCGTGGTGGTGCATGCCTGTAATCCCAGCTACTCGGGAGGCTGAGGCAGGAGAATCGCTTGAACCCCGGGGAAGCGGAGGTTGTGGTGAGCCGAGATCGTGCCATTGCACTCCAGCCTGGGCAACAAGAGCAAAACTCTGTCTCAAAACAAACAACAACAAAACCTGTCACTTGCAGAGTTTTGGTCCAAGAAGAATAGCCACAATTATCTGAAAAGGCTATCAAAATAATATTTCCTTTTCCAAACATATATCTGTGTGAGGCTGGATTTCTTTTTCATATACATCAATGATAACCACATATTGCAACTGATTGAAATCAGAAGCCAATATAAGATCCAGCTATTTTCTGTTAAGCCAGACATTAAAGAGATTTGCAAAAATGTGAAACAAGGCCATTCTTCTCACTTTTTTGTTTTAAAATATGTAATTTTCATAAAATATGGTATGCTAACATGTAATAGGTTTTTATTTTAAGCAAATTAATAAATACATTTTAAAGTTCTCAAACATTTTAATATAGTTCATATAGATACAACCCACACAAACAAAACCTCTGAAATTTCCAGTCATTGTTAAGAGTGTGAAAGGGCCCTGAGACCAACATGTTTGATAACTGCTACTCTAGTCCAGTGGTTCTCAAAGAGTGGCCCCAGACCACCACCACCACCACCGCCATCATCATCATCATCATGCCTGGGAACTTGTTAGAAACATCAGTCCTCAGGCCCCACTCTAAATCTACTGAATTAGAAACTCTGGGGATGAGGCCCAGCAGGTTCTGTTTTAACAAGCTTTCCAGGTAATGCTGATCCTCACTAAACTTTCAGAACTCCAAGTCCTACTCCCAACCCCTTACAGATCAGTGTCCATAGTTCCTTAGTGTCTGATTGGTGATGGTGGGAAAGCTCACTTTCCAAGCCAAATGTTACAAACTAGCATTTGCTTTGGACTCAAAAATAGATATCCTGCTCACCCCACCCGTTCCTCCACTTGCACCCTAGTCACTTAGGTGAGCACCACAAGGGAATGTGCCAGAACATCTAGGTGGTGCTTTGTCAGGGAGAGGAAAGTGTTGGTTGAGCTTTAAGAAGGTATATAACATTATGCTTACTGGTCAGAAATGTACTTTTTCTCTGGCTCCTGCCCCATGTGTGCTTCTACCACAGATAGTAATTGAGCTCATTTTCAGAACTGTAAGACCAGAGTAAGTTTTCTAATATTGTTGACATCTCCCTCCTTGCCCTGACTCCATTTCTGTTGACTGAGCACAGCTGGAACAAAACCCTAAGGCCAAGGAGCTGCTGAGCACTCAGTTTGCTGGGCCTTGGCAGCCCCCTTTCACACTGTCTTCAAGGCCTTATTCTACTCCTTCAGCTATCACACTTTTCAAATTCGCAGTGCCCTTGACCAAACATTTAGTCTTGTCTTCCACCTCATCAAGAAAATGTATAAACATATTTATTCATTGTATACCCAGCTCTCTACTCCAGAAACCTGGCTGTCATCCTTGACTCTTTCCTCTCTTACCCTCCACATCCAGCAGTTGACAAAACCTGCCTATTCCGCTTCCTATTAGGGAGTCAGCAGAGTAGAGTGGTTAAGAATGTGGCTTTTGGAGTCAGATGCCTGGGGTGATATCCCACGTGCACTAAGTTTCTGTGTTACATGAACAAGTTTCTTGGCTTCTCTGGGTCTTGGTTTCTTCAACTGTAAAAAAAAAAAAAAAAAAAAAAAGCATTATGATAATAATGCTACCTACCTTGTAGGATTGTTAAAAGAACTAAGCAAGGCAATACGTAAAATGCTTGGAACAGTGCCTGGCATATCTATTTCATTTAACAAACTCTTCCAAGGTGCCCTGCACTGCTCTAGAATATATAGTGGCAAACCGGGAATGCACTAATTCTGGCCCCAGTTGTTTCTCATGTCATTTAATGGCATCTCTCTCTTTGTTGGTCTTCCTGTCTTTGCTCTGGCTCCTTCCAGCTTGTTCTTCATCTAGTCAAAAGAGGAATCTTTTTTCATACATCATTGTATCATATTGTTCTCTTGCCTATAACTCTTCAAGGGTCTTCCACTTCCTATAGGATGAAGTTTAACTTTTTAGCCAAGCCTTACCATGGTGAACAACCTCTCATTCCTCACTACTTTGTGATTGGGCCTGTATGTCCTAATACATTCTTTGTTCTGTGTTCCCACAGAACTCTTCCTCTCCCTGTTAAAGCGCCTACCACTTTCATGATACTAATCTCCTTACACACTTGTCTCTCCAAATGGGCTTTGAGAGTCTTAAGGACAAGGACTATACACTAGTCACATTTGTGTTTCCAGAGCTCAGTATATAAATCAAGTAAGATAGAACAGTTCAGAATGAATTGTGGAATGCATGCATGAATAAACAAATAAGTAACTTCTTCAGGCTCCTTCTCATTTGAATTCTATCCCAGAATTTTATGTGGTATTTTCTTATGTGTGTGGATTCTCATGGGACCAGCTTAGTCACTAAATATCATCTTATGCAGGGCTTTTGATCCTGGCTCAGAAGCAGAATCTTCTGGGGATCTTGTTACAATTCCCTGGGTCAGTGATAATTTGCCAAGTTTGGGACTCACATATTTTAGTGAGTCCAGTTCCTTGCTTTTGCTGATGGGGAATGTAAGGCCCAGAGATTGAGTGATTCTGCAGGGTCACATAGCTTGTCAGTGGAAGAGCTGGGATTTGCTATACCAGTGTCCCCATCTTCACCTCACCCAGAGTAACTCCACTTTCATCTGGTTTATATATGGGAGTTCAGCAAAAGATGTGTTTATTTTATTTTTAATTGAGAAAGAGTACAGTCTTGAAGACTCCTGTACTCTACTGCACTCACTGCCCTCCACTGGAGGGCTCCTTACACACACCTGTGGAAGGGCGGTGTGGTGCAGTGGGCTTAATACTGAGCAGGGGTCTGGGGAGCTTGTATTCTCTCCTGCCTTTGTCACTAAGAGGCTGTGTGACTGCAGCAAGTCATTAACTGCTGTTGTGAGTTTCCTCGGTTGTAGAATGAACATAATCAGGCCCATCCTGCTTAATGAGCATGGTTCCTATTTGGCTAACACTTATATTTTCTCTATAGAGCCAAGCACAGTGCTTTACCTGTAGTAGCAGCACCAAAAAGTACTTAGGGAATGAATAAATGAAAGTGTTTTGGAAATGAGAAAGTGGTCTATGAATGTAAGCTATGATTAATAACAAATTCAAAAGCTACTGCTACAGTCGCTCAGCCTTAATGGTAACTTGATTCAAAATGGTTCCTTACAAAATGGAACAAACCGCCCTAACAGACCTTTGTTTTCAAATATAAGAAAAGAAAAACTTACACTGACCAGTCATGTCTATAAGATGTCTAAAGAGCCAGGTAATTTGGTCGATTCATTGAAAAAGCCAGGCCAACAGTATTGGGCCTTGTGCTTCAAAGGAAGCTAAGTGGCTCAGAGCCTTTTGCATTGCTGCTCATTGGCTTGACGTTATGTACACACAGCTATCCTTTCAGTTTCTACAAAATGGCTTATTTTCATTTCTGAAATGGTAGCCACGTGGGAGCCCCTGGGTTGCTGTGGAGAAGGCCGGGAGAGGCCCAGCTGGTTGACAGTCATTGGGCTCCTTGAGCCCTCCGCTTTGCCTTAGCCACTGTTGGGAGGTGGGAGTCCAAGGTTTTTATAGTTCTTCTCTCGAATTAGTGCCTGCAGACTCTACAGCTATGAACATGCAATTAGTCTTTGTTTGTGCACAAAAGGGAGCTTGACCCTTGCCCGTCTTTGATTGGCATGCACAACTCTTGTAGCTACTTACCTAAGGCCCTCTCCAAGGAGCACAGCGTCTTGTTCCTGCACCTGCCTTCAGCTTTTCTCTTTTGTGACTTGCTTCACATAATATTCAGCCCAAGTCACAGCAAGATTGCAGGGATGAAGACATCATGCAGGCACAGTAAGATTTCCTGTTTTTCAGGGAGGTGGGGGAGTGGGTGGGAGGGAGGTTTGAATCTATAACCTGAGGTTTGGATAATTGCTGAGCCCCAAAACACTTAGCAGGAGCCCAAAGAACTGGTTTTTTTTTCTTAATAAATGAACACTTTGCTTGCTTTCAAAAGCAGACCTCCCATGCCATGGAAAACAAGCTGTATGCACAAAGCTTTACATTTCATTCCAAGTTCACCTGCTTTCCTGTCAATATAGAACTGTCATTTTTTTTGAAAGACAATTGCTATAAAAGGGATGCAATTATTGTGGTCAGAAAATTTCTCTTTAAAGCATGCTTTCTGAGATACTAGAAGAGTGTTTATTAGCAGCCTGAATGAGTTAAATACCGTGGTGGCAGATTGCATTTTCAATAAATGTTTTGCAGGAGCTTGATTGGTTTTCAAAACGCACTCATTTCTTACTCTCCATGCCTAAACGTGCCACATCATATTAGAATAAACTACCCAGCTATGGCACTTAGGGAAAAAACTCCAAAGTATGTCTGGTTTGAAGTAAAAGCCATTTCAAACTCCCAAATCTGCAGAGAACATTTAATAAACGGCTCAAAAACAATAATACCTTCCTTTTTGGAGTACCTACTTAGGTTCAGGCATGGTACTGGCTACTTTACACATTTTTTTTTTTTCTCGTCAAATCCCTACAGTGGTATTCCATGTTGGGTTTTATTGTCTCTATTAGATAGAGGAGAAAATTGATGCTCACAGATGTTAAAAGACTTGACCATGTGTGTTCAGTTGCTGAGAGGCAGAGCAGATCAGTAAAAATGGTTTTCTGTTCCTCCATGGCATGCCACTGAAACTTTATTTTTTGAAATATGCACGCTAGAGTTTACAAAGCCAAAATAGTTTTGTCCTTTGAAGTAGTTACCTTGGGTGCCCAGAGGTACCTTCCAACATCACAGCTATAATTGTCTTTGGAATGCTACTTCTGAGCTGACATACACACTGTGTGGGAACATCTGTCACCTGCCCTCTTACTGGCACTGTACTGTTGACCATCTTGCCATTGCCCAGCTGCGTCATGTACTTTTTTTAGAAGACCTGACTCCCAGTCACTTTTGACTTTTTTTTTTTTTTAATCACCAACCTCTGACAAGAAGGATTTGCCAAAATTTAGGACATTCAGAAGAAAGTGCTCCCAATTCTAGAGATGATTCTAAAACAAGTGTTTCTTCCCCAAAATGGCTATGATAGCATAATTGGCATAGGTGTGTACATTTTGAAAGGGACCATCTTGGCTGGGTGCGCTGGCTCACGCCTGTAATCCCAGCACTTTGGGAGGCTGAGGCGGGTGGATCACTTGAGGTGAGGAGTTCGAGACCAGCCTGGACAACATGGTGAAACCCCGTCTCTACCAAAAAATACAAAAATTAGCCAGGCGTGGTAGTGGGTGCCTATAATCCCAACTACTTGGGTGGCTGAGGCAGGAGAATCACTTGAACCCAGGAGGCAGAGGTTGCGGTGAGCTGAGATCGTGCCACTGCACTCCAGCCTGGGTAACAGAGCGAGACTTTGTCTCACCAAAAAAAGGACAATCTTGCAGGGGCCAGCCCTCCTCTGAATAATATATGAGCTCCACCATGCTTAGGGAGGCATAGAATGGTAATAGGAGTTTGCCCTTTGGCATCATGCTTCCTGTATTTGAATCCTGGCTCTGCCAGTTTATTAGCTCTGTGCCTTTAGGAAAGTTATTTTACTCCTCTAATCTTAGTTTTCTTGCCTATAAAATCAGGATAATAATTCTACCTACCCAAACAGGGTTGCTGCATGAATTAAATGGTAATATTTGTAGTACCCTAGGTCCATAGTAAGTGCTCACCTATGTTCACAATTTCTGCTGCTATGTTTCGTCAAACAAAATATTTCTTTTTGTAGTGATGCCTCATCTATTGTGTGATTCATAGAAGGTTAGTGCTGGATGGGCCCTTTATGATAATCTTATCCAATGGTTTTCAAACTTCTTTTTAACAGCAGAGCCTACAGGTCAAAGGAAAACATACGTGGAGCCTTGATAACCACAATAGCTGAAGTGAAACTGCTGTTGTTTAAGTGAGTGGGTTACAGATGGGAAGGAACAGATCTCCAGCATTTCAGGATCCACTCTACTCCCTCAGTTGAATTTTGTTGTCACCACTGAATCCTACCCCTCCATCCTTCCAACATGGATTACAAAGGAAGTCCTGACCAAACTTTAAGGCTCCACTTAAATGTTAAACCCTCCACAATGCCTGACAGAGCCAGCCAGAATTAATCTCTTCTTTACCAATTCTCCATTGGCAATATATAATACATTTCTACTATAGCATTTAGCAAATTTTCCTTCATATTAGAGTTATTTTCTTCTAAACCTCTTTAGACCAAGTTCTTTGGGAGCAGGGCCCACATCTTAATTATCTCTGTGTCCCACACAGAGACTGACAATGTAATTTACACATGGGAAACCCTCAGTTACTGCTTATTGGATTGTTAAATAAATGGCCAGAGAGAAATCCAAATCATATTAAGGTCTAGGAAACCAGGGGGAAGGTTCCTAATAAGATGTATTCTGTGCTTTTTCAAAGTTGTTCTCTTTAAAATGTAACTTGAGATGCTTCACAAATCCAGACCTCATTGATTTATGTCATCCTGGCATGATGTGCTTGCCTGATTTCTTGAGCAAATAGAACCATTCTAATCCTCCTTTGGCCCTTTCTCCATCGTTTGAAGGAATAGGAGGCAGAAAAACCATCTTCAGCACAGTTAATACCTTGAAATATGCAAACAATTTGAAAACCTTTAGACTAGGTACTAATCACATGCCTACAGTAAAAAGCAGAGGAATGAGCGAGTGTTGACAAACATCTGTTTTATAAAGTCAACAGAAGAAGCTAATCTTAGGAACTTATAGAGTCACAGAAATGCTATATTTTGTAAAGGGGAGTAATTGAAGGGAAATAATTAAAAAAGACTTTGAAAATATATTGAGTAAAATTCAAGTGAGAGAAAACAACACAGAGGATAGCAGGAAAATGTAAGAAATCTAGGCCTTCTTCTGGCTTCTTTTGGCTTGTAATAGTGTTGTTATACAGATATGCTTCAGTAGCTAATTACCAAGCCTTGTAAGACAAAGAAGATGAAGTAGTCAGATGCCATAGTACTTCCAAAGAAAAAATTTACTTTTGAATACTATGAAAACATTTTAAGTCTTTTTTTTTTTTTTTTTTTGAGATGGAGTCTTGCTCTGTCGCCCAGGCTGGAGTGCAGTGGCGCAATCTTGGCTCACTGCAGCCTCTGCCTCCTGGGTTCAAGCTATTCTCCTGCCTCAGCCTCCTGAGTAGCTGGGACTACAGGCGCACGCCACCACGCCTGGCTGTTTCTTTTCTTTTCTTTTTGTATTTTTAGTAGAGATGGGGTTTTACCATGTCGGTCAGGCTGTTCTCGAACTTCTGACCTCAAGTGATCCTCCTGCCTTGGCCTCCCAAAGTACTGGGTTTACAGGTGTGAGCCACCATGCCCAGCCTGAAAACATTTTAAGTCTTATTCACTTAACTTTATATATTACATGAGTATATAAGATGAACAAAAATGCATTTCATAAATATAATTAAACTAGGATGCACAGCTTTTTAACTTATACATTAGTGCCTTGCTTGTGGTAGCAGTCAAAGATTAATCATCAGAAATGAGGCTGGAAGGGCTTTCAAAGGATTTAAGATATAAGGATATAAACATTTGGAGGAGTGAGTCCTGCTGTGTTTTTTTAAATAAGGGTTAGTCCTATTATTTCATAATCATTCTATATTCAATTCTTAACTGATGATAAAAGGGAAAAAAAACAGAGCTCTAATGATGGTTGTCATCCTCCCTTACAAGGTCAATGCAGAAGACTTTTCATACTGTGGATCTGGGGTTAAACTTGGGCTGGTGCACCTTTCACTTTGGCCATCATCAAGCCAGAGCTTTAAGGCTCTGCAACCTTGTGAAATAAGTCTCAAAGAATTGTAGGATGACAAATTCTGTGCAACAGGGTGGGTTTATGCACTTTAAGTGAGGGAGTTGACTTGTACTCCCTTGTGCCCAAAGCTAGTGCTGATGAGATAGCTCAAAAAAGCAGAACTTTGTTTTAAAGGCAGGAAGAAAGGTAAATAGCATGTTTGGTTAATGCCTATTTCTGCTAGTGGGAGGCTGGTAAAGTTCAGGGGGGAAAAGGCAGCAAAACAATTATCCTTGGATCACATTAAAAAATATCAAATGAGGCCGGGTGCGGTGGCTCACGCCTGTAATCCCAGCATTTTGGGAGGCTGAGGTGGGCGGATCATGACGTCAGGAGATCGAGACCATCCTGGCTAACATGGTGAAACCCCTTCTCTACTAAAAATACAAAAAAATATCCAAGTGTGGTGGCGGGCACCTGTAGTTCCAGCTACTCGGGAGGCTGAGGCAGGAGAATGGCGTGAACCTGGGAGGCAGAGCTTGCAGTGAGCCGAGATCACGCCACTGCACTCCAGCCTGGGCGACAGAGCGAGACTCCGTCTCAAAAAAAAAAAAAAAAAAAAAAAATCAAATAATCATCTTTCTATAAAATCTTTTTGGGTTCCTGGGCAAATTTCTCCAGAGAAGTCCTTCTGAATCTATAACTGCAGTAGTGTTCCTTTTCCTCTGGATTTGTTGTAGCAAACATGAAGAGAAATTATAAGGCAGGATGAGAGAGCTGCGTGATATGCTATATACAACACCAGATTAAATACAATTTTACTGTGTTGGGTTCTGTGTGATCTGTTAAACCTATGCTATGCATGTACTTTAGAAATCATTTCCTAGCACCAAGATACCATTTGTAGTTTATGGTTACTTCCTTAACAAGTTTGCCATTCCAGCCTTTCTACAGAAATATGACTTCCTGGGGCACCAGTGGTCCTCATCTGCAGTATAGTCACACCTTGTTGTGTCACAATCAGTTGTGAGTTGGGTTCCAAATGATGTGTTTCTACTAATAAGTAAGGATCTGAAGTTTGTAAATGGTTGCCTGTTTTAGTAAATTAGACCTAGTTCAAGTTTGTTCTTATGAAAATGTTGCTTTCATTCACTTGTGTTCTGAAATGCTTGCCCAATTGAGAGAACAAGGTGAAAACTTGCAGAACCTTGATTAAGCCTCTGGGAACCAGCCCTGTATGTGAGCTGCTTCTGTCATGTGTGTCCTGGTGGATATAAGCCTGAGAATGGCCATACTATTCCATTGTTTCTATGCAAAACTCAGATATGAATTGGAACCCCCATCCAGGAACATAACCTCACTTCCAGGCCTGTTCACTCATCCTCTCTACTGCTTCAATGACTCCTGAATAAATTAAGCAAGGGCTTCCACTAACTATGGTCAATTTTATTTCTTCACATCTACTTAGAGGGCTGCATAACTGAAGTCATTCATTTGCTCACTCAACCAACAAACGTTTATTAAGTCCCTTTTTAGGTACCAATGCACTACTTCATAGGAGAGAGAGAATTTGCACCTGGTGATGCCTGAAAATTAAGTAGAATCTTGTTAGTTTGAGTAAGGGGCAGAGCATGAACAAAGACAGGAGGGGGAAATGGAGGGAGTTTTCACAAAAGAAAAAGAGTTCAGAGTGTCTGAAGCCAGGGAATTTGGAGGTCTTGGAATGTATAGCTATATAGTTTGGAAGGATCCAACCAGATGCTTGATGGACCTAACTCAGCCCCCAGTAAATCAGAACTCGGGAGTGATGAACTGTATTTCAGGTCTCTATGATATTTATTGGTCTGTCTTAGTATGTATTCAATAAATTCCAACCGAACACATATAAATGTGAGTCTGTTTATCACACAGAAAGACTAGCAGCAGCCCTAGTGCAGTTTTGCCCCTCGGATCTCTGATACTTGAATACAGTGCTATTTTTCCACATTTAAAAGATTGAGATACAATTCACACCCCATAAAATTCATTCAAAGTGTATAATTCAGTGGTTTTCAGTTTACTGACAAAGTTGTGTAACTTTCACCACAATTTAATTCCCAATCTAATACCCCCAAATTTTTATCAATCTGAAAAAGAAACCCTGTACTCATTAGCAGTCACTTCATTTCCCATCCTCCAAGCTCCTAGGCTAACCACTAATCTACTTTCTTTCTGTCTCTATAGATTTACTTTTCTGAGTATTGCCTGTAAATGGAATTATATAACATGGAGCCTTTGTGTACAACTTCTTTCACTTAATATAATGCTTTCAAGGTCCATCCATGTTGTAGCACGTATAAATACTTTATTTTTATTGCTGAATAATATTCCATTGTACGGAGATATATCACATTTTGTTTATTTACCAATTGATGGACCCTTGGGTTCTTTCCACATTTTGGCTATCATAAATAATGTTGCTATGAACATTCATTTTGTGTGGACATATGTTTTTATTTCTCTTGAGCATACAGTTGGAATTGCTGGGTCACATGGTAACTCTTTGTTTAACTTTTTGAGGGACTGCCAAACTGTTTTCTACAGAAAACAGAAGCATTTTACAATTCTACCAGAAATGTATGAGAGTTCCCATTTGATACGGCCTGGATCTGTGTCTCCACAGAATCTCCCCTTGAAATGTAATAATCCCCATGTGTCAAGGACAGGACCAGGTGGAGAAAATTGAATCACGGTGGTGGTTTCCCCCGTGCTGTTCTCATGATGGTGAGTGAGTTCTTATGAGATCTGATGGTTTTATAAGGGATTCTTCCCCCTTTACTTGGCACTTCTCTTTACTGCCACCATGTGAAGAAGGGTGTGTTTGCTTCCCCTTCTGCCATGACTGTATGTTTCCTGAGGCTTCCCCAGCCCTGCAGAACTGTAAGCCAATTAAACCTCTTTTCTTTATAAATTACCCAGTCTCGAGTATTTCTTTATAGCAGTGTGAGAATGAACTAATATAGTAAGTTGGTACTGGGAGTGGGGTGCTGCTGTAAAGATACCTGAAAATGTCGAAGTGACTTTGGAACTGGGTAACAGGCAGAGGTTGGAACAGTTTGAAGGGCTTAGAAGATGACAGGAAGATGCGGGAAAGTTCGGAACTTCCCAGAGACTTGTTGAATGGCTTTGAGCAAAATGCTGGTAGTGAAGTGGACAATGAAGTCCAGGCTGAGGTGGTTTCAGATGGAGATGAGAAGCTCATTGGGAACTGGAGCAAAGGTGACTCTTATTATGCTTTAGCAAAGAGACTGGCAGCATTCTGCCCCTGCCCCAAAGACCTGTGAAATTTTGAACTTGAGAGAGATGATTTAGGGTATCTGGCAGAAGAACTTTCTAAGCAACAAAGTTTTTAAGAGGAGGCAGAGCATACAAGCTTGGAAAGTTTGCAGACTGATGGTGCGATAGAAGAGAAGAACCTATTTTCTGGGGAGAAATTCAAGCTGGCTGCAGAAATTTGCATAACTAACAAGGAGGTGAATGTTAATCACCAAGAAAATGGGGAAAATGTGACCAGGGCATGTCAGAGACCTTAATGGCAGCCCCTCCCATCCCAGGCTTAGAGGCCTAGGAGGGAAAAATGGTTTTGTAGGCCAGGCCCAGGACCCCCATGGTCTGTGTAGCCTCAGGACATGGTGCCCTGCATTCCAGCTACTTCACCTCCAGCCATGGCTAAAAGGGGCCAAGGTACACCTCAGGCCATTGCTTCAGATGGTGCAAGCCCCAAGCCTTAGCAGCTTACATGTGGTATTGGCTCTGCAGGTGTAGAGAAGTCAAGAATTGAAGTTGAGGAACTTCCACCTAGATTTCAGAGGATGTATGGAAATGCCTGGACGTGTAGGCAGAAGTCTGCTGCAGGGGCAGAGTCCTCATGGATAGCCTCTGCTGGGGTTAGAGCCCCCACACAGAGTCCCCACTGGTGCACTGCATAGTGGAGCTGTGAGAAGAGGGCCATTGTCCACCAGATCCCAGAATGGTAGGTCAACCAACAGCTTGCACTGTGTGCCTGGAAAAGCCATGGGCACTAACCACCAGCCTGTGAAAGCATCTGGGAGGGGGACTGTACCCTGCAAAGCCAGAGGGGCAGAGCTGCCCAAGGCCAGGGGGCTCACCTCTTGCATCAGTGTGACCTGGATGTGAGACATGGAGTCAAAGGAGATCATTTTGGAAATTTAAGGTTTAATGACTGCCCTACTGGATTTTGGGCTCACATGAGGCCTGTAACCCCTTTGTTTTGGCCAATTTCTCCCATTTGGAATGGCTATATTTACCCAATGCCTGTATATCCATTGTATTTAGGAAGTAACTAACTTGCTTTTGATTTTACAGGCTCATAGGTGGAAGGGACTTGCTTTGTCTCAGATAAGACTTTGGACTTGGACTTTTGGGTTAATGCTGGAATTAGTTAAGACTTTGGGAGACTGTTGGAAGGGCATGATTGTGTTTTGAAATGTGAGGACATGAGATTTGGTAGGGGCCAGGGGCAGAATGATATGGTTTGGCTCTGTGTCCCCAAGCAAATATCACCTTGAATTGTAATAATCCCCACATGTCAAGGACAGGACCAGGGGGAGATAATCAAATCATGGGGGCAGTTTCCCCTATGCTGTTCTCATGATAGTGAGTTCTCATGAGATGTGATGGTTTTATAAGGGGCTTTGCCCTTTGCTCAGTGCTCATTCTCGCTCCTGCTGCCCTATGTGGAGGTTTCTTCTGCCATGATTGTAAATTTCCTGAGGCCTCCCCAGCCATGTGGAACTGTGAGTCAATTAAACCTCTTTTCTTTATAAATAACCCAGTCTCGGGTATTTCTTCATGGCAGCATGAGAACAGATTAATACACCATTTCTCTACATCCTCACAACACTCGTCATCATCTGTCTTTTTTATTATAGCTTTCTTAATAGGTGTGAAATAGTATCTAATTGTGGTTTTGATTGTCATTTTCCTGATAACTAATGATGTTGAACTTCTTCATATGTTTACTGACCATTTATATATCTTCTTTGGAAAAATATCTGACTAGTTGTTTTGCCCACCTTCTAATTGGGTTATTTGTATTTTTATTATTGAGTTATAAAAGTTCTTCATATATTCTGTATGATAGATCTTTATCAGATACAGTAGTCCCCCCTTATTTGCAGGGGATACATTCTGAAACCCCCAGTGAATGCCTGAAATCTCAGATAGCACCAAACCCTGTGTGTGTGTGTATGTGTATATATACACACACATATGTATATACACACATATGTATACACACATATGTACACACATACATATATGCACACACATATGTATACACACATATGTATACACACATATATGTATATACACATATGCGTATATACATCAGATTAATATATAAATCTGATCACTGAGATGGTAAGTGGGAGGGTAGCATATACAGCATGGATACTCTGGATAAAAGGATGATTGATGTCTTGGGTGAGATGGATCAGGAAAACATGAGATTTCATCACTACTCAGAACGATGTGCAATATAAAACTTATGAATTGTTTGTTTCTGGAATTTTTCATTTAATATTTTCAGACCATAACTGAAACTGTGCAAAGTAAAACCATGTGTAAGGGAAAACTATTCTATTTGGTTTGCAAATATTTTCTGTGATTCTATGTGTTGGCTTTTTACATTCTTGTTGGGGACATTTGAAGCACAAAAGTTTTCAATTTTGGAAAGGTCCAATTTATCTAACTTTTTCCTTGGTTGCTTATGGGGAGGCTGTTTTAAATGAAAGAATAACCCATAGAAATGACCACTAGCCATTGGGATCTGCTGGAGGTTAACATGTGGCTGGAATCCTAAGGCTGGAAAGAGTGAATTATCTTTAATCCTATTACTGGGTTTAGAAAATGTTTTAGAATTAAATGATCATTATCTAGTTGCCAACAATTCTGTTGTTAACATGGTATAGATAGAAGCCTGGACTAGAATAAAAAGACTGTCACCTCTGGGTCTCCATTTTCAATGCCCTGGGATTGCAAGAGTAGCATAGAAACCTGATGGTTGGACAAGAGCAAGGGCATTTTGCTGTGCTTAAAATCAGCTTTGAATTCAAGGGCTGATTTCTGACTCACTGTTTAATCCTTTGACCTTGATTTGAATCAAATTTCCATTTGAAAATAAAGAGCCTCCATTTAAAAACTTTTAACCAACATTTTAAATTGCAAAAATTTAAAATGTTAGTTAAAAATTGAAAAAGTTTAAAAGCCAAGAGAAAGTTGTTGGTAACTCTAGCTTGAGATCTTGCTGTGTATGACACAATGAAGGAATTTTGAAGTTTTTTAAATAAGATCATGGCTGTGGTGAGTGTGGGCCTTTGCTAATTTCTGAAATTTGCTCTGGAGGCTGTCCGTGCATCTGAGCAATTTATTCAGTGAATCTTCCACTTTCTGAGTTAGAGGGAATCTTAGAAGTCATCTAATCCAAACCTCCACCCCTTTTTCAAATCTGCTCTCCAACAATAAGTGGAATGTGGCAGAGAAAATGCCAGTAAGAACCATGAGGGGATGGGCGGCTTAAGGATGTTACGCCTGCTTCAGAAAGAATAGACACTAAAGGAAAGGAAATAAATGAAATGAGGAAGGGAGTTGAGTGAGAGCAAAATAAATAGGGTTTGCAAAGTCTAAGGAAGAAGGCCAGCTTTTGAGATTTAGTTGTGGAAAAAAAGAATTTCTAAATTCCTGCCAGTTACACTTAATCACCCCCTTCTCTAGGGTCCTGTCTCATTTTATGGATAGTTCTATTCTGGTACTGATCACTGTCTGTCTCTCAGTGTGGTTATCTGTTAATATGTCTGTGTGTCCCTCTAGAATAGGAGCCCCTGGAGAAAAAAAGCCGTAGCCTTCCAGTGCCTGACTCTTAGGTCACTTCGCTGGCAGTATTGTGGCATGGCTACAAATATGGGCTATAGGGTCAATAAGGCTTGACTCTTGGCTTCAAAAATGCCACACTGGAAATCCCTCCTGGCTTTGACTGGTTCTATAACCCTGGGCAAGTCACTTAACCTGAGCCTGATATGCATGATGGGTGGAAATATATGAGTGACCTCATATGTAAGATGGGTGGAAATAATAACTCTCCTCTAACTCAGTTGCAAGGATGACAGCTGACCAGTGTGTTTGGTGCTTGGCAAATGGTAGTTGCTGAGATTTGGATTATCAAGCCTCAAGAGATACTTGTTGGGATTATTTGCATAGGGCAGGTGGAAGAGTCCTGGACCCACTGGAGGCACTATTCCAGCTGGCTTCTTATAGTGCTTAAATTGTTTTTAATTCTTGAGCCTCATAGTGATGACTTCCTAAATCTAGTCAACTGGTCTACTTAGGTTCAGTATACTTAATGGTACATAACTCTGTTGTTATTTGGATCTGTTTGATTTCATTCACCTATCCCTTAGTCCAAGGTGACAGGTCAGGTTTCACCAGTGCTGTACTTCAGCTGCTGCCTGGGGAGACAATGGGTGGAAGTCATCCTGAGGAGTCAGGAAGCAAACTTGTGCTCCCTGTTTACTTCCAGGGCCCTGCTGGGGATCACTTTTACCTTTAGGGGTCTTTAGGTAGTTTAGACAAAATGGCAGGCTTTTCTGTTATTGGTAATTATAGTCATGATTGCTGTCACAAATCATTTCTTCACTATGTGAATCTATGTCTACTCTCTGCTAGGTGTTAGAATTAAAGGGTTGAAAGAGAGATTGTCTTTTCCTGAAAGAACACACAGTATAGTATAGAAGACCTGAGAATATAAGATAGTGTGGTGAGTGTTTTTGTTGGGGAAGTATATTGGGTGTCATAAGAGCATAGAGGAGGGACATCATTCTCTTCTTTGGGACTTTTTAGAAAGCTTCCTAGAGGACTTGCCCCCTGATCTAAGTCTTGAAAGAGAACCCAAGTTATCAGACAAAATCAAGAAGGGAAATTCAGCCCAATCAGAGGCAATAGCATGTACAAAGGCAAGGAGGTGGGAGATGAGTTTGGCCTATAGTGTAAGATGTGAGGAGGAGAGCAGAATGAGAAAATGATAGTAACAATAGCAGCTAATAATAACACAGCATTTATCATGTGTTTGGCACTGTGCTCACTATTTAATAGTTAATAACTCACCTAAATGTCAAAACAAGAAAGCTAATAATTTAACAGCTAAAATGTAATGGACTCACCTCACACACCAGGCATTGGTATGGGCGGGTTTTGTGTACTATCTAATTTAATCTTTATTATTACCCCCTATTTTCAGATCAGGCAACTGATGTTGAAAGAGATTTGTTATTGGTCCCAGGCCACATAGATGGCAATTGGCTGAGCTGGAATTTGAACCCGGAGATTGTCTGATTCTTGATCACTAGCCTACAGAGGCAGCTTTTTTCTTTCTGTGCCTGTTGGGCAGACTGTATTACAATGAAAAATGATCTCACATTAGGTCAGTTTCCCTGGACGCTAATTCAGCCTCCTAAAATTCTTTTTGAAATAAGGTGGGTCATAATAAAATAACACATGCCCAAATGGACCCTGAAGTCAGCAGAGAGGTGAAAACTGGTTATTCCTGGAGAAGAATTTTTCTGTGCAGGAGTGGAGAGAATTCAGAAAATGTTATTCTGCATTCATGAGAAACTCCAGGGTCCTGCAATGTTTTTGTAGAAACACTAAATTCCCGTCTGGCCAAAGTAAACAGAGCATCACAAATTGGGTTCCAACGCCAGTGGTGAGCTCTTTGTACAAAAGAGCTCACTCTTCCTTCCAGGCCATCAAAAGCCAATTTCCTTCCTGACAAAGCTTGCACTGTTAACCTAGGTTGCATCCAGCTGCATTCCCCTGCGATTTGTGAGACCACCTCTGTGACTCTAATTGTGGCTGAGACTTCAGCTCCATTTGCAAGTACACCTGGATTCTGGCCCTGACTCTCACAGTGATTAGTTGTGTGACTATGGGTAAGTCCCTTAACTTCTCTGAACTTATTTTCTTCATCTGCCATGTGCAGCTATTAGTACCTTGCCTCCCTCACTGGATTGTGGGGGCTAAAATAAGGCATTATGTAGGGTGGGGTTTTGAGAATGCAAAAACATGAAACAAAATGAGGTGATTTTTCTTCTCTGTCAATTTGGCTTGTCTCCTGCATTGACTTTTAAAAAACTCACTAAGGGCAAGAACAAAACCTTTTCCTTACCTTTTGGGAACTTGACAATATGATTCTTTTAGCCTTGCTGAGCATTTGCCAAAAGGACATCTTTGTGCTTTGGGCAGCTTCTTTATTAAGCCTTAGCAGCTGCTTATTTCTTTCATATTATTATGATTTCATTTTGTAGAAGTTCTGTAGAGTGCTTTACCGCCGCCGCCCCCCCCACCCCGCCCCATCTTTGAAAACAGTGGCGTTTGGTTGTCTTCAGAGCTCTTAAATAGTAGCAAAGGCCCCAAGCAGGCTTGAGTGGACTCCTTTCACTTGTGTGTATGAACACACTAGTGGCAGTAATTAATGAGGAGGATGGGCTTTGTAAACTGAGGACAAGTGAGTGAGTCATGGCACACAGGCTGACCCCCCTCACCTGGGCAGCCTCTGAGGACACCTGCCTCAGATCATTAAAGCCCCCTGCCCAATAGACATAGTCTGACTGCCTCTGCTGGTAGGGGTGAACAAAGCTGAGCATTTACTGGCTGGAGTGCAGGGATGAATGGCTCTTCGGCCAGGCCTGGCCCAGACAGCTGCTCATGCAAAGGGATTCCAAATGAACATGTTTCTATTTAGAACGTACATGTTTTGATTGAATTTGAAGAAAAGCATGAGGTAGCGCTCTCTTTGGAAAACAAACTAATTATGTACTCCTGTGTTGGCTGGTGGTTGGAAGCCGGGCATGTCCACAACAGCACTTCATGGAAAGAATTTTCTTCCCTGTTGAACATGAGACTCTTCTTTAGCACCACAGCTGATGCTTTTTGAAAATCACATGGTGGATAGCTGAAAACGAGGCTTTAGGGAAAGCTTCAGCACAGTAAATATTCTTTTTATATTGGGAATTACCACCACACAATTTTTTTGTTTTCTTAATTTGGATTGGTATATTTTGGGTTTTCCCTGGAGTTTGGATACGGGGTCTACTCAGATGATTTGCTGTCCTGTATGCAGTTGAAAAGTTCCAGGGATGCAAGAGCTGGTGGACCAAGTGACACCCCAAGAAGTTATTGGACTGAACCATTTGCATTTCCATTCAGGTCATGCTGTCTCGGCCAAGCTGTTGACTTAGTACTGTTGTGACTTGGGTGGCTTTGACTCTTCCATTCAGGCTTTAGAAACATCATTGAGTTAACAGGCCACACACCAATTCACCCTTCTCCCTCCCTACTCTTCAATCCCTTTGTGTTACATAAGGAGGCCTTTCCTTGCTACAAAAAGGTAGCAGGCCTAAGGTTCCATGAGCTCTGTGCCCCTTATACCATCCCCAATTTAGGCTTTGTGCAAGGCTGCTTTTGTTTCCCTCCAAGAATTAAAAGTTAATTGATACCTCAAATGGATGCTGGTCACAAAGCATTTCACCATCCAATGCAGTCCTGCATCCCATTAGATTAACCCTCTTCCGCAGTTCATTGTAAATAAACATCCCACAACCACAAAAAAAAAAAAAAAAAAAAAAAAAAAAAAAAAAAAAAAGCTTACCTACCTGAAACATTGTATTCATTTGAGTTCTGCAGTGGGGCTAAAATTCTATGACAATGTCACTGGGTTAATTAATTTAGATTAATGACTCTTGGAGCTCTGTTTTCCTTTGCCTTCCCTATTTGTCACAGACTATTGAACAAGTATTTCCAAATGTTTGAATTTATTGGGCTATCCAGAGTTCTTCCAGAGATGGGTAGTCATCTCAGCCCTAGACCTTTAATTGTAATACTACACATCCTCCTAAATGATCCTGATATGATAATCCAGTATGCATGGACTGTATATTCATACTGTTCTTCTAGTGAATTTATTTTCAGAGGAAAGAAACACATGAATTTTTTTTCCAAACATGGAGGAAAAAATTTCTATGAGATCAACTGAAAGCACAGTGAAACTGACTCAGTTAAGTTGGGAAAGAAATAAAGAGCACCCAAGTTAGACTTTTGCTGTTACCCTGAGGTGCACAAGTGCACATGCCAATGACCTGACAGGTACTGGCAGAATCCAGGCTTCAATAAGAAGTTCTGCAGTTTTGAGGCTTAGATAAATATAAATTGTTTTTCATGCTAAACAAACTTTCCCCATTACCTAGTTTCTGTTCACCTTCAGCTAAGGCCACACAGATAGAATAATTTTTGTTGCCATTAGAAGAATTTTTTTTTTTTCTGTTGGTCAAGCTAATTAATTCAGTCATGTGTTGGAATGACGATGGAAATATATATTTTATCAGCATCCCTATTTCTATTCCAGATGGTCCTACTTACTGCATAGGACTTCCCAAACACCTCTTAGAGTATGAGAGTGAAACCATGACTTCTCTAAAGAAGGTATACAAACGGCCAACAAGCACATAAGAAGGCGCTCAACATCATTAGTCATCAGGAAAATGCAAATCAAAACCACAGTGAAAGATTACTGCATACCTACTAGGATGACTATTATCAAAAAGTCAGATAATAACATGTGTTGGCCAGGATATGGAGAAATTGGACCCCTCTTACACTGCTAGCAGGAATGTAAAACGGTACAGCCACTTTGGAAAACAGTCTGGCAGTTCTTCAAAGTGTTAAACATAGTGTTATATGACCCAGCAATTTCACTCCTAGGTATATACCCAAGAGAACTGAAAATATTATGTCCACACAAAAACTTGTACACATGTTTATGCAGCAGTATTCATAAAAGCCAAAAGAGGAAAACAATCCAAATGTCCACCAATAGATAAATGAATAAACAAAATATGGTATATCCTTACAATGCAATATTATTCAGCCACAAACAGGATTGAAGTACTGATATGTACTATAACATGGGTGACCCTTGAAAACATTATGCCAAGTGAATGAAGCCAGTTACAAAAGGGTGCATATATACAAAATATTCAGAATAGGTGAATCTGTACAGACAGTAATTAGTGTTTTCCAAGGGCTAGGGGAAGGAGAAAATGGTGGTGGTTGTCATGAGTGATGGCTAAGTGATGCAGAGTTTCTTTTCTGAAAATATCCTAAAATTAGTTGTGGTGATGGATGCACAACTGCAAATATACTAAAAGCCATTGAGTTGTATACTTTAGGCAAATTGTATTGTGTATGAATTATATTTCAAAGAAGTGGTTAAAAAATTAAAACTATGACTTTGGACTTAGAGAAGCAATATTTTATCTACCACATTCAAAACTGTAAGAAAAACTAAAATGAGCTAAAAGCAAGACAGCCGTGTATGATTTTCCTTGAAATGGGTATTACAGGGCTGAAGCATTTGAATGCGGCTTGATATTTTTGTTATTTTCCTTTAGTCTGCATCTAGATGAAAACAACTCAGCCCTTATTAGTTTTTAAGTTATGTTCAAAATAATATTTGTGATGCTGCTGAATTCTAGTTGTATCTTGGATTTGTAAGTTTTCCTGTTATTGGTTAAAGTAATGATGTAAGGATATGTTGGTGGGTTGAACTTTTCAGCCTTAACAACAAACATTTTCTCTGAATGGCAATCAAGTTTTTCAAAGCTCTAAATTGGCAATGAGAGACACTAAGATTAGCATTTGAACATGTTTAATCATGAAACAAACTGAATATTTTCTTCCATAAGGAGAAGAATCACCTGCACTGGTATACCTGAAGATTAAGCCATTGGAAATACTACGTCCTTTCCTCTAGAACCAGTCTCCATTTGCTCAGAAAAATGAGCAGTCCTATCACTCTGGCACAAAAACTGATGGGAGAGGCGTGCCCAGCCCACTGATTACTTCTCAATAATGATAGTGACTAATGTTTTTGAGGTCTTGCCATGCATCATGTACTGTCCTGAACGATTTACACAAATCATTATTTAATGTTCGCAACCCTATGGCATAGATTTTATTATCATCTCTACTTTACAGATGGTGAACTGAAGCACAGGATGGTAGCACATAAGGTCACACATCTACCAAATGTCAAACCTGAGATTTGAACCCAATTCTGTGTGATACAGAGTCCTGTCCTTAGCCATACTGTTGTCATGCCTCATTAGCTTCTTTTATGGGTTTTTTGTTTGTTTGTTTTTTGTTTTTTTAAAATGAGGGAGAGTGTCCCTAATCCTCTATGCCTTTAGTAGTGGTTCTCAGCTAGGGGCAATTTTGCCACACAGCAGACATTTGAAAATGTCTAGAGACATTTTTGCTGGTCATAACTGGGGGTGAGAGTCGGGACAGAGGTGGGGGTGGGGAATGCTACTAGATGCTGCTAAACGGAGGATCAATTACAGTAGAAGTCCAAGATGCTGCTAAACAGAGGGTCAGTTACAGTGCCATGCTGAGTCATTTTGGAGCCTGAAACAAAAGGAAAATTTAGGAATATTGATCTTACCTTTATTTAAAATTTTGATATTTTGTTCATCATGGAGTTTTGGGGCACTAATTTAGATGTTTTCAAAATATTTAAAAATATTACTTATCTTGATTAACGAGTTTTTTTGGTGTCCTCTTAAATTTCATGCCCAGGGCAAGTGCTTCATTCACCTCACCCTAGTTGTAATGCTATTGCTGAACATCCTACAGTGCATAACATAGCCCCTGAAACTAAGAATTGTCCAGTCCAGAATGTCAATAGTGCTGAGGTTGAGAAACCCTGGCCTGAAGTACTGGAAGAAGTTTCCCCATGGATGGGCAAAGAGAAAATAAAAGGAAAGCGCAATAATACAAGTCATAATAATAGCCGCCGTTTACTAAACTATTACTCTAATCTACAAACTGCTGCACATGTGTTAGTGTTGATCTGTCTTTTGCCAAACCCACCCGGGGAGCCACTAGGCTGCTCTGCCCTCTAGCATCAGAGCTGTCCACTAACCATTAATTAGGTCATTGAACTGCGCTTGCATAGGGTCACAGAAAACAGTGCACCATATTGCTCCAACTGTAAGTGTAGAATGGGTTTTTTTCCCCCAACAACAAAAGTGTGTTTTAAATCTCCTTGAAGAAAATCAGCCTAATAAATTGGGGAGCCATTTTGCTGAAGATTGTCACTGACATAACTTTGGGAGTTGCCGGAAGACACAATCAGTTGTTGCAAATCAAGTGCTCCAGAGTATGTTTTCTGACGTGATTTAATGATTTGATAAGGAGTGTCAACTTGGTTTTAAACCTCACAGATATTCTTAGAAAACACTCCTGTACTTGCTTGCTGCTACTCAGAATTAGTAAGCAATGGGGTGCTGTGGAAAGCTGGAGGGCTTCAAGGATGGACTGACCTAAATTCAAGCTGCTTCCACTATTTACTAGATGTATGACCTTGGGCAAATTAGTTAACATCTCCAGGTCACAATTTTCAAGGGATGGCGATGATAATATTACCTAACAGGGTGTAGCATTGGTGTGAGAATTAAATGCAATAGTAGGTCTCTTCTCTCCCTTGAAAAGTGTTATTAGGAAAAAGAAAAACTTTGTTGTTCTGATATTTTAGAAATCTAAAACTCACTTCTATTTGGAGAAAATAAACTAGATTTCATCACCTTTAGCTGAAAATAATAATAATATTAATAATAGTAAAACATATGCAACTTGAAAAGTTCTTTGAAGTTTTCACTATGAAAATCCACTAGAACATCTTTCCTCCCACACCTCCCCATCATTTTAAGGCTAGCAAGCTGTTAATTTGTTTCTCCAGTTTTTTTCTGAAGTGGGTCTTCACCTTATTCCTAAAGCCATCTGGGCTGGTTTAGCTCGGTCAGAGCCCAAAGCTAATGAGGCCAAGGTCAGGGCTGCATCCCCATGGGGAGCAGTTAGCTTGGCTCCCTTCTTTGGCCATACCCTGCTTCCCTAACCCTACCAGCTGGCTTTCCACCACGTGTTTGTTTTAAAGGGGGGTGAGAAAGAAGAAGTGTGGCCGTGGACCCTCGCTACCAGCAACAGCTGAAAGTCTGAGTCTTTGTATGAAAAAGGCGGCACATGAAAACCAATCCCCAATTCCACTGGGCCTTGAAGACAGATAATCAGCACTGGTGGTCATATAAAGGCAATGATCACAGTACAGATTATAATTATTTTCTTTCTAATTTATCCCCTTTTTCCTGAGTGTCCGGCCCCATCAGAGAGTGGCAGCCACTTCCTGATGCTCTACCATGGTCCTTGGTTGTTTAGGACAACATAACTGATGCCTGCTGTTGTCAGCAATGCCATGGCAAGAACCTTCTGTGAAGGTTGCAACAAGGTTAAACGTTGGGAGGAGGTTCTTGTTAGTAGCATCCGGTTACTGTTGCTATGATACATTTGGTGCATTGATGGCAAGGCATTAACAAAAACCCTCTGTCATCCAAGGTGGAGACAGTTTTTCATCTGGCTTTTGATTTAGCTTCTGTTGCATGTGTCTTTTAAAGGGTATTTGCTAACACACTACACCTGTATCACGGAGCAGCACATGTTTTATCATTTTGGTTGTAAACAGAAAATTATCAGCCAAGGTCCCCAGTAAAGAGAGAGTTTCTGCTAGGACTTCTTACCTATTTCATTCATTAGTATCAAAACAGAAATGAAACCAGTTTGAAACTTTTCAAGAATAATATCTAAATTGTGCTCAAATATCTTCTGTGTGCACAGGATATGGACCTTCTGCTTCTTTTGGTGGCCATTTATGATTTCAAGGCATTGCCTGAAGCAAGAGATGTAAGAAAATCAGGACTACACTCCATATGAATAAAATTATACACAGCTCAGGCTAAGGAAGGGCTAACGGGTGCTCAAGAATATTTCTAGATATAGCTTTTTATTAAGAAAAATTTCTGACATGTAAAAAAGTAGATTGATATCGTGAGCCCTTAGGTACCTATCATTCAGTTTTCACGGCCTTCTCTGTTTCATCGCTTTCTCAACCCACCACCCGCTTCTTGACTATTTTGAAACAAACCTAAGATGTGTCATTCCATTCATAAATACTTTAATAGATATTCCTACAACATTAACACTTCAAAAACACTTTAAGTAGATGTGCAGAATGGCAGAAAATTCTGTGATGAGAGAGAAATCTCATCCTGAGTAGTGTCAGCTCTCCTGGTATCACACTTTTGGGTTACAAAAACTTTTAAAATCTAAAGAAGTGACTGGAGGGGTCAGAAGGGAACAGAATGTTTACGGGCCTTCAGAGGACTGTCACTAGATGAAGCAAAGGTACTGGCACCCAGGTGAATATTCTGGAAGAAGTCTACCACTAAGCTGCCCTGCAGCCTACAGCTGAGAAGAAGTCAAAAAGAATAGTTGGATAAATGATAAGAAGAGCAGCTCATCAAAAAGAGTGCATCAAGTGAGATTTGAACATGTTGCTGCTTTGTCTTTAAAAGTTGCCCCCAGATCATTATAATAGTCATTAACATTTGAGCACTTACAATATACCATGTGCAGTTCATGGATTATCTCTTGTAATCTTCGAAATATCTGTGATATATATTGCAATTATCCCCATTTTACAGATGAGGAAACTGAGGTCTAGAGAGACCTGAGGGCAAGGCAATGATTGGGATGCAATCAGTTTGACTCCAGTGCCATTATTTGTAACCACTATGTAGCCCTGCCTTTCAACCAGCTTCGAAAGTCATAGGTTAATGGTCAATAAGATTTAAAAATTGAATAGTCATACACTCGTGGGCACTGAGACCTATCTGAATGTCAGCTTAAGTTCATTCCAGGTTATTTGGAACACATGCCTCTATTCATTTATTCATTGATTCACTCATTCATTCAGCAAACATTATATGAGCACCTGCCACTAAAGTGTATGCTAGACACTGCAGTATACCAGGATCTCTCCTGCCTAAGTGGACTATTGAATGCAAACTCTTTTTGCTTTAGGGTGAGTGTATCTGTTTTAAAATGAAGACTGTCAAAGGTGGAATGTGCAGTCATCTGGACTCTTGCTTGTAAATAACAGAGACCTACTTTAGCTAGCTTAGGCAAAAAGGAAAACTTTATTCTAAAGACTCTGGGGTTCTCAAGGAACCCAGGGGTAAGAATGTAGCTAGGCTTGACCTGGAACCAGACACTGTGTTAGTGATCAGGACATTTCTGTGTTTTCACTCCATCTCATCTGTGCCCCTTTCTGCATGTCAGCTTGATTCTTTCTTTCTCTGCTCCCCAGGCTATATGATGGCAGATGGCTATCTCTATTATCTGTATGAATACAGATTACTTATTCTCTGATAGACTCAATAGCCTTATCTGTAAAATAGATTGTTCAATTCCAATGATAAAATGCATGTGGAAATGATTTGTAAATGGTAAATGAGTATAAAAATGTTGTTGATCATTCTTATTACAGGACTTAAAATGGAATTTTCACCTCGTGCCTGTATTCGTATTATAGGCCCAGCTACCCAGAGTGAAACAAAATTTCCCTTAGTCTCAATTCCAAATTCACAGACAGCTGCCCACTTCTAGACCAGTTGGATGTGGTCAAGAAGGGGGCCGTGTTGTACAAACGTGGCTGCCAGAGGATTGAAGAGTGGGGGCAATTCCAAGGAAAGGAAGGGAAAGGGGAGGCTATGAAGACAAACTAATAGGCATTCAATGAAGGAACTGGTAACAAATACTAAAGAAGCACATTAAATTACATGCATTCAAGTTTCTTACACTTCCTTCTGGGATGAAAATTAAGCCAAATAAAATATTACTCAAATATCTGCAAGTGGTTGACAGGTACAATCATGGCAATTATTATATAACATACGTGTCATAGTTTCAAATGCCTTGTCTTGTGTCTAGATAGAAACATTTGAAGTCAATGTTGGATTAACGTCAATCCAATATTGACTTTTGCAATCCAATATTAGATTACAAAATCTAAAATATTCTCACTGCATATATCCCATGGTCAATTGTACCTTCTTTTATTTCAGGTGCTTACAAGTCCTTGAATAGGAGAGGAAATTTGTAAGCCTTATGCTTAACCAAGTTCTTCTCTTTTAAAAAATATTTTCAACTTTTAGTTTAGATTCAGGAAGCACATGTGTAGATTTGCTACATGACCAAATTCTTGAGACTGCAAAAGCAATGAGCTCTTTGCTTTCTACAACTAGGGGGATATAATGAATGCATTTCATACAAACAGATACATGGATTTATCCCTTAGCACTGGTAATTGTGATTTCAAAAATAACAAAATTCTGGCTCCAAATTATATTCAGACTTGTTCTACTAATATTTCCCAAATATGCACTGCATTCATGCAATTAGTGTGTTTCACCTTTTAGCAGTCGCTATTTTTTATTATACTTCAGAAATAATACCGCACACCACCAGGCACAGTGGCTCACACCTGTAATCCCAGCACTTTGGGATGCTGAGGCGGGCGGATCACCTGGGGTCAGGGGTTGGAGACCAGCCTGGCTAACATGGTGAAACCCCGTCTCTACTAAAAATACAAAAATTAGCCAGGCGTGGTGGCGGGCACCTGTAGTCCCAGCTACTGGGGAGGTTGAGGCAGGAGAATCGCTTGAACCCGGGAGGCGGAGATTGCAGTGAGCCGAGATCACGCCAATGCATTCCAGCCTGGGTGACAGAGTGAGACTCCATCTCAAAAAAAAAAAAAAAAAAAAAAAAAAGTAATACCACATACAATATACTCCTTTTTTGCCTATAATCATGTTGTTTGTTTAAACTGGGAGAAACTCTCATTCCCTAGGTATGATGGTGATTTTCATCTGTTTAAACCAGTTTTACACCAGTAAGATGTAAGCAGTTACAACAATGTGTTCTTGAAATTGGCATAGGCCATCGATGGCCTCGAATATTTGGCCAGTGGGATCTGGTGGCAGTTAAGAAGATGCAGTCTACATAAAATTGAACTGGCTGTTTGTGTTTCCTTGTCCTCTTTTGGGAAAGACGCATCTTTTGTCAGAAGAGGAGGAGGTTCAACTGCACAGGAAGGAGTTCTGTGCAAAAAGGCGCTGACTTTCTAGTTTAGACTCATGAAAAGTCATTGAGGGGATGCATGTAAATAAGGGTTGTGGGGTCAGTCCTTCAGTCTCAAAGCCAGAATGTGCTTAACATTCCAGACCATGGCCTACAGCAAAGCACCAGGAGCCTCTTCAAAGGCCACCTTTGCCCTGTTCCCACCCTGTTAACACAAGGTGGAAATTCCATTTCGAGTCCTGTAATAAGAATGATCAACGACATTTATATACTGATTTACCATTTACAAATCACTTCCACATGCATTTTATCATTGGAATTGAGCAATCCATTTTACAGATAAGGCTATTTAGTCTATCAGAGAATAAATAACCTGTCCATGATTACGGAGCGAGTAAGTCATGAAGCCCGAACTGAAATCTAGGATTTTGGCCCCAAATCCTGTTCTTTCCCCAGCATACACACATTACTTCTCCAATGGGTGTGTGTTGTTGGCAAATCTCCAAGCCAAAGGATACCATATCTTCTGGTCTCAAGGGAACTGGACAAAAGGTTTAAAGACAGTTGTGAAAAGTAGGGATAAGGAAGTTGATACCTCAGCGCCCAAAGTTTAATTTGGTAAACGAGTGACCACAGTTAATGATCGTTCAAATTCCTCACAATTACATTAAAACACACACACACACACACACACACACACACTTTGGGGCTTTTAAGACGTGACATGCAGAAAAAAATAGAGCCTATTCACATAAGATGTTTGAAGACCTTCTTTAGTATTTACTTACTTAGCTCATCTTCCTGTCCTCCCTCCCCCACCAAAAAAGTGGGAAGGACATAGGGAGGTTAAAATCTTCTTTAATACAGATTTTTTTTTCAGATATATCTAAACAGCAGATCTAGGTTTGAGAAACTTCACATTTCCACTTTTAAAAACTAGGCTCCATTTTATTGGTTTTAAAACGATTTGATTCACAAACACTTGACAGTTTTCTTTAGGAGCACTGTGATAGTATAAAGAGGGAAAAGCCTGTAGCTCTACAATGTTTTTCTTACAAGTTTATGTTCGCCTTTCTCAGTTATTCTCTGCTTTGTGGATGGTGCCACAAAGCTGTCTGATTTTTAATAATGAGCAGGAGTACATTAGTGGCACATACCCATTTTAACTCCTCCCTTGCAGATTCTTGACTAGAGACTGCACTCAGGACACAGCCAGGATATGCTGTTGAACTTCTCTAGTTGTTGTAAACATTAAATATAAATACCAACCTCACTGTGACCCCTCCCCTTCTGGAAAAGGAAAGTTATGGTGCTTGTGCAGTCAGAATTTTCTACACATAAATCTGAATGGAAAATGACTAGATTTTAATGGGTGTTAATAGTAGCATTATAGTCAGTGGCCTCTTGAGCATGTAGCAGAGTGGTTTCGTTGATACATTCCCACCTGAACCAAACACTGTTATCTTCTTATTTCTTATACCCTTTCCCACTCACCTGGAACCAAACACTTCCCTTTGTTGTATCTTATCTAGGAACAAGGAAATGCCACTAGCTACAGGTAAATATGACCTTTGTGAACTGACAGAAGCCTTCCTCAATGGGATGGCTTGGAGCTCTGGTTTCCAACATGAGATTCATTTCAAAGTGGCCTAACCAGAGTTTATACTTAACCGTGGATTTGTTGGTAGTTTCTGGTGATTTGGTGATGCAATTATGCCTTATGCTAATAAAAGCCATATTACATGGATTTATAGAAATTTTGTTAAAATTTCTTAAAACAAGGAGTCAAATCCTATAACATTGAAAGATGTAATTGGTGTTTGTGATGGAAAATAGTACTTACTGCTAAATTGATACCTTTTAAATAATAAATAAAATGTCATCAAATTCATATATTTGGAATGTTGCAAGTAAAGATGAATAGTTGTATAAAAATTGGATTGCCAGATAAAATATAGGATGCTATGTTAAATTGAATTTCAGATTAACAAAAAATAACTTTTTAGTATAAGTTTCCCCTTGCAGTATTTAGGATCCATTTACACTAAAAACAAAAATCGTTACCTGTAATTCAGATTTAACTGGGCATCCTATAGTTTTATTTTCTAAATCCAGCAAGCCTAGTAAATAACTCCTATTTTCCCATGACATGAAGCCACCAGATCAAATAGCAATTGTTCTTAACACACAGATCAATTGAAGTAAGCCTCTTACTAACGGGCAACTGACTGGAAAGGAGTATATTTCAGCAGAATCTCTATTAGTCTATTTTACAAATAATATCAGAATTCTGCATAAAGAGGTATATGGTTTTATTCGTTCTCTGAGTTTGATGATTACATATTGTGATCAATCATACAGCAGCAGACGGAATCTTGGAACAGTGTGTCCTCCAGCTGTGGCAGAGAGCCAGGCAGCAATTAGGAAGAATCGCAAGAGCTTACCAGGCGTGTTTGGATTTCTTTTGCTGCGACTAGAAAAGACTACAGACCTTTAAAGGTGATTAGTCCAGAATACTCCACGGTTTCAGTCAGGATCAAAAACATTTATAGTGTTCCTTGAACTGCCTTTATGTAAAGAAGATTTTAGGATTATTTTCTGAAAGGAGTAATTAATAATGAGAACAGTCATAGCAGCAGCAGCAGTTGCTATTTGTTGAAGGTCTAATGTGGGCCAGGCACTGTGGTCAGCTCCTGACTTCCTGTTGGACTCTGGCTAATTCTGGCATCTAACCGAGGTCTAACTCAGGTATAAATTTTAACCACTCTGCTGGATTCCTTTAATAAATTACTGACTTTATACAGAAATATATCAATTTAAAACATGGGCCATGCTCTCACAGGCTACTTACATAACTGTGGTATGGAATAATGGGAGAAAGAGGTGCTTTGGATTTCCAGCACTCACTCAAAGGGTAATATTAGTTTAGGGACATTGCACTTTAAAAATCAAGAAACTGTTGGGAAGAAATTAATCTAGTTTTATTATTTTATTCTCTACCTCATTTCAGAAAGTATTTAAGGCAGTTCATTCACTTTAGTGCTAATTTATATTCTGTTAAGATGATGTTTTTGCAATTTTGCTGGAACTGTGCTACTGTTTAGCAAACCCTTCTAGAGCATCTCTGTGCTTGGCTCCTGCTTTCAAGGAGCCAAGGTAAAACAAAATTCGAGACAGGTAAGACAAAATTACCACCAAGTTATCCTCTCAAAGACTTGAAAATAGGCCGGGCATGGTGGCTCACGCCTGTAATCCCAGCACTTTGGGAGGCTGAGGCAGGCGGATCACCTGAGGTCAAGAGTTCGAGACCAGCATGGCCAACATGGTGAAATCCTGTCTCTACTAAAAATATAAAAATCAGCTGGGCATGGTGGCGGGTGCCTGTAATACCAGCTACTCGGGTGGCTGAGACAGGAGAATTGCTCGAACTTGGGGGGCGGGGGTTGCAGTGAGCTGAGATCGCGCCACTGCATTCCGGCCTAGGTGACAGAGCGAGACTCCATCTCAAAAAAAAAGACTTGAAAATAATCCAGAGATTAAATCTCTTCCAACACAACCTGAAAAAAAAGAAGAAAAACAATATAAAACATACAATTTTCCTCCATCCTTGCCCCAATTCAGAAGTTTAGCCTTTTGCAAGATGGGGGCAGTGATCTCTTCCTTGTTTTCCACTTTTTACCTCTGAGCTCAGGGTGTTAGCACCCTCTGGGCTTCCCTCCCTTAAAGGAAGAACTGACTGCACTTTGTCAGCTGCCCCTTTTGTCAGCCATCCAGGACAAAAAGGAGTTGTGAATTTTTGATGACTACTCCTGCAAGAGCGAACCTGATGGCCTGCCCTCAGGTGGGAATATGAACCTCTTGATGGATAATCTTGCTCAACCAGATGGCCCTCCCGTTAGATTACCTTCAAGGTGTGCTGGCTCCTGCCTTTCCTCCTAAACTCAGTTTGAAATCCCGCCAACTTTCTAGATGAGGAGATTGATTGAGGCTCAGAGAAAAGAAGGGACTTGCTGTAGGAAATATAGCTAGTTAGTCACAGAGGCAAAACTAGCCCCCATGTCTTCTGATTCCTAGGCTAAAAGTTTTGGTTTCATACTGTGCAGTTTCTTCCTGCCTTCAGACTTAGTTTGGGTCCTCACAGTCTCCTCTTTGGTCTAGAACTGTATTCAGTAGGGTCTCTAGTAGAGTATAGCCATCATTTACCAAGAGCAGAAGCATGGCTAGTGAGGGTCTAGAAATCAGTTATGTTATCTTCAGGTTATAGAGCTTTCATACCGAAAGACAAACATTTGAAGCATAAGTTAAAATAACAACTCTTTCCCACCAAACTGTTAGTGATTTGTTATTATTCCTGTGGAAACACCCTGAAAATGTTTTTTGAAGTTCTTTGAAAGAATAAACTAGAGAGCTGAGGAGGGGAGGCACAGTAATAACTAGGTACAAGAAATGGTATTGCAGAATGTAGATTATGACTGGGAAACTATAATAACCCAGTCCCTTCTGTTGCCTAAGAGGAAGCTGTGTTTCTCTTTAACTGTAATTGCGTTTTTCATATACGTGTTCTGGCGATAGCAATTAATCTCTGATTTTATCTGAGCTGTCCTTGAATGAATCTGAAACTGTAACTAAAACAGTTTGAAAACAGCCACACAGAGAAAAAGACAACCAAGACAGTTATTTGGTAATGTAATGCATAAACCAAACTGAATTTGTGTGGTATTTTGTAGATCCTCCTTTGGTCAGGCAAGCAAGGATCAATAATCAACATTTCCCAAATGCTTTAAAGTCATTCATTGATCACAATAGCACATCTGTAAAGACATTTCCATATGAGAAGCATAAGGCTCTGATCTGTTTAGATCAGACCACCTGGTCCCCAATTGGCAGCCCCCAGTTGACAAATGAATCATGTCGTGTTCCAGACGTTAGTATGTAAGTCAGTTGGAAACCTGGGGCATGATTTACCATAGAAGCAATATTATTTATGATGATTAGTTTCTTAGGCTAACTGGCAAACACTATTGCTTTCCAATTCTACTGTGAATTAGCTTACAAGTCTATTTAAATCATGGTGTAATTGAAGGACAACGGTGTTGGCCAATTAGCCTAAAAAACGAAATAGAGGAGTAAGACCCATATTTCTCAGAAGACAGTGGTAAGGAATCGATGTGAGCGCTGCAATTTAGATTGCAGAACCTGGTAGCAAATCCCCCAAATTCAATTTGACCCATGTTATTCTTCATTTGTAAAGGTCTAAACTGGAATAACCTGATACAGTTCTTCTGTCCATGAGGCAGCTGCTGTAGGGAGACCTGCCCTGAACAGCCAGCTTTGATAATTCTATGATCAGGATACTGACACTCATTTGCTTTGTAATATTGGACATGTGACCCCCACTTTACCTGAGTGGCATTCAGGAAAGTGGAGTAAGATTCTTGGTGGGGTTGTTCTCCTGGTTTGCTTGAGTCTTGCCCTAGCCTGGCCCTACCACTTCAACCTGGAGAAGGGGGAATGAAGGAATGGAAGAGAACTCACGAAATAAGGTGTTCAAGTTCCCGTTTTTTTTAAATTAAAAAAAATGCATATACATGTAATATGTGCCCATTGTAAACAAATTGTGACATAGAAAAATTGAAAAAGGAAAATTAAAATGTGCACACAATTCTGCCACCTACAGATAACTGTTAATATCTTGGTATATATGCTTAAATCATTTTTTCTGTTTATGAGCATACACACACATTGAAAAAAATTACAATGATATACTAAGATTGATTGGTGACTTTAAGAAAATCTTAATAATAATATGTTGAATATTTTTTATGTCAATAAATATAGATCTATTTATTTTAGAAAAGAAAATGTATAAATAAATAAATAAATATAGATCCACATCAGCATTTTTAGCAACTGCTTAGTAGCCTAGAGTATGGATAAACTGTCATTTGTTTGCCCTCTGCCTTACTGAAAGTCCTGACTCCTTTTTGATGCTCTGTACAGACTGTATGTTGCTAGAGCCTGCTTGGCTTGCACTGGCTCTGGAAAGCTATTGTTAGCATCTTTTCCCGTCTTCACATTCAGTGAGGTCACATTGGAAGCTTGAAATTGGCCGTGGTGAGTGCATTTACACTGTGGAAATTGGCAAATGCTCCAATTAGGGGCTTTAGTTTTTACTCCCAAGGAATTGGTGTACTAGCACATTATACGGAGCCTCTCAGCTCATTCCCTGGCTTCACTTTGCCTAGCTCAGCTGGTCTGATGAGGGTGGATGGATGGGAGAAAAGGAACTGACAACAAATAATCACAGTAACAACCAGTTCTCAAACTTTGCTAACATAGATCCATTTGTGGCTAATGCTCCTATTGCAAACTGCAGGCATTGTATCTTAACAATCATGTGTAAATAAATAATAATAAGGTTTTGGAAGCCAAGTGTCTTGGCAAATAAATTAAAGCTGTGTTATCTGTTAACCTAGTAACAAGGTTCAGATCGAATGGATTGCAGATGGGTAGCAAAGCTAGCAATAAGAAGAGTCTAAAAGAACACAACTGGCATTTTGGCTTTCCAAGGATTTTTGTTTCTGTCAGAGAAAGAATGCTCACCAGGAGAATGGCTCCTGTGATCCCCAAGTGTTTGCTCTGTTTACTGTGGGACTTTAAACCTGTGGGGGCAACACCATGTATTAGGAGCAGCACTTCTGGATTCTTTTTTTTTTTAGTCAGGTTTTCTTCTTTTCTTATCAGATTGTAGTTTTTGGAAAGAGTGGGAAAGAAGGCCAAGGAAATGTACTTACCCTTAGGGATGGCATAGACATGTCACTTCACAACATGTTTTACTTTTTCCCTTGTCAAAGTAGGAGGGACACAGGGTTAAAGGATGCCTTGTTAGTCTAAGAGTCATGTCCCTCTGTCACTAACATAAAAGTACCTTGAGCGCCTCAGAAACTGTTCCACAACATTCCTTTATATTGTTCTGTGTTATTTCTAATAGCATAGTGTGGTGGTGAAGAGTGCAGGCTCCAGAATCTGAAAGATCTAGGTTCAAAGCCCAGTTCTGCAATTTATAAACTATGTGACCCTGGGTATGTTACTTAACATCCATTCTGAGCCTCAATTTCTTCAGCTATAAAATGGGGATGATAATGGTGTCTGTCTTGTAGTTTTGTTGTGCAAATCAATCTAGATGATGCATATAAAAGACTTGGTATGATGCCCAGTATTTAGTATAAGTTCAGTACTATTGTGATTTTCCTGTAATGGTCTAGTACTCTCTATACATTTTACAGAAATGCTAGCTAAAGTACTCCTGACTGCCCTCACGTGCCCCCCTCTAAATGATCTTTAATATAATAAAAAACCTTGCTGTACACAAAATTATCACCCCATGAGATGATACGTACTTTGTAATCCATCTCAGCTTCAGGATTTTTTTCTCATGAAACAAACAGCTCTTGAATATATTCCCTGTTATTCCCATCCTTCTAAGTCTGTCTCCTCCATGGAGCCTCTCTTGATCACTCCAGCAGACAACGCTTGTGTGTGCTTTTATAACTGATATCCTTCATCAATTCCACTCCTTCCTCTTCGTCTCGGGATTACCCACTTGGCCCTGAACCATGCCATACCATGTGACTGGTCCAGAGCTCTTACAACAGAATTGCCATCAAACCCTTGTGTTATTTGATAACTGCTCCAGATGCCTAAGATAGAGCAGCAAGAACTACATCAACTCAACTATGCTTTGAGAATAGGTTTGCCAAATTTAGCAAATAAAAATACAGAGTGCCCAGATAAATTTAAATTTCAGATAAACAGTGAATGTTTTTAAATTTTCTTTAATTTTTAAATTTTATTATTGACAAATAATAATTGTATATATTTATAGAGTACAATGTAATGTTTTGATATATTTACATAGATCAAACATTGTGAAATAATTATATTAAGCTAATTAATATATCCATCACCTCATAAACTTATTTTTTGTGTTATGAATATTTAAGATGTACTATTTAGCAATTTTGAAATATATAATACTTTTTTAGCATGAGTATATTCCAAATGTTGTGTGAGGCATACTTATACTAACCTTTTTGTTATTGTTTATTTGAAATTCCAATTAAAATGGGTGTTCTATATTTTATCTGGCTACTCTAATTGGGAAATGAGCAGAAAAGCTCTAAGAACACAAAAGAGCTGTCACAAATCCCTGGAACACAGGTACTCTGACATAATCTATCAATTGAACAAATACGTCCTAAACTATTTTGTCATCTGGTTTCTCTGTCCACCAGGGCATATATACACAGTTGTGTATAGGGTGCTTACAACATCATTGTTTATTTGAGGCACCATTCATAATGTTGACATCAAGATTTACTTATTTATTTTTAACCATTCTCTGGCATACAACAGTAGTGTCTTACTCAAACAAAGTCAGCATATTATGACAATTTTTGGCAGATAGAATTAAGCATCTTGAGGAAGGGGCACCTTTTTCTAGTTCACATTAAGGTGTCATGGATAGTGGTAACCCTGTACTCATTGTAGATTAGCATAAAATGTGCTGCAGCATTTTTCAAACCATGGACTGTAACCCATTGATGGGCTGGGAAATCATGTTAGTGGGTCACGACCAACATTAGTGATGATAATGATGGAATAGAATGGAATAGAATATCAGAGTGTGTTCTATGTAATAAACGTGTTGTCGTTGGGAGTTTCTATTCAGTTTCATATGTGTCTGTCTACTGGATGGTAATAAAAATATATTTCTGTTTTTGTCTCACTGTCAAAAAGATTTGAAAAGCACTGATGTGGTGCTAAAGAACTTAAAATCTTGAGACCAGCACATCAGAGTCCAGATCCTAGTTCTGATACATGCTTGCTGTGTGACCTTAGGCAAATTACTCGACCCTTCTGGGCCTTGGTTACCCCATCTGCAATTTGGGGATAATAATTGTACCTGCCTCCAGGGTTATTCTGAGGATTTAATTAATTAATCCATGCAAAGCACTTAGCACAAGGCCTGGCATATAACAGTGGATCAATGCAGTTTTTGCTGTTATTATCAGTGATTAACTGAGAGCTGAGGGGGTTGGAAGAGACAGGCTCATTAACTGTGGATGAGCAGTGACAGCTGACAGCCAGATGTGGAAAGAAAGGGAATTCAGAATAATGCAAAAGCAGATGAGGTACAATAAAGGATATTAATATAGATCACCCTGAGTCATCAGGAAAAGGTTAAATTATACCCAGGATGTTCCGTCGAATAAGACAAATTTGTAATACATTTAGAAGGGTTTCCAATAAAAATAATCTAAATAAAAAGAATTTGAACACTTAACAGAAAATACCAGTTAATTGGATAACTTAATTTATATGGAAGTTTTGGTTCTACTGCAAGTCCAGTTAAACGAGGTACTCCAGTCTGAAATATTTCCTGCAAGCAATCTTGACTCTCATGTAGGTTGCAGGCTCTCTGAGGGCAGAGACTGAATGTTTTATTTCTTCTGTATCTCCTGCAGAGTCAGTTTGGGGCCAAGCACACAGCTGTTAGTCCTAGGGTCCTCATTCCCCAGGTTAAAATCTGGGGGCCCCTCCCCCTGTCTCCAGTACAGAACACGTCTGCCAACTGTATCAGGTACTAGCCCAACACTGAGCATGGAGGGGTGGTGGTCTTCCCTTCATCTTGCTCCTAGCTGTCTTTGGGAGATGAGAGATGGGAGCAGCATGAGAGAGTTTGCAATCTCCTTTCATAGCCTGTTGCTGCTTACTCATACTTGCCAGGTGCTCGTGTGTGTGTGTGTGTGTGTGTGTGTGTGTGTGTGTGTGTGAAAGAGAGAGAGAGAGAGAATATGAATGCATTCATCTTATGGCTCCAGAGCATTATTAGGCTGTTGGTTCAGAATTCTTTGGAGTATGAAGATTCCTTTAAAAATAACCATCATTTTTTACTGAGCAAATCAAACAGCTGATCTTGGAAGAGCTTGATAAAGACATTTAGATATCAATAATCATTTTCAAATCCATTTGGGGTCTGTAGCATAGCAATCCAACATTCACTTAGAAAGCCCAAGGTTTCTCTCAAAGTATGGACATGTGTAGAGACCCCTTTTTAATGTTTGCAGTTTTTATGAGGTACCTCTTCCTGTCCCACCCTCCCAACTGCCACATCTATAATAGTTGTGCTATTAGAATATAGCGACTGAGGAAGAAGTCCATGGGCAAATAAACCTATGAATTCAACTGCACTTTAAATGAATCAATCATAGCTATATCTATCTACATTAAAAATATAGCACATATATGAGCAAGACATATTTTAGTATATTGCTGTGATAGCTCCCTGTACTCCCTTTTCTTTTTTTTTCTTTTCTTTTTTCTTTTTTTTTTTTTTGAGATGGAGTCTTGCTCTGTAGCCAGGCTGGAGTGCAGTGGCATGATCTCGGCTCACTGCAACCTCCGCCTCCCAGGTTCAAGTGATTCTCCTGCCTCAGCCTCCCGAGAAGCTGGGACTAGAGGCGCACGCCACCACGCCCAGCTAATTTTTGTATTTTTAAATAGAGACGGGGTTTCATCATGTTGGCCAGGATGGTCTCAATCTCTTGACCTCGTGATCCGCCCGCCTCGGCCTCCCAAAGTGCTGGGATTACAGGCGTGAGCCACCACGCCCGGCCTGCACTCCTTTCTCTTTGCAGTTGAACAACTTATTATTTTATTTATTCACTTGTTAACTAATTTTAATGCCTGTCTCTCCCACTGTACTGTGACCACCATGAGATCAGGGAGTAACTTAATTTGTGCTCACTCTTGTTCTAAGACTCAGCACGAAGCCAGGGCCCTTCTAGATGCTTATTACATTTCTGCTAAATGAGGGGATGAATGGCATAGCTGCTTATGCAGCTTCTGGGCTTTTGTATGATTCTTCTGAAACCAATCAGAATTGAGCTTTCCTAAGTCCACCCCAAGGCAAAAGGCAATGCACTTATAGGTGAAACTGCACACATATGATCTAGAGTGACAGAAATCATGTGAGTGTTGAGCATTGTCAGTAGAACTTTATTAAAAAATACTTTGTATTAGTTCATTTTCACAGGGCTGATAAAGACATACCCGAGACTAGGTATGTCTTACAAAAGAAAGGGGTTTATTGGACTTACAGCTCCACGTCTGGTGAGACCTCACAATCATGGTGGAAGGCAAAAGGCACTTTTTACTTGGTGGTGGCAAGAGAGAATGAGGGCCAAGTGAAACAAATTTCCTCTTATCAAACCATCAGATCTTATGAGACTTATTCACTACCAGGAGAACAGTATGGGGGAAACCGCCCCCATGATTCAGTTATCTCCCACTGGGTCCCTCCCACAATACATGGGAATTATGGGAGTACAATTCAAGATGAGATTTGGGTAGGGACACAGAGCCAAACCAAATCATACATATACAATACACGACTGGGAGATAGAACAGCAGATTTATTTTAGTTGCATGGGCGAGGAGATAGTGTTCGAGCCAAGATCAAAAGGGCAGGTAAGAAGGCAACTAAATATCTTTCCTGTACTCCCTCCGTGTATGAAGGAAGTTATCTGGACAGAGTGGACTGCAGGAACCCAGGCCCTACAGTGGAAAAGAAAAGGATGTGCTAAAGGAACAAGAGCAGGCTGATGATGCCCACTGAAGAAACTGATGGTAAATCATTGGCCTCTAAGAGAGTCTGTGGTTCTTGGGATACAACACAAATTAAGTTTTATTTCTTATTTTGAGTCAGTAGCACATGCATATTGTGTGAAATTCAAAAGCAACAAAGGACAGTGAAAAGCGCATTTTTCTTCCATCCAGTCAGCCCTGCAGCTGCCAGTCCAGTTTCCTTCCTAAAAGGACTGCTATTGTCAGTTCTTAAGGGAAAATTTACACTAAGGAAAGTTTTCAGGTTCTGTTTGTGTGAAATAAATGAATACATAAATCAGTAAACTAATAAGTAAATCAATCTTTTCCTATTTTTCACTTTCTTGAAATATACACCAGTAACATCTTGGTAACCATCCTTTCTCACATCTTCCTCTGCATGTGTGCCTGTGTGCACACACACGCTATTTTACCTAAAGAGTACTACAGAATACAAGTTTTCACTGTGGATACCTTTTTAAAAAAATGTGAAGCCTTTTTGTCCTACCCTTTATATTGCTCCCAAAAGGTAACCAATGTGAATAACCTGGTAAGTCTCTTTTCATGTCTTCCTCCATGTTCGCATAATTATATAGAACACTCATATTACATATACAAAAGGGAGGTTTTGGTTATTTGATTTTACAACAGTGGCATCCAAGTATCGTATATATACTACCACATCTTGCTTTTTTCACTTAATAATACACCATGGAAACCACCTCATTCCTTTAAGTGCTGGCATAAAAGGCCATGGTTTAGATATGCAGTTCACTCAGCCATACCCCTTCTCACAAACATGCCTTCCATTTCCAGTGCTTTTATTTCTGTGGAGTAGATTCCCACGAGTGGCATTGCTAGGATGAAATGTAGCTATATATTTAATTTAGTAGATAATACCAGATTCTGGTCCAGACAGACTATAACAATTCATATTTTTACCACCAGTATATGAGAGTATACTTTCTCCAGCATGTTCACATTCACTTTTGTAAAAAAACAAAATTGGGATAACGCTTCAATTTTTTGTCAGCTATTTGTTGACCCAAATCGCGAAATATTTTGAACACTGAAAATACTTGAGTAGATTCTCCTTCAAGGCCAGAGACCTGACTAAGAAAATGCTTTGACTTTATGCATTTGACTTTAACACAACTTGGGTTAATAATCAGCATGATAGCTACCAATTGCTGAGAACATCTGTTGCATTCAGTATTTGCTAAACATTGTCTCATTTAAACTTTTAAGAGCTATTAGAAGACGCTCTTACCCCTTCCCTTTTACAAATGAAGAAATTCAAGTACAGAGAAGTTGAGAGACTTACCAAAGGTCACACAGCCAGGATGTGTCAGAATGGGTCTGTTTAAGTTCAGCATGGGATTCTTATCTACAGTGCCACTATACTTTGATTAGCCTGTATACCTTTGGGCTACTGGAGGTTAAGGCTAGGCCTGACCTTTGTAAAGGTGTGCATTTGCTTTCTGCAGACAGTGAAAAATGAACTGGGAATACAGTCAAGGTCCTAAGTGCCCTGTGTTTGGACCTGGCCAACTGGATGTGGGCAGCTCTGTCTTGCAGCTCTTGAGAAGGTCAAACCCCTCCTGAGGAGCAAGAGTGTCCACTTAGCCAAGGGAAATCACGGTCCCAAGAAGAGAGGCTGGAGTCTATTCGTGCAGTGTGCATTGAGAACCTGGATTTTTGTCTCCTGCTTTGCTTCCAAAAGCTTTCTAGCCTATCTCAGCAAAACAAGGCAGGTAAAGGGCTTCTGGAGAAAAAAGTCTCAGAACAACTGATCACCAGGTCTTGAGTCTGCTTTCATCCCTGCAGCTCTGTTTCTGTGTTGACAGGACCAGACCATGATGCATTCTCTAATATCACTGTGATAGAAGTGCTTATTTAAATGGATTCGTAGAGGTGATGAAATTCCTCAGCACAGAATTCCAGCCAAAGATTCCTTGTGAGAGAAAGTGAAGGACACATTGCAATTCTACCCCAAGAGATACTTATAAAGAGAATCAGATGTGGATTGGTTCATCAAATAAAGAAAATCACTGATATTAATGCTTTGGCTGGAAATGGTTTCACCTTGATAGGGGAATCAAAATAACTATAGTTTATTGAGCAATCAGTAAATGACAGGTGATTTGCATACATTATCTCATTTTATCTTCACCACAACCCTAAAGAGGTAGGTACCATTACTGTGTCCATTTTGCAGATGAGCCAGTTGAGGCTTGGGGGGGAGGTCAGTGGCTTTCTGTCTGACATAGTACTGTGAGTAACTGGTGGGAGTTGAGACTGGAAATCAGGAGTGTCTCAGCCTTCCTTAACCTCCTTGTCCTTCCCCCTGAGCCTGCTCAGGATTTTGGAGCTATCTTATTTTTTTGGGCAGTTGCATCTAAGCATCATTAGACATTCATAATAACAACAGTTTCCATTTATCAGAGACCTGCTATGCGCTAGGCACTTCACATCTGTCCTATACAGTCTGTATGACTCTAAAATCTGAGCTTTCTGTTCTTGATTCTCCACCACTCTATCCCTACAGATAAAGTTTCTTTAGCGATACTGACCAAGGAAAAAAGAGAGAAGGCAAAAAAAAAAAAAATCACGAAAATCAGGAATGGAATAGGGAACTTCACTACAGGACCTGCAGTCAACAAAAGGATAATAAGGGAATATTACAAACAAGTATGAACACATACCTTTGACAACATAGATAATGTGAACTAATTCCTAGAAAAATGCAAATTTTCACAAGCCACCCAATATGAAATAGATAATTTGAAAAGCCCTATAATTATTTTTAAAATGGAATTCATAATTTAAAACTCAAATAAATCTCCAGAGTAAGATGGCTTCACTTGAGAATTCTACCTTGTGTTTAAAGAATAATCAATGGCAATTCTTCACAATCTTCTTCAGAAATAGAAGAGTAGAGAACACTTCTCAGTTCCTCATATGAAACTAGTATTACTCTGATATAAAAACCGGGCAAAGACAGTCCAAAAAAAGTCTACAGACTAAGATTCCTTCTAAATATAGATGCAAAAATCCCTAACAAAACATTGGCAACTAGAATTCAGAAATATATAAAAAGAATTATATACCATTACCAAGTGGGGTTTATTCCAGGGATGCAAGCCTTGTTCAACATTAAAAAAAATCAATTAATGTAATCCATCATATCAACAGGTTAAAGAAGAAAAATTACATGATTATATCAACTGATGCAGGAAGAGTTTCCCAAAATTCAGCTTACTTGTGATAAAATCTCTCAGTGAACGAGAAATAGGGTACCACTTCCTCAATTTGATAAAGGATATCTATAAAAATCTACAGCTAACATTACACTTAATAGTGAAAGGCAGAATGTTTTCCTCCAAAGATTGGCAATAAGGCAAGAATGTCTGCTCTTGTAACTCTTATTCAGCGTAAGACTGGAAGACATATCCAGTTCAATAATGCCAGAGAAAAATAAAACAGGCAAAGTGGAAAAGAAAAATCAACCATCTCTATTTGCAGTTAACGTGATGATCTACATAAGAAATCCAAAGGAATCTACACAAAATGCATAAAATTAACAAATGAGTTCAGAAAGTCACAGGATACAAAATAAACTTACAAAAAGAAGTTACATTTTTATATACTGTATATACCAGTAATGAAGATGTTTAAGTTAAATTTTAAAAGTACAAGAGCATATGAAACTACTCAAAAATGAAATACAGAACATGTATGTTTAAAAGTACAAAATAGTAATAACAAATCATAGAATATCTAAATTAATGGAGAGAAATATGTGTTCATGGATTGGAAGTTTCAACATAGTAAAGATGTCATTTCTCCCCAAATTGTTATAAAAATTTGCCCAATTCTTATAAAAATCCCTGCAATGTTTTATCTAAATATAGAAAAGATTTTTATGAAATGGCAAGGAAATGAGAATAGCTAAAGCAATTTTGAAAAGAAGAAAGTGAAAGGAATAACTCTATTTCAAAACTTATTATATAGGTACAGTCATCAAGATTGTGTGGTGTTGACTGAGGGATAGACTTATATATCAGTGGAAGAGAATGGAGAACCCAGATATAGCACCACACAAGTTCAGCCAACTAATTTTAAAATAGTAATAATATATCAATAGCAACAGATATACGAATAATAAGCTATTAATATAATTAAATAACATAACAAATTTCTAGATTTATAAAAAAATTGTGAAGATATTGCAGAGTTTTCATATAATCTGCAACCAGTTTCCCCTCTTATTGACACTTTAGTATAGCACATTTGTTACAATTGATGAACAAATATTAATATATTATTATTAACTAAAGGGCACACTTAATTCAAATTTTTAAAGTTTTACCAAATGTTTATTTCTAACCTGGGATGTCATCCAGAATACTAAATTCTATTTAGTTATCATGCCTCCTTAGGCATTTCTTGACTTTCTTGACAGTTTCTCACTTGTTTTTGATGACTTTGGCAGTTTTGAGGAGCACTGGTCAGGTGTTTTCCAAAATGTCCTTCAACTGAGATTCATCTAATTGTTTTCTCGTAATTAGACTGGAGTTATGGTGCCATAGTTTTGATGTGGTTTGTCCCTGTCAAAACTCATGCTGAAATTTGATTCCCCAGTGTAGCACTGTTAGATGGTGGGGCCCAGTGGGAGGTGTTTTGGTCATAGGGGTGGGTACCTTATGAATGGATTAATGCCCTCTCACAGTGGTGAGTGAGTTCTCCCTCTCATGGGAATGAATTAGATCCCATGAAAGCAGGTTGTTAAAAGGTTCTGGCTGCCTTGGTTTCTCTCTCTCTTGTTTTTTCTCTTGCCATGTGATCTCTTTGTACATGTCCACTCCCCTTCTGCTTTCCACTATGATGAGTGGAAGTAGCATGAGACTTTCACCAGAAGCTGAGTAGATACCAGCACTATGCTTCTTGAGCTTCCAAGCCTGCAGAATTGTGAACTAAATAGATTTCTTTTCTTCATAAATTACCAAGCCTTAAGTATTCTATTATAGCAAGACAAAATGGACTAAGACATGGGTTTCTGGGAGGAAGACCATAGAGGTAAAGTGCTCTTTCATCACATCATATCAAAGATACCTACTATCAATGTGAGAGCACTGTTGATGTTGACCTTGAACCTGGCTAAGACAGTGTTTGTCAGGTTTCTCCACTGTAAAGTTACTCTTCCTTCCCGCTTTCTATACTTTACTCAGAAGGAAGTCACCACACGAAGGCCACACTTATGGAGTCAGACAGTTATATTCCACTTCATTTAGGGTGAAATATCTATATAAATTATTTGAAATTCTCTGCCTGGGATATTTATTTCTTTTTCTTTATTCATTCATTCATTCATTCATTGAGTTATACCAGTATGGACTCATGGATAACTTATTTATTTATTTATTTATTTATTTATTTTACTTTATTATTATTATACTTTAAGTTTTAGGGTACATGTGCACAATGTGCAGGTTAGTTACTTTAGAATATAATCGGATATTACTTTATTTTGTTGCTGAAAGCATTCCAGCTTTGGCCATTGGGAGCTCTTTTTCAGTTGTCTTTGTATCCCTTTCACACATCCCATCATTATTGGTCCTCACTCCCTTTTCCCTTCCCTCCCCTCCCCTCCCTTTTCTTTCCCTCCTTGCTGCCTTCCTTTGTTCTTTTGAGTAATTCCTTACTTTCTGGCACTATAGGATACTCTATGCTCATCTTCAATACTTCCTGCCCCAGTCCTAGAATCAGCCATTTCTCCAAGGATCCCTGATTCTTTTTATTGGAGAATGGTAATAGAATCCAACATCTGCATGCAGGAAGTGTTCTTTGCTCCTGGGGTGTCATTGTTTCTAGGCCTTCTCACCTGATAGAGCAAGGAAATTTATGTGTATATAATAACGTGTATATACACATATTTATAAATGTTTTTATATATATTAATGACTTGCCACTTCCTGCTTCCATTTTGTAGTCTAGCAAATCAAAATGCCCTAATCTCACCTTAATCTTATCTTGCTGGTTATCACCTCTGGACCCTTGTTTACGCTGTTGCCCTGCTTTGCCTCCTCCAGGAAGCTTTCCCTCTCATCTCTAGTCTGCGTTATCTGTGCTTCCATGGCACATGTTCATTTCTTTATCACTGCACTATTGTGGAATATTTGAATGACACTTTGTCTCTCTCCTCAATAGAGTATGAGTTCCTTGTGTGAAAGGACTGGGTCTTATCAATTATGATACAATCAGCCCTTGTCTCAGGGTGTATATGTTCACCATCTTTCACAAAGGAAGGTGAATATACACTGTACAAGTACAACTAGAATTTGTTAATGAATCAACTTCTTCAAATGAGGAATTATATTACTTTCTATTGAATATTTACTATATTTAAATAACTGAGCTGGAGGGTTGTTTTGGCATTGCTTAACTGGAATTTAGTTGGATAATTGGGACTTTCAATATAAGTAGAGGCAATGGGAAATTATAGTCTCAAAGGAAAGGGAATTTGTTGGATGGTATTCCATTTTCCCTCCTCATTATGTCCTGCTACACACCTAGTTAATAGACAAACAACAACAACAAAAAACCCAATTGCTTACTGACCTCAGTAGTGAACCCCAAATACCACCCTCTCCTATGCAAGGTCTTTGAGAGGCCTTTGCCTAAAAGCTATTAATTAAAAATATAGATCCTACCCTTTTCCCACAAGCTCTCAGATTTTGGCCTTGCAAGTGGTCCCACTTTGTCCTTGTCTTTTTCTTTCATCTTCATAGAAATAGAGCTTAGTCTTTTTAAGTTCTGCAAAGATTAATTCCAGTTAATGCAGTAATATTCACTTATCTGCCATGCTGAATGCTGACTAGACAAAATAGGGCACAGCTGCGCCCAGTCATTTTTGGTTGGAAAAATTCTAATCTGAGCCTCCATCATCAAGGTGAAGATGGCTGTGCAATTATTTACTTTCATGACAAGCCTAGGGCTGAGCTGGGTCAGGAATTTTGGTACCTGCCTGCTTTATCACAACATTAGGCAGTAATCCTCTCTTAACATGCTTGCATGGATTTCCCCTTAAGTTAACTTTGTGTAATTGTATTTTTTTTTTCAAATCAAAACATATTGGAGCTATTTTAACTCTGGTGCTTATGTCTCTAGGGTGATATAAAATTCTAATAATATTGAGAAGAATATTTTGAAAACCTGTTTTAATTTTTATTTTTTTAATTTCCATTGGTTTTGGGGGAGCAGGTGGTATTTGTTTACATGGGTAAGTTCTTTAGTGAAAACCTGTTTTTTAAAGAAGAGTTTAATCTTTTGTTTTATTCATGTGACCAATTTATAATACAAAATACTTGAGCCATCAGATGATACTAATAGATTTTGCTTTAATGGCTCTCTGTGTAGACCTTCCTTTGTGAGAACTGGTGACAGATCACTATGTAGGAATTAATAGTATCAATGAGTAAGAATCACTTTATGCTTATTTTTAGTAGAATCAAGAGAACTCCCTTCTGAAGCATTTACAGATTCGTAAATTATATACCAAAATCAGCAAGATTTTGAGAATGCCGGTGAGTTGTTAGTAAAGAACTAGTGCTCAGCAGCTCTGCCAAAGCAAGACCTATAAGAGGGGAGGCATATCTATCTACCGTAAGGAATTTGTCTTGAAATATTACATTTTAACTCTTACTTGAAACAACTCCAACTGAAGGACACAGATTGGTATGGGTGTTGGTTGTAATGGTCCTTACAGGAATGCAGAAAGACCTAGCTTTTTAATTGATGTATCAAAATCTGCAAGCTTTTGCTCGCTAGTGGTTAATTCTAATATGAAAAGGTTGAGAAGATGGTTACTTTTCCCACATGACTCAGATGAGTACTGAATTGAATAAAAAGTGGGCAGTGGTTGTGGTGTTATATGTGTATGGTGGGCAGGAGGGAATTAAAAGTAATGGCAGCAAGGCACAGCATCTCACTTCCTTCACTTTGAGCTTCTCTTCTTAGCCCTTCTAAGCATTCCATCACCATATTTTTTTTTTCCTTTTCATGATTACTCATATTGTTCTCTGCCTAAATCCCATCATTCTAGGCCAGGCCCCATTCTTAACTTCTTCATTATACAACTATGATAATAAGTATACATATATTGAGCAATGTACACGTGTGAAACCCTATGGGAGACATTCTACACACATGATAATGTTTAATCTCCACCAGACATTGTGGAATTAGTAAAAAGTGGTAGGAGATGATTTGAAGAAATAAGGAGAAACCAGATCAGGTAGGGGCTGGTGGGCCATGACAGTAATTTAGATTATTCTGAATGTGAATGGATGTCATTGGAGGGTTTTGAGCAGTAGAGTGATACAGTCTGACTTATATCATGAAGTGAGTTCTCTGGATGTCCTGTAGAATGTTGATTAAAAGGGGCCAAGAGCAGAAGCATGAAGACCAGTAAGGAGGCTTTTGGAATGGTAATGAAAAGATAATGGTATCTTGGGTCAGGGAAGTAGTGATGGAAATGGTAAGAAGTGCTGGATTCTAGGTATCTTGTGAGGAATGAACTGACACTTCAGGCTGATGGGTTGGATATAGGATAGTGACGGAAAGAAATTTAAGGATGACTTGAAGGTTTTTGGCCTGACCAACGGGGTATATGGTGGTGCCATTTATTTAGATGAGGAACACTGAGGGAGAGTTTAGGGCAAGACTGAAAACCAAGAGTTCAACTTTAGGCACATATAGTTTGAGATGCCTATTAGATACCCCGGTGGAGAAGTTAGGTAGGTAGTTGTATATATGAGTCTAGAGATAAGAAGAATTTAACTGCTATTGCCACTCATTGATAGGGCTAGAAAATTATAGGAAGCAATTGGCCTGGGAGGTGGGGAAATAGAAGACCAAAGATAGACTTTTCTTGTGAGGAACTGGCCCAAGCTGCCATTGGCTCTACTATATCTTCAATATCACTATGTAACAGGGGTTTTGAAAATCTGTTATAAGACCTGTTCTGGACAACTGTCCTAGAAACTATGTAGGAGCAACATGAAATGACAATAAAAAGGAAGGATGGAGAATAGAACATGTGGAAGAAAAATAAAATTATATTCTATTCAAAATGAGCTTCTACACCAAAATTTCAAAACACATGAAAAATATCTACACTTAAGTGAGGTCACCAAGGAAATAAACAATCAGAATATGAATTCATTCAGAATGAAATGATTTTATGAAAAGATCTGTCATTTAAAAAAATATGTTTAGGATGCTGAAAGAGGTAAATGAACAACTTTCATTGAAAATAGAAAATTATGAAATAAACAAGCAAAAAGAAATGAAAACTGAGACCACATGAATATAAAAGAACCAATTAGAAATCCTGGACATGAAAAAAAGTCATTTAAATAAAAAATTCAAAAGAACATAAACTATGGGTTGCATATAGTCAGAGAGAACATATTAAATTGCAAGACAGAGTACTGAGAAATTCTAAATATAGCAAAGAGAATGATTTTTTAAAAACAGAATAATGACATATGAGCTATAGATTGAGAGGCTTCAACAAATATTCTGTAGGAATGACAGAAGTGGTGAAGAATATCGCAGAGAAGTAATGTTTGCTGATATGATAACTGAAAAAACATCCAGAATTGAATGCTTGAGTTCTCAGTTCTGTAGTATACATGAGATTTGAGCAGGATAAATGGAAATATACAGCTAGATACATCATAATAAAACTGCAGAACATTAAGGATTAAGATACTATCTTTAAAACTACCAGAAAACATTGATTACCTATGAAAGAATCAATTAGACTCACAGTATATTTATCATCAGTAAAAAATAGTGTTATCTTAAAGTGCTAGATAAAAATAATTTCAAGAGTGAGGGTAGATGAAAGTATTTTTACCCATGCTCAGCCTGCTATTTTACAGGTCAGAGAGGGTCACTAAAGGAACTCTTAAAATATATACTTAAAAAGAAGAAAGGGCAAGTTTAGAATACAAGAACAGGTTAAAACAGCATAGACATGGAATCAACCTAAATGCCCATCAAAGGTAGACTGGATAAAGAAAATGTGGTACATATACACCATGAAATACCATGCAGCTATACAAAAGAATGAGATAATATCCTTTGTAGCAACATAGATGGATTTGGAAGCCATTATCCTAAGTGAACTAATGCAGGAACAGAAAATCAAACACCACATGTTCTCACTTATAAGTGGGAGCTACACATTGAGTACACATGTGATCTGGTTTAGATCTGTGTCCCCGCCCAAATCTCATGTTGAATTGTAATTTGAATGTTGGAGGAGGGGCCTGGTGTGAGGTGATTGGATCATGGGGGCAGATTTCTCTTTTGCTGTTCTCATGATAGTGACTGAGTTCTCACGAGATCTGATTGTTTAAAAGTGTGTAGCACCTTCCCCTTCGCTCTCTTCCTCCTGCTCTGGCCATGTAAGACCTGCTTGCTTCCCCTTCACCTTCCACCATGATTGAAAGTTTCCTGAGGCCTCCCCAGCCATACTGCCTATACATCCTGTGGAACTATGAGCCAATTAAACCTTTTTTTTTTTTTTTTTAAATGGATTACTTAGTCTCAGGCATTTCTTTATAGCAGTGCAAGAACGGACTAATACAACATGGATACCTAATAATCAGTATTGAGTATCAATCAGTACAAAGAAGGGAATAATAGACACCAGGGCCTACTTGAGGGTGAAGCGTAGGAGGAGGGTGAGAATAAAAAAACTACCTGTCAGGTACCGTGTTTATTACCTGGGGGATGAAATAATCTGTACACCAAACCCCTGCAACATGTAATTTATCCATATAACAAACATTCACATGTACCCCTGAAACTAAAAGTTAAAAAAAACAAAAATAGATGATATAGTTATATATTTAATTAATTGAATGTAAGAATTACTTTTTGATGTTTAAGAAAATATAAAATTAATGCTCAAGATAAAATGAAAAATATTAGAGTATTTAGTTTGAGGTTATAATGTGCTAAGTTCTATATCATATTCAGTAGGTGAATGAAAATTATAATAATTTTAGGTTGTGTTAGAAAAAATTTATATATCCTTATGACAAGTGGTGAAGAGTATTGCAGAGAAAAAATTAGTACAGTTTTATATATCCTTAAAATATTAAAAATAACCAGTAAAAACTAGAAATATTATCTATAGCTTCAAAATATGTAGAGAAAAAATATAGAAAACTTTATAAATCAAACTGAAAGTCAAGAGAAAAAAAGAAACAGAAAATGATGCTATGCAAAAAACATAAAATGAGAGAAAATTTCTAAAAATGTCAGCAATCATTATAAATGTGAATAGATTAAATTCAGCTATATAGAGGGAAAGATTACCAAATTATGAAACAAAGTCCAATTATATGCTGTTTGTATGATATACACCTAAAACCAAACCAACAGAATATTGAAGTTAATGAAATAGAACAAATAAATGCTATGTGAATTCTAACCAAAAAAGGATTAGTGAGATAATAATATATCAAAGTGGAATTTGAGAGAAAATCATTAATAAAGAGAAACATTGCATAAAAATACATCAACTAGGTATAATAACCATGGACTTGTATGCCCCTAACTTTGAAATATACAAACAAAACCTAACAGATATACAGAGAGAATTAAACAAATCCACAATTATAGCAAGAGATCTTAGCACATCTCTCTTCAAAATAGAAAGACCAACTGAGATAAATGTCGAGTAGAGAATCCAAAATTACTCAGCATATTAAGAATCAGAAAAAATTGTCCACGTCCATAAAAAATAAACATATGCCAAATGCCAATATGATGCAGTTGTTGAAATTATATGACAAAGACTTTAACGTAGCTATCAAATGCTCTATCAAGTAAGGGTGAATGTTTTTGAAGTAAATAGAAATATAAAAAATGTCCTCAAAGAAATAAAAGATATAAAGAAAAAATAAATGAAAACTTTAGATCTTAAAACTGCAATAACTAATATAAAAAAACTCATTGCATGAACTCAAAAGTAGAATGGAGATGACAAATGCAAGAATCAGTGATCTTGAAGAAAAATCAATAGAAACAATTCAATCTGAACAAAAGGGAGAAAAAATATTTTAAAAAATGAACAGGGCGGCCGGGCGTGGTGGCTCACGCCTGTAATCCCAGCACGTTAGGAGGCCGAGGCGGGCGGATCACGAGGTCAGGAGTTCAAGACCAGCCTGGCCAGCATGGTGAAACCCCGTCTCTACTAAAAATACAAAAAATTAGCCGGGCATGGTGGCACATGCCTGCAGTCCCAGCTACTTGGGAGGCTGAGGCTGGAGAATTGCTTGAACCCAGCAGGTGGAGGTTGTAGTGAGCCAAGATTGCGCCACTGCACTCCAGCCTGGGCGACAGAGTGAGACTCCGTCAAAAAAAAAAAAAAAAAAAAAAAAAAAAAAACAGGGCTTCAGGAATCTGTGGAACAATATCTAAAAGTTTAACATATACATAATAGGAATTCCAGAAGGAGAGGAGAAATAGTGTAGGGCAGAAAACATATTGAAGAAATAGTGACTAAACATTTTCCAAATTTGGCAAAAGATATACACTTAAAGATTATAAAAGTTCAGAGAACCTCTAGTAGTATTCATAAAAGAAAACATGATATATTAGACTTCATCAAAGTTAAAAATGTTTGAAATGAGAAAGACACTGATAGAAGAATGAAAAGCTACAGCCTAGGACAAAATATGTGCAAGTCACATATTCAATAAAAAATGTACAGCCGAATATATAGGGGACTCTTGAAACTAAAAAGAAAACAAATGAGCCAATTTAATTAAAAGGGCAAAACATTTGGTGAGAAACTTCACAAAAGTATGTGTGTATATGTATGTATATATATAATATATATACACACACATATGTATATATATGCTCATATATATGAGCATCTCTTCGTGTTCCCATACATATATGTATATACACATATATATATACTCATAGATGTATATACATATATGTATGGGAACACGAAGAGATGCTCATCATACAGAAATATTAGTTAAAACCACAGTGGGACACAGTGACACAGACATTACAATACAAAGCTAAAAATAAAAGGCAATATAAAGTGTCAGTGAAAATGTAGAGTAAACTGGGACTATCACGCACTGTTGGAATAATCACTTTGAAAAACAGTTTGGCTGTTTCTTAAAGAATTAAACATACACCTACATGTGTTCCAGTTATTCCGCTTCTAGGTATTTACCCAAAGGAGAAGAAAGCACAAGTTCATATAAAAACTTGTACATAATGTTTACAGCTTTCTTTGTAATAGCTAAAAGCTGGAAGCAACTTCAATGTCTATCAACAGATGAATATATAAAAAATAGTGGTGTATGGATAAAAATGTGGAATACTACTCAGCAATAAAAATGAATGAACTATTGATATACACAACAACATGGATGATTCTCAGTATCATTATGCTCAGTGAAAGAAGGTAGACACAAAAGACTACTTACTCTATAATTCCCTTTATGTAAAAATCTAGAAAATATAAACTAACCTTTAGTGACAGAAAGCAGGTTAGCAGTTGCTTGGGAAGTAGGGTGCAGGAAACATGGGAAGGAGAGATTATCAAGAGGCCTGTGAAAATTTTAGGAGATTATAAATGAATATGTTCACTATTTTAATTGAGGTGTTGGTTTACCAGATGTGTATGTATGTGGAAACTGATCAAATTGCATACTTTAAACATGCAGTTTATTGTAGGTTAATTATTCCTCAATAGACTGTTTAAAACAAAAAGAAAAAAGAAAAACAAAAATACCAGAGACTGGGGCCAAATTATGAAAGATTTTACATAAAAAAAAAGTTTCCCTCCATGACACAATTAATCACCTGGATACATACACACACACACACACACACATACACACAGCCAGTTTAACTGAGCTATAATTACATGCCATACAATTCATTGATTTAAAGTACAATAAACCATTTAATAAATGTGCATAATTGAATGATTTTTAGTATATACACTGAGTTGTGAGGTATATTTTTAACGCCGCTACCTCAACAGAATATGTTTTTAGTAATACACATGAATTAACACAAATAATTATAACCAGAAAGAAAATAAAGTGTAAATTTTCTCTATAAAACATTTTGCATATAGTTGTCATAGTAAAAATCATAAGACAATTTTAAGAAAATTAAGCAAAAGTAAAATGTAGGCAACTACTAAAATATGCAACTGATATAAAATTTTAGCATTTTGATTTTTATGTAGTATTAATGAGCAATTAAAGAATACATTTCATGCTTGAGTATATTTTTCAAATTCAGTAAGATATTTTATTTTCAAATGCAATAAAAATGTCTTTATCCCCCCAAATTTTACTCCTTAAATTTAACACTTCGTTTCACCGATTTAGACACCAATAAAAGCAAGTGATTACACAGAATCACAGAGCTGAGGTAACTCCGGTTGTTCTTTGCCTTTATAATCACATGCTATAATTTTTAATTTCGTGTACTTTTAAAGTGTAGACATATGTGTCATATATTACCACAGGGACTGCAGTCTGGAAGTATGCTCAAAGCAAGCTCAAACTGAGGTAGGAGGCAGGACTTGACTCCAGAGGCGGGGCTTGGACAGCAGACCGAATTGAGGACTAGCTAAACCAGGTCTAGGGCAGAAGCAGCTTTCCTTAAGCCTTGTCTAGCAATGTGGCATGTCAATTTACCATTGCCGTGGCAACACCCAGGAGTTACTGCCCCTTTCCATGGCAATGACCTGACAACCTGGAAGTTACCACCCTCATCCTAGAAATTTCTGCATAAATTGCTCCTTAATTGGAATATAATTAAAAGTGGGAATCAATATGAGTGCAGAACTGCCTCTGAGCTGCTATTCTGGGGACACTGCCTATGGGGCAGCCCTGCTCTGCAAGGAGCAGGAGCAGTACCTCTGCTGCTCTCTACACTTCTGCTTCAATTAAAGTTGCTGTTTAACACCACTGGCTTGCCTTTGAATTCTTTCCTGAGTGAAGCCAAGAACCCTCCCACCTAAGCCCCAAGTGTGGGGCTTGCCTGTCCTGCATCAAAACAATTCCAAATTGTTAAGAGCTTACTTTAGAAAGGAACAGCCTATGTCTTGGACCAACTATTTAATAAGGATTTATCCAAATTAACTTCCCTGTAGAATAAAATGATTATTAAAACATAAATATTAAAAATCAGCTAATTTGCACCTTACATTGATTTTATTCAAGCTTAAATTTAACCACAGCAATCTTTCACAACTCAGACCAAAAGAGGATTTGGGGAGAGAAAAATTGAAAACTTGTATCTGCTCCTAGTAAGTAAAAGACTGACTTTTCCTGGGTTTTATTATTCTTATATTAAAATTCTCTGCAGACAATGTTTTTCTTTATGGCCAGCAAGTGGGCAGACCTCTGCCACTGCCCCCACACTTGGTAGGACACTGCTCCATCCTAAGCTACTTAACAAGAAAGTGGCCTAATTAGTGCTGGGTTTGTGGCCTCCAAACTCTACTATTTGTCTATCAGGGTGCTGAGAGTGACTCCTGATAGGATGAGTTTTGGGTCCTCCTGAGGGCCTTTACTTGCTTATAGCATAGTGTGGGGTACAACATACACCACTATGACACGGGTGACCTGGAGGTGGTTTTATTGTCTTTTTGTGGGGTGTGTTATTGCCACACACATCACACATAAAACCCTCCTCCTAACTGGGTTCTGGGAATTTAGACCTTGATGTTGCTACCCACACCTACCCTAAGTACATGTAGAAACGCCAAAGCCCTTTTTCTTCTTGTCTGTGGGGCAAAGTGTTGATTTGTCTTCATTTCTTAGTCCTCACCCACTCCTTATCCCCCGATGGCTAACTGTATACCTGTTGGTCTGGCCCCCAACCGTACAGGACCCCGCCTCTCTCCCTCTTAGCAGTTTTTCTTCCTTAACCCCCTCCCCACTACAGACAAACACCCACATCATCCTTTTACATTGTGCTGATTTTATTGCATTCATCAGCATGGGTGGAACACTGTTGGGCTCAGCTTTGGCCTTTATGTGATTGGTGATTCCCCAGAGTTGCTGTTGCTAGTTGTACGTTTCTGATCCAGGCTCTGCATTTACTGGCAGCAGAGATGGTTACTTGGGATGGTTTGCTTTTGCCAGCGGCTTCTGGGCTTGCTCTTCTGATTTTTATTTTCTGTTGTCTTTTGTGCTTGCTCTTCTGATTTTTATGTTGTGTCTTATTCTGCTTGTGGTGACACGCAAATATTGTTGGTCTCATTGTTATCCTAGGCTTTTTGGAGCAGGAAGGAGGTGATTGAGTTTTTTTTCTTGAATTCCTTTGAAGGGGTTTTTTTACCTTTATGATTTTCTTCTCCACCTGGAAGCACAACACAGTGAGCCAGAAGGACATTGGTTTAGGGGAAGAGAAAGAGGTTGTATAGGAAGGGGAGCTTTATGAATAGGAGTGCAGGCTGAGGAAGGGGGTTGTGCTAGGCAAGGACAGGATAGGGGTCTTGAGAGAATAGAGGGGGAAGAAAAGAAGGAACAAGGATAGGATCATCTGACCTTGCCACTTTTGTTGGTCTTTTGTTGAGAAGAGTTCTTCTTTTCCTTCTTCTCTTTGGTTCTTGGGGTTGGCTTTTTCGTGCTTATAATTGGTTGTTTCATATTTTCTTTAGGCTTCACTGGTGTGTGGGTCTCCTTAGCCATATTTAAGCCTCCCAATGGTCTACCCCATGCTCCTGACCTCCTTATGTATACCCACCCCTGGGTAATGAGGAGCCCCACCCTTCAGCTTTGTTTGGCCAGAATGGGGCACCCCTATCCAATGGCAGTCCTGGGGTGGCTTGGACATCACAAAGCGCTGATACCTCTGTGGGGGTGGTGTTGCTGGGGTAGCCAAAATGTGGTTGGAGAAAGGGGATTTTTCCACCCCAAATACTACCCGAAGGTCCAATTCAAAATGACCTGCTACCCTCATCATTTCCCCATGTTCAATTCTGGTGGGTCACATAGCAGGGAGAAGGTGTTTCCTTAAAGGCATTCCGTACAGCCACCCCCATTCAGTGGTTCATTCTGTTCTCTCCCACCCTTTACCATGACCTACTATTTTGGATGTCTTATCTAAAATCCCTCCAAGGTACAGTGGCTTTATTTAATTCTCAGTCAAAATATGAATCATTCCACTTCCCTCAAACAAATTTCCATTTGTATCTGTTTTGGTATGGTTTGTAAACTAAGACAGGCGTTTTTGTTTTTGTTTTTTTTGGTTTACATTTCTAAGTGGTTGAGGAAAAAAAGCAAAAGAATATTTTATGATGTAAAAATTATGTGAAATTGAAATTTCAGTGTTCATAAAACTTTATTAGAACACAGATACACTAATTTAACTGTCAGCTATGGCTGCTTTCACACTACAACAGAGTAGTTGCGACAGAGATTGTATAGCCTGCACCACATAAAGTATTTGCTATCCATCCTTTTAGAAAAAGAGATTGCCAACTCCTCATCTATTCTGTTCCATTGATCTATTTGCCTATCCTTATGCCAAAACCACATTGTCATGATTAATTTCATGTCATGTCACAATTTTATGCTAAGACATAAAATTAGGTAACACAGCTCATCCAACTTTGCTCCTCTTTTACAAGATCATTTCAGCTATTCTAGGTCCCTCATACATTCTTTTTTATTATTATTATGCTTTTAAGTTCTAGGGTACAAGTGCACAACGTGCAGGTTTGATACATAGGTATACATGTGCCATGTTGGTTTGCTGCACCCATTAACTCGTCATTTACGTTAGGTATATCTCCTAATGCTATCCCTCCCCTAGCCCCGGACTCCCCAACAGGCCCCAGTGTGTGATGCTCCCCACCCTGTGTCCAAGTGTTCTCATTGTTCAATTCCCGCCTATGAGTGAGAACATGTGGTGTTGGGTTTTCTGTTCTTGTGATAATTTGCTCAGAATGATGGTTTCCAGCTTCATCCATGTTCCTGCAAAGGACATGAACTCATCCTTTTTTATGGCTGCATAGTATTCCATGGTGTATATGTGCCACATTTTCTTAATCCAGTCTATCATTGATGGACATTTGGGTTGGTTCCAAGTCTTTGCTATTGTGAATAGTGCCGCAATAAACATACATGTTCATGTGTGTTTATAGTAGCATGATTTATAATCCTTTGGGTATATACCCAGTAATGGGATTGCTGGGTCAAGTGGTATTTCTAGTTCTAGATCCTTGAGGAATCCCCACACTGTCTTCCACAATGGTTGAACTAATTTACACTCCCTACATTCTTAAAAATTTTAGAATCAGGTTTTCTATTAATGTTAAAGCCTGTTATGATTTCATTGTGATGGTGCTGAATTTATAAATCAATATGGGGAAAATTGAAATCTTAACAACTTTGAGACCTTCAATTTGTAAACGTATGTCTCTTCATTTATTTAGGTGTTTAATTTATGTCTGCAATGTTTTGTAATGTTCAATTTGTTTAAAATTGGTATTGTTTCCTCCTTAAGTATTTGGTAGTAGTCATCTGTGAAGACATCCATTCCTGAAACTTTCGTTTTGAGAAGCTTTTATGTTTTGAATTAACTTTGGTATTTACACTATTCAAAAAGTCCAGTCTAATGTTAGTTTGGAAAATTGTTTTTCAAAGGCTTTTTCCATTTCATCTAAATTGTCAGATTTGTTGGCATAAAGTTGTACATAATATTCCCTTCATAGTTTTGAAATGCGTGTAGCATGTGTAGCGATGCAACCTCTATAATTTCTGAAATTGGTAACTTATGTTTTGTGCTTTTTTTGTTGATTACTTTTAGCTAGGCTTTTATGAATTTTATTCCTTTAAAAACTATCTTCAGCTTCCTTGATTTCTGTCTATCATTTTGGCTTTTTCTATTTCAATTATTTCTGTTCCTTATCTTTACTAGTTTATTTTTTCTATTCAATTTGAATGTAATTTATAGCCCCTTCAGGTGAAATCCTTTATTATTCACTTCAAACCAGTTTTCTTTTCTAATATAAAAATAAAGCTATAAATTTTCCAGTTAGGACTGCTTAAGCTGCATCTCACAAAATTTGATATATTGTGTTTTCTTATGCAGTTTGATATATCTTTAATTTCACTTCTAATTTCTTTTTAAACCATGAATTGTTTAGAAGAATGTCCCTAATTTCCAAGTATTGGGGATCTTCTAGATATGTTTTTGCTATTGGTTTCTAATTTAATTTCTTTGTGGTCAGAGAACATATTTCACTATTTAAATATTTTAAAATATATAGAAACTCATTTTATAGCCCAGAATTTGGTTTATCTTGGTGTCGGTCAAATTTGGTTGATAGAAGTTTTCAAATACTGTATATCCTTACTAATTTATTTGTCTGCTTCATTTGTCAATAATTAATAGAAGAGAGTTTAAATTTACAGCTGTGATTATGGATTTATCCATTTCTCTTTTGAACTTTGTAAAATTTTGCTTCATGTATTCTGAAGCTCCGTTATTTCTTCCATACTCATCTGTTGTTTGCATTGCATATCTCCTCCATCCTAGTACTTTCAACCTAGCTGTGTATTGTATTTTAAGTGCATTATTTGTTAAGAGCATATAATTGGATATTGATTTTTAAATCAAGTTCATCAACCTCTGTCTTTTGTTGGAGTGTTTAATACATGTGTATTTAGTGGGATTATTGACATGGCTGTGTTTAAGTGTACCCACTTTCTTTTTGTTTTCTATTTGGTCTCTCTGTTATTTGTTATATACATATCCTTCTTTCGTGTCTTCTTTTGGGTTGAGGGTTTTTTTTTTTTTTGTATTTTATTCTGTTTTCTCCATTGGCTTTTTAATAATAGCTTTTTATATTATTATTTTTTATTTGTTGTGTGGATTACAATATGCATCCTTATCTTGTTACATTCAACACAGAATTAATGGAAGTTCTAGCCAGATCAGTCAGCAAGAGAGAAAAAAAAGGCATCCAAATAGAAAGAGAAGTCAAGCTATCTCTCTACACAGACAATATGATTCTATACCTAAAAAACCCTAAAGAGTCCACCAAAAGGCTCCTGGAACTGATAAATGACTTCAGTAAAGTTCCAGGTTACAAAAATCATTGTAAAAAATCAGTACCATTTCTATACACAAATAATGGTCAAGCTGACAGCCAAATCAAGAAGTAATCCCATTTACAATAGCCACAAAAAAATTACCTAGGAATACATCTAACCAAGGACATGAAAGAGCTCTACAAGGAGATCTACAAAACACTGCTGAAAGAAGTTGTAGATGACACAAACAAATGGAAAAACATTCCTTGCTCATGAATTGGAAGAATCAATATCATTCAAATGGACATACTGCCCAAAGCAATCTACAGATTTCGACGTTATTCCTGTGAAACGACCAACATCACTTTTCACAGAATTGGGAAGAAACTATTCTAAAATTCATATGGAACCAAAAAGAGCCAGAATAGTCAAAGGACTTCTAGGCAAAAAGAACAAAGCTGGAGGCATCACACTACCTGACTTCAAACTATACTACAAAGCTACAGTGACCAAAACAGCATGATAGTGGTACAAAAACACACATAAACCAATGGAACAGAATAGAGAGCTGAGAAATAAACCCACACACCAACAGCCATCTGATCTTTGACAAAGTCAATAAAAGTTAGCAGTGAGGAAACAGCAGTCTTCAATAAATGGTGCTGGGCTAGCTGGCTAGACATATGCAGAAGAATAAAACTGGACCCCTACCTTTCACCATATAAAAAAGTAACTCAAGGTGGATTAAAGATTTAAATGTAAGACTTCAAACTTTAAGAATCCTAGAAGAAAATCTAGGAAACACAACTCTGGACATCAGCCTTGGGAAAGAATTTATAGCTAGATCCTCAAAAGCAATTGTGAAAACAAGAAAAATTGAAGTGAGTCACGCCTCTGTCACCCTGGAGTAACCACATTGGTGCGTTCTCTGAGGCTTCTCCATCTCATTGTGAGGCTACTGGGAACAAGGCTTTATCAGGGTTTATGAGAGCAAAGTAGACCTGTGATCAAGATGGTCAACTAGACACAGCCAGGGGGAACATCTGCCACTGAGGGATTGGGACATTGGGAAGACTGGTGCACTCTTAGCAGATCTTCAAAGGGAAGGCATTGAGAGCGGTTGTAGGGAAGACACAGATGTCGGGCGGAAGAGGGAGGAAGCTGGGAACCCTGCACGGGGCTACCATGCACCAGGACCCATTCCTATCCCCCAACAACTCCTGGGGAAGGGGTGAGTTGAAGAAGGAAAGAGCAATCTGCTCTAACCATGGGCCTTTGGAATCCTGGCCAGAGGAGTCCCCATGACCACTGTGGACACTTGAGTTGGCAAAGACGGCTGCTTACAGAAGTGGTCAGGGCAGAGTTCCAGCCAGTGTGGAGCCCAGAGGGTTTCATGCAGGAGCATCTGTAGTGGATCACAGCCAGGGACACCCATTCCCTTAGGCTCAACTTACTCCTATAGGAGACTTAGCCCTAGAGGAATTGTCATACATGAACTCTTCAGGGTGGTCTTGGCCATGAGATGGGACTGGTCCAACCTGAACACCCCTCAGCCTGCTGGACTCTCCCTGGGTGCTTGCAGTGCAGCCTCAGGTGCCCAAAAGGGGTGTTCCTCTTGGTGGCCTGCATCATAGCTCCTGTGCTGGCAGACCACACCTGACAAGCAGAGAGCTCCAGCAGAGCAGCCTCCACAGACACATATCAGCCTGCACATGCTCTCCTTCCACTGCAGCCTCCCCAGTGCTACCTTGCCTGCAGATACTAGCCCATGGCCACCTCCCAAATCACTTTGCTGGCATGTGTGTGCACAGGCAGATGTGCACCCTGCCATGCCACTTCTGCCAGCCCCTGCCATTCCCATCAAAGTTTTGGAGGGCATGGAGCCCCTTAGCCTTACCTGCCACCAGCACCCGGCCCCTGTGTTGATGCTGCTGTTGCCAGAAACTAGGCAAAGAGAACAGAGACCTGCCCTGGCCCTGAGCAGCCACTGCCACCCATAAACACACACAAAGAGCTCACACAGTCCTGTGGCCACCAGGGCCCCACCACTATGCTAAAAGTGTCACCAGCACAAACATACACAAAGATGCCAGTGGGCCCCCCTGCTTCCCCATGACATGCTGCCAATGCTGCTGCTGCAAATGCCCACATGACAGCCAGCATCCTGGCACCTGCTAGCACCCCACTGCAGCTGAAAAGTGGACACCTTATCATGCTGCCACTGATACCACTCCTCCCATGGGCGAACAAAGATAAATCATGCTGCCACAGCCCTACGAAGTGCTTTGGTTGGCACCGCCCATTGGACTGTTGTGACTAGTGGTCTGGGAGCACCTTGGCCCCTCCAGTGCAGCAGGTTCCTAACCTTAAGTTACCAGAGAACAAAGCCAGGGCCTGATACTAGTCCTCCAGAGTTAGGACACCCAGTCTAGGAGTCCTGAGCTAAGCCTTAGCCCCCTAAAATCTTCCAGAAATGAATCCAGTTGACTGAAAAAACTTATGCCACAATCAAACCCCTAAGGTCATGAAATAGCATAAAAGGGGGAAAAAATCCAAAAATAGCAACTTCAAAGATTGAAGGAAAATCAGCCCACAAAGATGAGAAAGAGCAATTGCCAGAAGTTTGACATTTCAAAAAGCCAGAGTGTCTTCTTTCCTCCAAACGACCACACTAGTTCCCCAGCAGTGTTTCTTAAAGAGATGGAAATGACTGAAATGACAGAAATAGCATTCAGAATATTGATAGGAACAAAGATCATCAAGATTCAGGAGAACATTGAAACCCAATTCAAGAAAGCTAAGAATCACAATAAAATGATACAGGAGCTGACAGACAAAATAGCCAGTATTGAAAAGAACATAACTGACTGATTCAGCTGAAAAACACACTACAAGAATTTCATAATGCAATTGTAAGTATTAACAGCAGAATAGACCAAGCCGAGGAAAGAATCTTAGAGCGTGAAGACTGCCTTTCTGAAATGACAGTCAGAGAAAAATAAAAAAACAAGAATGGAAAGGAATGGAAAAAAACCTCTGAGAAATATGGGATTATGTAAACAGACCAAATCTGTAACTCATTGGCATCCCTGAAAGAGATAGGGAGAATGGAAACAATTTGGAAAACTTATTTCAGGTTATCATCCATGAGAAATTCTGTAACCTAGTTAGAGAGGCCAACATTAAAATTAAGCGAATACAGAGAACTTTAGCAAGATACTTCACAAGAAGATCATCTCCAAGACATAATTATCAGATTCTCCAAGATCAGATGAAAGAAAAAATCTGTTAAAGGCAGCTGGAGAGAAACGCCAGGTCAGCTGCAGAGGGAAGCCCATCAGACTAACAGCAGACCTCTCAGCAGAAACCTTTCAAGCCAAAAGAGATTGGGGGCCTGTATTTAACATTCTTATAGAAAAGAAATTCCAACAGAGAATTTCATATACAGCCAAACTAAACTTCATAAGCAAATGAGAAATAAGATCCTTTTTGGACAAGCAAATGCTGAGGGAATTTGTTACCACCAGACCCGCCTTTTTAGAGCTCCTGAAAGAAGCAATAAATATGGAAAGGAAAGACCATCACCAGCCACTACAAAAACACTTAAGTACACGGGCCACTGACACTGTAAAGCAACCACACGAACAAGTTGGCATTATAACCAGCTAACAACATGATGACAGGATCAAATCCACACATATCGATACTAACCTTGAACGTAAAGAGGCTAAATGCTCCAGTTAAAAGTCACACAGTCTCAAGCTGGATAAAGAAGCAAGACCTGATGGTAGGTATGCTGTCTTCAAGAGACCCATCTCATATGCTAGTTTAAAGTCCGTTTTGTTTGAGATTGTGAGCCCTGCTTTTTTCTGGTTTCCATTTGCTTGGTAGATTTCCTCCAAGCCTTTATTTTGAGCCTGTGGGTGTCCTTGCATGTGAGAGTTTCTATTTCTTCCTGATTTAATCTAGGAGGGTTGTAAATTTCCAGGAATTTGTCCACCTCCTCTAGATTTTCTAGTTTGTGCACATAAAGGTTTTCATAGTAGCCTCAAATGATCTTTTGTATTTCTGTGGCACCAGTTATAATACCTCTTGTTTCATTTCTAATTGAGCTGATTGGGATTTTCTCTCTTCTTGGCTAATCTCACTAATGATCTATTCATTTTGTTTATCTTTTCATATAATCAACTTTTTGTTTGAATTATCTTTTGTATTTTTCTTTTTGTTTAAATTTCATGTAGTTATGCTCTGATCTTTGTTATTTCTTTTCTTCTGCTGGGTTTGGGTTTGGCTTGTTCTTGTTTCTCTAGTTCCTTGAGGTGTGACCTTAGATTGTCTATTTGTTCTCTTTCAGATTTTTTGATGTAGACATTTAATGCTATGAAATTTCCTCTTAGCACTGCTTTTGCTGTATCTCAGGTGTTTTGATAAGTTGTGTCATGATTATCTTTCAGTTTAATGAAATTTTAAATTTCCATCTTGATCTCATTGTTGATGCAGAGATCATTCAGGAGTAGATTATTTAATTTCCATGTATTTTTATAGTTTTGAGGATTCCTTTTGGAGTTAATTTCCAATTTTATTCCATTGTGGTCTGAGAGGATACTTGATATAATTTTGATTTTCTTAAATTTATTGAGACTTGTTTTGTGACCTACTGTATGGTCTATCTTGGAGAATGTTTTATATGCTGATGAAAATAATATATATTCTGCAGTTCTTAGGTAGAATGTTTTCTAAATGTCTATTAAGTCACTTTTTCTAGTGTATCATTTAAGTCCATTGTTTCTTTGCTGATTTTCTGCTTTGATGGCATGTCTAGTACTGTCAGTGGAGTATTGAGTTCCCCCATTATTATTGTGTTGCTGGTAGGCTGTGGAGAACAGCGAATGCATATACATTGTTGGTGGGAGTGTAAATTAGTTTAGCTACTGTGGAATTAAGTTTGGAGATTTCTCAGAGAGCTTAAAACAGAACTACCATTCAACCCAGCAATTATACTACCAAAAAGCATAGGCACTCAAATGTTTATCACAGCACCATTCACAATAGCAAAGAGGTGGAATCAACCTAGGTGCTCATCAATGGTGGATTGGATCAAGAAAATGTGGTACACATATGCCATGTAATACTATACAACCATAAAAAAGAGTAAAATCATGTCCTTTGCAGCAACATGGAGGCAGCTGGAGGCCATTATCCTAAGTGAATTAATGCAGGAACAGAAAACCAAATGCCACATGTTCTCACAAGTGGGAGGTAAACATTGGGTACTCATGAACATAAAAATGGCAACAGTAGATACTGAGGACTACTAGAGGGGGAAGGAGAGGGGGCAATTGTTGAAAAACTACTGGGTACTATGCTCTCTACCTAGATGATGGGATCAATCATACCCTAAACCTGAGCATCATGTGATATAGCCATGTAATAAACCTGCACATGTTCCCCCTGAATGTAAAGTAAAAGTCGAAGTTATAACAAACAAATAATATACCATTTATGTACAATAATAGTAAAATTATGTCATGATGTTTACACCCTTCCTGCTTTTAGTGTTATCATTGTTTTATGTTTTACTTTTACTTATGATATAACACTTCAAATATGTTGCTGTTATTACATGATTTCAACATTCAATTGCCCTTTAAAAATTTAAAGGAAAATAATGTGTTATATTTTACTACCTATTTAGAATTTCCAATGCTCTTCATTTATTACCTTATGTCTGAATTTCCATATTGTTTTATCATTTTCATAGGTTTTCCTTAGCATTTTCATAGATTAGATACGCTGGCAACACAATTTGCCTTTATGTTTACAAGATTTTTTACTGGATATAGATTTGTACATTGACAGGTTTTTTGAAATCACTGTATCACCAGCATCTGGCACGATTCCTGACACACGTAGTGAAGTCATTCCTTAAACACAAGATACATCCTAAAAATCAACATGTAAAATGAAAATCATCTGGTCAAATGACTTTGCGTAATGCCTTAGGAAGGTGCGACATTGAAGAATGACATTCTTTTCTCAGAACGTTCAGCACTGCCTGCTTCTCCTCCAGTGTAGGAGCAGATGACTGGGTTGTTCCTTTTGTTTGACATGCAGATTAAGTAACTGGCTTGCACTCGTGGCTGACCACACTACATGCAAAATATGTATCTAAACAAAAGAATGACGTTCAGCAAAGTGAGGTGTTCACACTATGAGACGAAAGAACAAATTCGTGCCTTTCATCTCACACTCAACCCAGGGTATATATTAACTGAATATAATGGTGGGATAATTTGCCTGTACTATTTAAACAATTTTCTCCTAGTGTGTATAGCTGAATTCATGTAAATGAAATATGTCCATGAATGCCAATGTCATAGCCACTCAAAAAGTTTCTTTGCATGAATGACTTAATTAACGCTGTTCTCTCTACTTAAATATCTTCCTTTTGTGTCTGCCTATCAAAACCGTATACATTTTCACAGCCAAGCTGATGAACCACTTATTCTCCCCAGCAGGCTAATTATTTCATTTATGATGTGTCTACTCTGCAGCACATAATGCAAAACTCCTAATACTCTTTGCCCTCCTTTAATGAATCCTCTTCCCATTTTAAAGATGACACTTAGATGTAGAGGGTTTAACTATCTTGCCCAAGATTGGTGTCATCTACCTTGTTCACTGCTGTCTCCCCAGTGCCAAGAACAGCGTCTTAACAAAAATCTGTTGACTGGGTAGAATGGTTGTCAGATTCTTGACCTGTTTCAACTCATGACCCTAACCATGCTTTCTTAGTCTGTCATTTGCATACTGACCCCAGCCAATAATATATTAATATTATAGATCTTTGTTTTACATTTGTATTACAAAATCTGTAGGTATCTTAAATGTTTTTCCAAAGTGCACCTGCCATTTGAGAGTCTGATATGCTTCTCCTTCCTCATAGCCCCCGTAAGATGTAGGGTCTGTACCACCCACATGGCACTTAATAAGATATTGCTTTGCATTGTAGGTACTTGCTGTCATACCAGACTCCTATTAACTTCAACAGGGATGGCGCCGGGTTCAAGAGGCTGAAGAAGAGACCCAGAGCCAGCAAATGAGACATAGGGTTTCATTAGCAGGAAACTTATATGCAGGGATGGTCCGGTGGTGCTGGACTGGACGGAAGAAGCACCTTACATACAGGGAAAGTCCAGTGGTGGCGGGCTGGGCAGGACAACCACAACGGCTTACAAAAAGCAATCAGTTTATATAAGATATTCACTTAGCACCCTCCCCCTAACAACCTCCACCAAGCAAATTTCATTTAACCCAAAACAAAGGGCCTCACTCCCTTCTGCATTCCACTGGATGGCCAGGGGTCAGATGTTCCTCCTGGATATACAGGCAAGGAACGTGTCTCCCAGTTGGCCATTTCTGGATTCCTCAGCTCAGAATCACACTCAGGTGCATCTGCCATATAGGGTAATTCTCAGGTTATGCTTAAGTTTAATTTCACTGCCAGGTGTGTCTACCATACATTTGCATACACATCTCTACTGCTGTAGGAGGATAGATGCTCACTGACCGGTGTCATTCTCTGAAGTATTCATTAATGGAGTTTTGTTTAACATTGATTGATTGATTTTAAGTTGAAATATAATGATATGTATTTGTCATATATAACATGTTTTGAAATATGTATGAATTTGGGAACGTGGCTAAATTGAGCTAATTAACATATGCATTACCTCACATACTTATTATTTTGTGGTGAGAACACCTAAAATCTACTCTCTTAGCAATTTTTAAGAATACAATACATTGTTATTAACTATAATCGCCATGTTGTACAATAGATCTATTGAACTTATTCTTCCTAACTGAAATTTTGTATTTGGACCCTAGTCTTGACAAGGTAAATGACTAGAGTTAATTGCCCTTCTGCTGACATGGTCAAGACCTTGACAATCTAGACCAAAGTAGATGTCTAAGCCTTGCAGACTCCTGGTTTCCATCATATTAGTGTCCTCTTGCCCATACTGACAGGAATTGGCCAACTGGTAACTATGCCTCAGTCTGTCTAATCAGGTGAGACCGTTTTCTTTAGCAACTGGCAACTTCTGGAACATCAGAGATTTACAAAATGTATGTTACTGCTGACTAAATATGCAAATCAGGAGATAGAAGGGTGACTATCTAAATATTGATGTGATTTACTTAGATCTTAAGATTTACTAATGATTTATACACGTCTGCCATGTGGCTTCATGGAACCCTTGGATCATTCTGAAGTTCTGGACTAGGAACATGTTTAGCTTTTAACCAGATAAAGAGATGCAATGATAATCATCAACCACAAATGCATCTATTTTAATAAGCAGGGTTATGGTGAGGTTTGCAAATGCAGAAGTCACAGTAAGAAGAGATCATATAGTAAAAGATCCAAGTTCAGAAAACTACCAATGGCAAAATCTAAACTAGGTAAAAATCACTAGACTAGACTTCTAAGAGAATTTTTCCATGGGCTGTACCTGTATTATCCTTAGCCAATCATTTTGATCACTACAGTGAGGCTTCAGGAGGGGTGGGTGGGGAGACAAATTTTGGCATTATGTACTAAGTGCTTACTGAATGCCAAGTTCTTTAAGTGGATTATCTCATTTAATTATTACAACTCCAGGATGAAGATACTGTTATTATCACTATCTTATGGAAGGGGAGACTGAGGCTCACACAGATCATGATTTGTTTATGATCATAGCCTATAAGGGCAGAGCTAAGATTTGAATCCAGATCTGACTCCATGTCCTGTGCTCATTTTGCTATACCACACTGCCTCTCCGTGGTCTCCTATTAACCTATGATAATAATAGCAATGTTTATTGGGAACTATAAGAGCAAAACAATTAAAAATTTGGGCTCGTGCTTTATAAATAATAGTTACCATTCATTGAGCGCTAGGCATGGTGATAAGGGCTTTACATATAATAGCTCATTTAATCATCAAAACCACTCTACGGCGTAGGCATTATTATTATATTTGCATTTTACAGATGAGGGAAGTAAAGTTCAGAGGGGTTAAACGACTGGCCCATAGTTAGCTAGAAAGTTTCAGAGCCAGATTTCAAACCTGTCAGTTACCAGAGCTAGAGTCCTTATACCTCCAGTTCAAACCTGAATGTGCATAAGAATCACCTAATGAGGCTATGAAAATGTATATTCCTTAGCCGCATTCCTGAGAGTCTGAATAAGTAGGTCTTTTAAAGAAGTTCCCCAGGGGATTGGAATGCAAGGCCTCCATGGACCATCCTATGAAAACAGTGATCTGCAGCACAAATATGGGCCTGGGGGAAAGATAATTGAGTACAGCATAGGTTCCATGAGGAGCAGTGACAACTTTATCACAGTGCTGCTATGACTGTTTCTTTCTCCTTCTGACTTGCCCAAATTTGGACTCCGTTTGCTTTTCTAGAACAAAAGCATTACCCTTTCTTTTTACTATCTCACACGGGCCAGATTCTGCTTTCCCAGCAAAATCAACAGCACCGATAACAACAAATCGACTTACTCATTTTTCCTGATAGACCGGGGCTTCTTACTCTATTTTGTACCATGGATCCCATTGGCCTCTGGTGGAGCCTATGGTCCCCTTCTCAGAGTAATATTTCTTAATTATTATTACTTTAAAGACAGGGTCTCTTTCTGTCATCCAGGCTGGAGTGCAGTGGCACAGTCATGACTCACTGCAGCCTCAATTTCCCGGGCTTCAGCAATCCTCCCACCCTCAGCCTCCTGAGTAGCTGGGACTACAGGTGCATGCCACCACACCTGCCTAATTTTTGTATTTTTTGGTAGAGACAGGGTTTTGCTATAGTTGCCCAGGCTGGTCTTGAACTCCTGGGCTCAAGCGATCCACCCGCCTTGGCCTCCCAAAAGAATAATACTTTTTAATGGCTTTGAGGAATAACACTCTAAAGAGCCTCCAGTGATTGCTGCCTCCTTGTATTCATGCCCTTATATAATCTCCTTCACTTGTTTATGGTCTGGATGTAATAATTTATTTTGAACAAATTGAATATACCAAAAGTGATGTCACTTTTGTGATCATGTTAAGATTTTCAATATAAGTTTCTTTGAAATATAATTCACATACTATAAATTTTATTCTCTTAAGGTATGCAAAACAGTAGCATTTAGTATGTTACAATGTTGTACAACTATGACCAATATATATTCTATTAATATAAGATTTTTGTCACACCAAAAAGAAACCCAGTGCCCATTAGCAGTCATTCCCCATTGTTCTCTCTCCCGAGCCTATGATAACCATTAATCTATTTTTGTCTGTACAAATTTGCCTGTTCTGGATATTTCATAGAAATTGAATTATACAATAAGTGGTACTTTGTGACTGGCTTCTTTCAGTTAATGTAATGTTCTCAAGGTTCATCCATGTTGTAGCATGTGCTAGTACCTGGTTCCATTCTTTGGCTGAATAATATTCCATGATATTGATAGGTTACATTTTACTTATCCATTCATCAGTTGACAGACATTGGGTTTCCTCCACTTTTTTACTATTGTGAATAGTGCTGCTGTGAACATTCATGGACAAATTTTTGCATGAAAATATGTTTTCAATTCTCTTGGATGTATATCTAGGAGTGGAGTTGCTGGGTCATGTGGTAACTCTATAATTAAATTAGAGAAACTGCCAAACTATTTCCTAAAGTGGCTGCAATATTTTACATCCCTACCAGCAATGTAGGAGAGTTGCAATTTTTCCACATCCTTGCCAACACTAGTTATTTTCTGTCTTTAATTGAAGCCATCTTAGTGGATGCGAAGTGGCATTTCATTGTGGCGTTGTTTTGCATTTTTCTATTGAACAATTTTTCACATCCTTATTGGTCATTTGTATATCTTCATTGGATAAATAGTTATTGAGATCCTTTGCCCACGTTTAAATTGGATTATTTGCCTTTTCTTATTCAATTTAAGAACCCTGTACATGTTTTGTATATTAGACCCTTAGCAGACATATCATTTATAAATGTTTTGTCCTATCCTGTAGAGTCTTTTCTAACAATAGACTTAAGTTTTAGAGCAGTTTTTGATTTACAGAAAAACTGAGCAGCAAGTACAAATATTTCCCATATATTCTTTCTCTCTCACTGCAATTTTCCCTACTATTAACATCTTGCATTAGTGTGGTACATTTGTTCAAACAGATGAACTGATATTGATACATTGTTAATTAAGTCCTAAATTCACATTAGCGTTTACTCTCCGTATTATATAATTCCATGCATTTTGACAAATGCATAATGTCATGTATCTACTATTATAGTTCATAAAAAATAAGTTCACTTATGATTAAAGTGAAATAAAAATCACCTTAAAAGTCACCTGTGCTCCACCTATTACCCTCTCTCTCCTTTCTCCTGAACCCCTGGCAACCACTCATCTTTCTGTTGTCTATAATTTCACCTTTTTCCAGAACGTCACATTGTTGGAATTATACAGCCTTTTTATATTGGCTTCTTTCACTAAGCAGTATGCAATTAAGGTTCCTTCATGTCTTTTTCTGATTTGATTGTTTATTCTTTTTCATTGCTGAACAGTATTCCATTTTCTGGATGTATCACAGTTTGTTTATCAACTCACCTGATGAGGAATATCTTGGTTGCCTCTAGTTTTTGGCAATTATAAATAAAACTTTCATCTTAGGTTGTTTGTGCTGCTATAACAAAATACCTGAGACTTGGTAGCTTATAGTGAACAAAAATTTATTTTTCACAGTTCTGGAGGCTTGGAAGTCCAAGATCAAGATGCTGGCAGGTTCAGTGTCTGGTGAGGGCCCATTCTTTTAAAATGGTGTTGTCTAGGTATCCTCAAATGGCAGAAAGGTAGAAGGACAAAAGAGAGCAAACTCCCTTCTTTCAAGCCTTTTCATAAGGACACCAATCCATTCACAAGAGCAGAGCCCTCATGGCTGAATTACCTCCTAAAGGTCCCACCTCTAAACATTGTTACATTGATGACTAAGTTACAACATATGAATTCTGGGGGACATATTAGACCATAGAAGCTACTACAAACATTCTTATGCAGGTTTTTGTGTGAGCATAAGTTTCCAACTCATTTGGGTAAATATCTAGAGGTACAATCGATGGATCACATGGCAAAACTATGTTTAACTTTGCCAAATATTTAATTGAGATGTTTGTTCTCATATTGTTGAATTTTAAGGTTTTGAATTTATTTTTTATTTTATTTATTTTTAAATTTTGTGGGTACATAATAGGTGTACCCACAAAATATAGTTTGTTACATAAGATATTTTGATACAGGCATGCAATGTATAATAATCACGTCAGGGTAAATGGGCAATCCATCACCTTAAGCATTTATCCTTTGTGTTACAAACAATCCAGTGATACATTTTTACTGTGCAATTAAATTATTTTTAACTATAGTCACCCTGTTATGCTAGCAAATACTAGATCTTATTCTTTCTAATTTTTGTACCCATTAAGCATCCCCACTTATCCCACATTTCCCTCCCCAGTACCCTTCCCAACCTCTGGTAACTATTCTACTCTCTATTTCCATGTCAGTTTGGTTTTTAAATTTTTAGTTCCCACTAATAAGTAAGAACATGTGATGTTTGTCTTTTTGTGACTGGCTTATTTCACTGAACATAATGACCTCCAGTTCTATTCATGTTGTTGTAAATAATAGGATCTCATTCTTTGTTATGGTTGAATAGTACTCCTTTTATATATGTACCACATTTTCTTTATCCATTCATCTGCTAATGGACATTAGGTTGCCTCCAACTGTTGGCTATTATACATAGCCCTGTAACAAACATGAGAGTGAAGATATCTCTTCGATATACTGATTTCCTTTTTTGGGGAATGTACCTAGGAGTGGGATTGCTGGATCATATGGCAGCTCTGTTTTTAGTTTTTTGAGAAACCTCCAAACGGTTCTCCATAGTGGTTGTACTAATTTACATTCCCATCAACAATGTACAAGTGTTCCCTTTATCCCTATCCTCACTAGCATTTGTTTTTGCCTGATTTTTGGATAAAAGCATTTGAACAGGGGTGAGATGATTTGTCATCGTAGTTTTGATTTGTATTTCTTTTATGATTGATGATGTTGAGCACATTTTCATATGTCTGTTTGCCATTTGTATCTCTTCTTTTGAGAAATGTCTATTCAAATCATGTGCCCATTTTTTGGTCAGATTATTAGATTTTTTTCCTATAGACCTGTTTGAACTCCTTATATTTTCTGGTTATTAATCTTTTGTCAAATGGGTAGTTTGCAAATATTTTCTCCCATTGGTTGTCTCTTCACTTTGTTGATTATTTCCTTTGCTGTGCAAATGCTTTTAAACTCAATGTGATCCCATTTCTCCATTTTTGCTTTGGTTGCCTGTGCTTCTGGTGTAATGCTCAAGAAATCTTTGCCCAGTACAATGTTCTGGAGATTGTCCCCAATGTTTTCTTGTAGTAGTTTCATAGTTTGAGGTGTTAGATTTAATCTTTAATTCATTTTGATTTGATTTTAGTATATGGCAATAGGTAGGTGATATGGTTTGGCTCTGTGTCCCCACCCAAATCTCATCTTGAATTGTAGTTCCCATAATCCCTACCTGTCGTGGGAGGGACCTAGTGGGAAGTGATTGAATCATGGGGGCAGTTTTCCCCAGGCTGTTCTTGTGATAATGAGTGAGCTCTCACAAGATCTGATGGTTTTATAAGTGTCTGGCATTTCCCTTGCTGGCACTCATTCTCTCTCCTGCTGCCCTGTGAAGAGGTGCCTTCTGTCATGATTGTAAGTTTCTTGAGGTCTCCCCAGCCATAAAGAACTGTGAGCCAATTAAATCTCTTTTCTTTATAAATTACCCAGTCTCATGTATTTTTATAGTAGCCTGAGAATGGACTGATATAGTAGAAGTCCAGTTTCATATTTCTGCATGTGAATATCCAGTTTTTCCAGCACCATTTATTGAAAAGACTGTCCTTTGCCCAATTTATGTTCTTGGAAACTTTGAAAAAGTGAGTCCACTGTAGGTATATGGATTTATTTCTTGGTTCAGTGTTCTGTTCCACTGATCTATGTATCTGTTTTTTAAAATTTTATTTTAAAAGTATTGGGGTACTGGTGGCTTTTTGTTACATGGATACGTTCTTTAATGGTGATTTCTGAGATTTTGGTGCACCCATCACACTAAAAGTACTGTGCTGTTTTGGTTACTATAGCTCTGTAGCATATTTTTATCTGTCTCCTCCAGCATTTACCCTTTGAGTTACAAACAATCCAATTACATTCTTTTAAGTTATTTTAAAATATGAAGTTATTATTGACTATAGTCACCTTGTTGTGCTATCAAATACTAGGTCTTATTTATTATTTCTATTTTTTGTACCCAATAACCATCCCCTCCTCCCATACCCAACCCCCTACTACCCTTCCCAGTCTCTGGTAATGAGTTGAATTAAGACATTCAATTGTTTTGATGTCTAGATAACACAAATAAGTGAGCATATGGAATGTTTGTCTTTCTGTGCTTGGCTTATTTCACTTAACATAATCATCTCGAGTTCCTTTCATGTTGTTGCAAATGACTGGATCTTATACTTTTTATAGCTGTAGAGTACTCGATTGTATATATGTACCACATTTTCTTTATCCATTCTTTTTTTTTTATTATACTTTAAGTTCTAGGTTCATGTGCACAACGTGCAAGTTTGTTACATATGTATACATGTGCCATGTTGGTGTGTTGCACCCATTAACTCGTCATTTACATTAGGTATATCTCCTAATGCTATCCCTGCCCCCTCCCCCCACCCCACAACAGGCCCCGGTGTGTTATGTTCCCCTTCCTGTGTCCAAGTGTTCTCATTGTTCAATTCCCACCTATGAGCGAGAACATGCGGTGTTTGGTTTTTTGTCCTTGCAATAGTTTGCTGAGAATGATGGTTTCCAGCTTCATCCACGTCCCTACAAAGGACATGAACTCATCCTTTTTTATGGCTGCATAGTATCCATGGTGTATATGTGCCACATTTTTTTAATCCAGTCTATCATTGTTGGACATTTGGGTTGGTTCCAAGTCTTTGCTATTGTGAATAGTGCCACAATAAACATACGTGTGCATGTGTGTTTATAGTAGCATGATTTATAATCCTTTGGGTATATACCCAGTAATGGGATTGCTGGGTCAAATGGTATTTCTAGTTCTAGATCCTTGAGGAATCCCCACACTGTCTTCCACAATGGTTGAACTAGTTGACAGTTCCACCAACATTGTAAAAGCATTCCTATTTCTCCACATCCTCTCCAGCACCTGTTGTTTCCTGACTTTTTAATGATTGCCATTCTAACTGATGTGAGATTGTATCTCATTGTGGTTTCTATTTGCATTTCTCTGATGGCCAGTGATGATGAGCATTTTTTCATGTGTCTGTTGGCTGCATAAATGTCTTCTTTTGAGAAGTGTCTGTTCATATCCTTTGCCCACTTGTTGATGGGGTTGTTTTTTTTTTATTGTAAATGTGTTTAAGTTCTTTGTAGATTCTGGATATTAGCTGTTTGTCAGATGGGTAGATTGCAAAAATTTTCTCCCATTCTGTAGGTTGCCTGTTCACTCTGATGGTAGTTTCTTTTGTAGTGCAGAAGCTCTTTAGTTTAATTAGATCCCACTTGTCAATTTTGGCTTTTGTTGCCATTGCTTTTGGTGTTTTAGACATGAAGTTGTTGCCCATGCCTATGTCCTGAATGGTATTGCCTAGGTTTTCTTCTAGGGTTTTTATGGTTTTAGGTCTAACATTTAAGTCTTTAAGCCATCTTGAATTAATTTTTGTATAAGGTGTAAGGAAGGGATCCAGTTTCAGCTTTCTACACATGGCTAGCCAGTTTTTCCAGCACCATTTATTAAATAGGGAATCCTTTCCCCACTTCTTGTTTTTGTCAGGTTTGTCAAAGATGAGATGGTTGTAGATGTGTGGTATTATTTCTGAGGGCTCTGTTCTGTTCCATTGATCTATATCTCTGTTTTGGTACCAGTACCATGCTGTTTTGGTTACTGTAGCCTTGTAGTATAGTTTGAAGTCAGGTAGCGTGATGCCTCCAGCTTTGTTCTTTTGGCTTGGGATTGCCTTGGCAATGCGAGCTCTTTTTTGGTTCCATATGAACTTTAAAGTAGTTTTTCCCAATTCTGTGAAGAAAGTCATTGGTAGCTTGATGGGGATGGCATTGAATCTATAAATTACCTTGGGCAGTATGGCCATTTTGACGATATTGATTCTTCCTATCCATGAGCTTGGAATGTTCTTCCATTTGTTTGTGTCCTCTTGTATTTCGTTGAGCAGTGGTTTGTAGTTCTCCTTGAAGAGGTCCTTCACATCCCTTGGAAGTTGGATTCCTAAGTATTTTATTCTCTTTGAAGCAATAGTGAATGGGAGTTCACTCATGATTTGGCTCTCTGTTTGTCTGTTATTGGTGTATAAGAATGCTTGTGATTTTTGCACATTGATTTTGTATCCTGAGACTTCGCTGAAGTTGCTTATCAGCTTAAGGAGATATTGGGCTGAGACAATGGGGTTTTCTAGATATACAATCATGTCATTTGCAAACAAGGACAATTTCACTTCCTCTTTTCCTAATTGAATACCCTATATTTCTTTCTCCTGCCTGATTGCCCTGGCCAGAATTTCCAACACTATGTTGAATAGGAGTGGTGAGAGAGGGCATCCCTGTCTTGTGCCGGTTTTCAAAGGGAATGCTTCCAGTTTTTGCCCATTCGGTATGATATTGGCTGTGGGTTTGTCATAAATAGCTCTTATTATTTTGAGATACGTCCCATCAATACCTAATTTATTGAGAGTTTTTAGCATGAAGGGCTGTTGAATTTTGTCAAAGGCCTTTTCTGCATCTATTGAGATAATCATGTGGTTTTTGTCTTTGGTTCTGTTTATATGCTGGATTACATTTATTGATTTGCATATGTTGAACCAGCCTTGCATCCCAGGGATGAAGCCCACTTGATTATGGTGGATAAGCTTTTTGATGTGCTGCTGGATTCAGTTTGCCAGTATTTTAGTGAGGATTTTTGCATCGATGTTCATCAGGGATATTGGTCTCAAATGATCTCTTTTGGTTGTGTCTCTGCCAGGCTTTGGTATCAGGATGATGCTGGCCTCACAAAATGAGTTAGGGAGGATTCCCTCTTTTTCTATTGATTGGAATAGTTTCAGAAGGAATGGTACCAGCTCCTCCTTGTACCTCTGGTAGAATTCGGCTGTGAATCCGTCTGGTCCTGGACTTTTTTTGGTTCGTAAGCTGTTATTGATTGCCTCAATTTCAGAGCCTGTTATTGGTCTATTAAGAGATTCAACTTCTTCCTGGTTTAGTCTTGGGAGGGTGTATGTGTCGAGGAATTTATCCATTTCTTCTAGATTTTCTAGTTTATTTACGCAGATGTGTTTATAGTATTCTCTGATGGTAGTTTGTATTTCTGTGGGATTGGTGGTGATATCCCCTTTATCATTTTTTATTGGGTCTATTTGATTCTTCTCTCTTTTCTTCTTCATTATTCTTGCTAGCGGTCTATCAGTTGTGTTGATCTTTTCAAAAAAACCAGCTCCTGGATTCATTGATTTTTTTAACGGTCTTTTATGTTTCTATCTCCTTCAGTTCTGCTCTGATCTTAGTTATTTCCTTGCTTTCTGCTAGCTTTTGAATGTGTTTGCTCTTGCTTCTCTAGTTCTTTTAATTGTGATGTTAGGGTGTCAATTTTAGATCTTTCCTGCTTTCTCTTGTGGGCATTTAGTGCTATAAATTTCCCTCTACACACTGCTTTAAATGTGTCCCAGAGATTCTGGTATGTTGTGTCTTTGTTCTCATTGGTTTCAAAGAACATCTTTATCTCTGCCTTCATTTCGTTATGTACCCAGTAGTCATTCAGGAGCAGGTTGTTCAGTTTCCATGTAGTTGAGTGGTTTTGAGTGAGTTTCTTAATCCTGAGTTCTAGTTTGATTGTACTGTGGTCTGAGAGACAGTTTGTTATAATTTCTGTTCTTTTCCATTTGCTGAGGAGTGCTTTACTTCCAACTATGTGGTCAATTTTGGAATAGGTGTGGTGTGGTGCTAAGCAGAATGTATATTCTGTTGATTTGGGGTGGAGAGTTCTGTAGATGTCTATTAGGCCCGCTTGGTATCCTTTCATCTATTGATGGACACTTAGGTTTCTTCCAAATCTTAGCTATTGTAAACAGTGCTACAACAAACATGGGAATGGAGATATCTCTTTGACATGCTGATTTCCTTTCTTTTGGATATATACCCAGCAGTGGGATTTTTGGATCATATGGCAGCTCTGTTTTTAGTTTTTGAGAAACCTCCAAACTGTTCTCCAGAGTCGTTGTACTAGTTTACATTCCCACCAACAGTGTAGTTGGGTTCCCTTTTCTCCACACTCTCACCAGCATTTGCTATTGCTTGTCTTTTGAATATAATCTGTTTTAACTGGGGTGAGATAATATCTCATTGTAGTTTTGATTTACATTTATCTGATGATCAGTGATGATGATCACCTTTTTGTATGCCTGTTTACCATTGTATGTCTTCTTCTGAGAAATGTCTATTCAAATCTTGTGCCCATTTTGATTGGATTATTAGATTTTTTCACACAGAGTTGTTTGAGCTCCTTATGTATTCTGGTTATTAATCCCTTGTCAGATGGATAGTTTGCATATATTTTCTCCTGTTCCATGGGTTGTCTTTCCCTTTGTTGATTGTATCCTTGGCTGTGCAGAAGCTGTTTAATGTGATGTGATCCCATTTGTCCATTCTTGCTTTGGTTGTCTGTGTTTGTGGGGTATTGCTCAAGAAACTTTTGCCTAGTGCAATGTCCTAGAGATTTTTCTCATTGTTTTCTTGTAGGAGTTTTATAGTTTGAGGTCTTAGATTTAAGCCTTTAATCCGTTTTGATTTGATTTTTTATATGCCAGTAGATAGGGGTCTACTTTTATTCTTCTACATATTTATTCTCTTCAGCACCAGTTATTGAAGAGACTTTCTTTTCCCCAGTGCATGTTCTTGGCATCTTTGTCAACAATAAGTTAATTGTAGGTGTGTGGATTTGTTTATGGGTTCTCTATTCTGTTTTATTGGTCTGTGTGTCCGTTTTTATGCCAGTACCATGCTGTTTTGGTTACTATAGCTATGTATTATAATTTGAAATCAGGCAATGTGATTCTTCGCGTTTTCTTCTTTTTGTTCAGGATGGCTTTGGCTCTTTTGCATCTTTTCTGGTTCCATATAAATTTTGAGGATTGTTTTTCTTTTCTGTGGGAAAAATCTTAGATAGGGATTGTGTTGAATCTGTAGATTGCTTTGGGTACTGTGGACATTTTAATAATATTGATTTTTCCAATCCATGAACATGGAATATTTTGCCATTGTTTGTGTCCTCTTCAATTATTTTAATCAGTGTTTTATAGTTGTTATTAGGAAGATCTTTCACTTTTTTAGTTAATTCCCAGGTATTTAATTTTATGTGTGGCTATTGTAAATGGGATTACTTAATTTTTTTTTCACATTGTTCACTATTGGCATATAGAAATGCTACTGATTTTTGTATGTTGATTTTGTATCCTATAACTTTATTGAATTTGTTTATCAGTTCTAATAGCTTTCTTGTGGAGTCTTCAGATTTTTCCAAATAGAAGATCATATTATTTGCAAACAATGATAATTTGACTTCTTCCATTCCACTTTGGATGCCGTTTATTTCTGTTGTCTGTTTGCCCTACCTAGGACTTCCAGTACTGTGTTGAATAACAATGGTGACAATGGCTACCCTTTTCATGCTCCAGATCTTAGAGGAAAGAGCTTTAGTTTTTTCCCATTCTGTGTGATACTACCTGTTGGTCTGTCATATATGATTTTTATTATGTTGAGGTATGTTCCTTCTGTCCCCAATTTCCTGAGGGTTTGTATTATGAAGGGATGTTGAATTTTATCACATGCTTTTCAGCAGCAATTGAAATGATAGTATGGTTTTTATCCTTTATTCTGTTAATATGATGCATCATATTAATTGATTTGTGTATGCATTTTTACATCCCAGGGATAAATACCACTCGGTCATGATGAATGATCTTTCTGATGTATTGTTCAATTCTGTTTAGCAGTATTTGTGGAGGATTTTTGCATCAATATTCACCAAAGATATTGGCCTGTAGTATTCTTTTTTTTAATGTGTCTTTGTCTGGTTTTGTTATCAGGGTAATACTGGTCTCATAAAATGAGAGTAGACGAGTTCCCTCCTCCTTTATTTTTCAGAATAGTTTAAGTAGGATTGGTATTAGTTCTTCTCTGAATATTTGGTAGAATTCAGCAGTGAAGCCATCAGGTTGCAGACTATTCTTTACTGGGAGATTTTTATTATGGCTTTGATGTAATTACTTGTTATTGGTCTGTTCAGATTTTGGATTTATTCCTCGTTCAAACTTGGTAGGTTGTACATACCTAGGAATTTGTCCATTTCTTCTAGATTTTCCAGTTTATTGGCACATTGTTCCTGGTAGCCACTAATAATCCTTTGAGTTTTCTGTAGTATCAGTTGTAATATCTCCTTTTTAGTTCTGATTTTATTTATTTTGATGTTCTCTCTTTTTTTCATAGTTAGTCTGGCTAATGGTTTGTCAATTTTGTTTAATTTTTCAAAAAAACAACTTTTTATTTCATTACTTTTGTATTTTTTTATTTCAATGTCATATATTTCTGCTCTGATCTTTATTATTTATTTATTTTCTTTTACTAATTTTGGGTTTTGTTTGCTGTTGCCTTTCTAGTTCTTTAGATGCATCATTAGGTTGTTTATTGGAAGATTTCATCTTTTTTAATGTATGCATTTATCGTTCTATTTCCCTCTTAGTACTGCTTTTGCTGTATACCATAGGTTTTAGTATGTTGTGCTTCCATTATCATTTGTCTCAAGAAATTCTTCCATTTCCTCATTAATTTCTTCATTGACACACTGCTCATTCAGAGCATACTGTTTAATTTTTATGTATTTGTATAGTTTCCAAAATTCCTCGTTATTAATTTCTAGTTATATTTCATTGTAGTCAGAGAAGATGCTTGATATTATTTCAGTTTTTTTGAATGTTTTAAGACTTGTTTTGCAACCTAACATATGGTCTACCCTTGAGAATGATCCATGTGCTGAGAAGACTGTGTATTGTGCAGCTCTTGTGTAAAATGTTCTGTAAATATGTATTAGATCTATTTGGTCTATAGTGCAGATTAAGTGTGAGGTGTCTTTGTTGATTTTTCTGTCTGGAAATGCTGTCTGATGCTAAGAGTAGGATGTAGAACTCTCCAACTGTAATTGTGTTGGGACCTATTTCTAGTTCTAATAATATTTGCTTTATGTATCTGGATACTCCAGTGTTAGGTGCATATATTTTTTAATTGTTATGGACTCTTGCTGAATGGACCTTTTTTATTATATAGTGACCTTCTTTGTCTGTTGTTATAGTTCGTGTCTTGATTATCTATTTTGTCTAAGTATAGTGACTCCTGCTCTTTTTTGGTTTCCATTGGCATAGAATATCTTTTTCCATCATTTCATTTTCAGTGTATGTGTGCCTTTATATGTGAAGTGTGTTTCTTATAGACAACAGATCAATGGGTCTTTTTTGTTTCATCCCTTCAGCCAGTCTGTGTCATTTGATTAGAGAGTTTAGTCCATTTACATTCCATGTTATCTTTGGTAAGTAAGGACTTACCTCTGCCCTTTTGTTATTTATTTTCTGGTTATTTTGTGGTCTCTTGCTTCTTTTCTTCCTTGCTATCTTCCTGTACTGAAGGTGATTTTCTCTGGTGATATGATTTAGTTTCTTGTTTTTTATTTTTTATGTGTCCATTGTATGTTTTTTGGTTTGTGATTACCATGAGGCTTGCAAATACTACCTTATAACCCATTATTTTAACCTGTTAACAACTTTATACTATTTGCTTAAACAAACAAGCAAGAACAAAAAGAAAACTAATGAAAACTCTATGCCTTAACTTTGTCCCCCTGCTTTTTAACTTTTTTGTTTCTATTTTTATCTTATTGTACTGACTATGTCTTGAAAAGTTGTTGTAGTTAGTATTTTTTATTGGTTCATTATTTAGTCATTCTACTTAGGTCAAGAATAGTGATATGGTTTGGCTGCGTCCCCACCCAAATCTCATCTTGAATTGTAGTTTCCATAATCCCCACGTGTCATGGGAAGGACCTAGTGCGTGGTAATTAAATCATGGGGGCAGTTACCTCCATGCTGTTCTCATGACAGTGAGTGAGTTCTCATGAGATCTGATGGTTTTATAAGGGGCTTTCCCTCGCTTCGCTCTGCACTTCTCCTTGCTGCCATAATGTGAAGAAGGATGTGTTTGCTTCACCTTCTGCCATGATTGTAAAAGTTTCCTGAGGTCTTCCCAGTCATGCTGAACTGTGAGTCAATTAAATCTCCTTCCTTTATAAATTACCCAGTCTCGAGTTTGTCTTTATTAGCAGTGTGAGAATGGACTAATACAAATACTTTATACACTACAGTACAGTGTTATAATCTGTGCTTTTCTGTGTATTTACTATTATTGATAAGTTTTGTACCTTCATGATTATTTACTGGTCATTACCCTTTTTTTCCTGATTGAAGTGCTTCCTTTAGCATTTCTTGTAGGACAGGTCTGCTATTGATGAAATCCCACAGCTTTTGTTTGTCTGGGAAAGTTTTTACTTCTCCTTCATCTTTGAAGGATATTTTCACTGGATATACTATCCTAGGGTAAAGGGTTTTTTTTTTTTTTTCCTTCAACATTTTAAATATGTCATGCCACCCTCTCCTGGCCTGTAAAGTTTCCACTGAAAGGTCTGCTGCCAGACTTATTGGCACTCCACTGTATGTTATTTGTCTTTTTTTTCTTGCTACTTTTAGAATCCTTTATTTTTGCCTTCGGGAATTTGATTATTAAATGCCTTGAGGTAGCCTTTGAGTTAAATCTGCTTGGTGTTCTACATAACCTTCTTGTACTCAAATATTGATATCTTTCTCTAGGTTTAGGAAGTTCTCTGTTATTATTTCTTTAAATAAACTATCTACTCCTCTCTCTTTCTCTACCTCCTCTTTAAGGATAATAACTCTTAGATTTACCCTTTTGAATCTGTTCTCTAGATCCTATAGGTGTTATTCACTCTTTTTTTATTCTTTTATCTCCTCTGGCTGTGTATTTTCAAATAGCCTGTCTTCAAGCTCACTAATTCTTTTGCTTTATCAATTCTGCTATTAAATGACTTTGATGCATTCTTCAGTATGCCAGTTGCGTTATTCAGCTCCAGAATTTCTGATTGATTCTTTTTAATCATTTCAATCTCTTTGTTAAATTTATCTGATAGAATTCTGGATTCCTTCTCTATGTTATCTTGAATTTCTTTTCAGTTTCTTCAATACAGCTATTTGACTTCTCTATCTGAAAAGTTACATCTACTAGCATCAACACCATCCAGAAAAACATGACCTCACTAAATGAACTAAAGATGTTATTTCATGTCTCGGCATTGAAGAATTAGGTATTTATTGTAGTCTTCACTGTCTCAGCTTATTTGTAGCCATTCTTCTTGGGAAGGCTTTCCAGACATTTGAAAGGACTTGGGTATTTTGATCTAAGCTTTTCTAATATGCCAGCTGCAAGTTTCTTCTTTCTTGCCTAGACTTTTTTGGGGTTAGGGGGAGTGTACAAATTAATTGAAATTAATTACAACAAATTTAATATCTCTCAAAACTTTAAATGTACATATCCCTTGGTCCAGAAATTCTTTTTCTAGGAATTCATTATGCAAGTGCACCAAGATATATGTAGAAGGATATTCACTACAATACCATTAGTAATGCTAACAACTAAATGTACATCAATAATTTTATTGCATAAATTACACCATGAAACTGTAAAAGCAACAAAGAATTGTTATGTACTGCTAATGAAATGATCTCCAGAATATAGTAAGCAGTAAAAGTGGGAATCGAAGCAGTATGTATGATATGCTTCTATTTGATTATGCATAGAAATTTTCTGGAATTAGACACCAGAAACTGTTAATACTGTATACCACAGGGAATGGGAATGAGGAGTTGGGATTTGAAGTAGGAAGGGCATGTAATTTTTATTGTATACCTGTTTTCCCAAACTGTGCACCAAAGTACCCTGTGTTCCTGGAGGAAATATGAAATTTCAAGGTAAAGACAATGACACTAGAAATCTATTAAATATTGCCAAAGCTACTAAGTCAAGATAGTTTATAATTTCAACATTAGATCATGACACATTCCTTTCATTTTTTCCTTTATAGGGAATTTTTGTTTTTGTTTTGTTTTTATTTTTCCATAAGTTATTGAGGATACAGGTGGTATTTGGTTACATGAGTAAGTTCTTTAGTGGTGATTTGTGAGATTTTGGTGCACTCATCACTCAAGCAGTATACATTGCACCATATTTGTAGTCTTTTATCCCTCACCCCCTACCACTCTTCCCCCTGAGTCCCCAAAGTTTATTGTATCATTCTTATGCCTTTCCTTATAGCTTAGCTCCCACATATCAGTGTGAACATACGATGTTTGGTTTTCCATTCCTGAGTTACTTCACTTAGAAGAATAGTCTCTAATCTCATCCAGGTCACTGCAAATGCTATTAAATCATTCCTTTTTATGGCTGACTAGTATTCCATTATATATATCTCTCACAGTTTCTTTATCCACTCATTGATTGATGGGCATTTGGGTTGCTTCCACGATTTTGTAATTGTGAATTATGCTGCTATAAACATGTGTGTGCAAGTATCTTTTTTGTATAATGACTTCTTTTCATCTGGGTAGATTCCCAGTAATGGGATTGCTGGATCAAATGGTAGTTCTATTTTTAGTTCTTTAAGGAATCTCTACACTGTTTTCCATAGTGGCTGTACTAGTTTGCATTCCCACCAGCAGTGTAGAAGTGTCCCCTGATCAACGCATCCACGCCAACATCTATGTTTTTTGATTTTTTGATTATGGCCATTCTTGCAGGAATAAGGTGGTATCACATTATGGTTTTGATTTGCATTTCCCTGATCATTAGTGCTGTTGAACGTTTTTTCATACATTTGTTGGCCATTTGTATATCTTCTTTTGAAAATTGCTATTCATGTCCTTAGTCCACTTTTTGATGAGATTGTTTGTTTTTTTCTTACTGATTTGTTTGAGTTCATTGTAGATTCTGGATATTAGTCCTTTGTCAAATGTATCAATTGTGAAGATTGTCTCCCACTCTGTGGGTTGTCTGTTTACTCTGCTGACTGTTCCTTTCGCTTTGCAAAAGTTCTTTGGTTTAATAAGGTCCCAGCTATTTATCTTTGTTTTTATTGCATTTGCTTTTGGGTTCTTGGTCATGAAATCCTTGCCTAAGCCAATGTCTACAAGGGTTTTTCCAATGTTATCTTCTAGAATTTTTATGTTTCAGGTCTTAGGTTTAAGTTCTTAATCCATCTTGAGTTGATTTTTGTATAAGGTGAGAGATGAGGAACCAGTTTTATTCTCCTACATGTGGCTAGCCAATTATCCCAGCACTATTTGTTGAAAAGGGTGTCCTTTCCCCACTTTATGTTTTTGTTTGCTTACAACACATGCCTTTCAATAATATTATATCTTTGTGAAGTTGGCTTTGGGAAAGTTACTATGATAAAGTAACAAACCCTTTGGGTCATCTAAATGACACTCCATTACAATTTAACTTACCTTCCCTCTGAACTGACTGAAAAGGCCCTATCAGCTCAGGTAAAAAGATCTAGGAGGCTATTCTTATTACTATCAAGGAAAAAGTTCCCCAAATCCCCAGAAAAGACTACTATAAAAGTGGGTAGGTACCATCATCAAATTATGTTTTAGAAAATCATGACTTTGCTAGGCAATGTTAGTAGAAGTTGACTTTGAAAGATGCTCAGATTATGTTAACACAATGTGAAAATTGAGGTATAATAGAGTCATGATTAATGTGCATATTTCCATATTGAAAGTTCTTAAAGGTTCATGGCTGCCCTTTGAGCTGGAGCAGCTCAGTATTTCTGGTTCAGCCTCTTTGATTGAAAATGCTCTCACCAGACTGACTAGGTTTCCCCAGTGCTTTGTCATTGGGCAGGAGCATTTCTTCTAAGTATATTGAAGCTATCTATAGGAAACCATGGCTCATAATGGTCTGGCTCCTTTCTTTTCTTGGGAATTGGACAGAGGACCTGATCTCAGGGTCTTGACTGAGGTCACCCATTAAGATTGTGACACAGCTAAGACTACAAACTAGGTCTTCTGGTCTAAGGTCAGTGCTCTGTCCATTCCACATCATTCCCTCCAATGTCAGTGAAGTCATGATGGACTGAAGCAATGCTTTGACTAACTTTAAACTTAGGAGGTCAAGCAGACCTTGTGATAAAGGTCTAATTGTGAGACTTGTCTAACCCTCAGTTTCCTCACTTGTTTGATGGGGATGATAATAATATCTACCCCTCAGGATTTTGTAAAGATTAAGTGACATCCTGTAGACAAAGTGCTTAACATGGTGTCTGGCTCAGTGAAAATTTTTAGTAAATGTTGTCCCTTCCTCTTGGCTAAGAGTTTGATCTCTGGAGTGAGCAATGCAAGTTTCGGAGTCTCAGTCCTATCACTGTCTATATGTGTGACTTTGAGATCGTTACTTACCTCCTCTATGCCTTAGTTTCCTTAATTGTCTCACAATATTGTTATGAGGATGCAATGGGATTATAGATATAAAGTGGTTGAATTCAGTGTTTCTCCTGAAGCAAGTAATCAACTATATATAGTGTGACATAATTATTAATGGCGAGGTTACTAAGAGGAATTTGGTGTGAGCTCCCTGCATGGAGTGATCCTAATCGTGAAATGGTGAAAGCCTGCCAATAGGATGTGTGCTTTGTGTCCTCCATGTCCTATTTTTCCTCTTCTTCCCTACCCAGCCATTTATCCAATCCCGTTCACAGATCCTTGCTTCATAGTCAGGTGTAAGTGGCCAACAGCATAAAATATTACTACTCTCAGTGGGATTTGCATTTTCCAAGGGACTAAAATCCTAAATTGAAAGGAGGAAACTCTAGTGGGGCAAATCCAGCCCTGATTTAGAGCAGAGTTTCTCAGTCTCAGCACTGTGGACATTTTGGGCTGGATAGTTAATTTGGGGGACTTGTGCGTTGTAGGATGTTTAGCACCATCTCTGGCCTCAACTTACTAAATGCCAGTAGTGCAACAATGCTTTCCCCAGTTAAGACAAAAATGTCCAAGCACTGCTAAATATCCCCTGGGGAGAGAAATCACGCATAATTATGATCCATTGGTTTAGAGGATTCTGCAGGGAAGTGGGGCCTTCCAGGATATCTTAAGTGACACAGGGGTTATAAGTGCAAATGCCTTCAGGGACCAGGCAGAAATGGAAATGCAGAAAGCAGAAGAGTATAATATGATAAGGAGTGGTGGGGCTTGTGGCAAAATGGAGGGTGTATGCCCTATTTAAAGGCATTCAAAGTAAACATTTAAAGAAAAGCTCTCTGGCTGGGCATGGTGTCTCACACCTGTAATTCCAACACTTTAGGAGGCTGAGGAAGGAGGATTGCTTGAGGCCAGGAGTTTAAGATAAGCTTAGGAAACATAGTGAGACCTCATCTCTGCATAAATATTTTAAAATCTTAGCTGGGAATGAGTAGTATGTGCCTGTAGTCCCACCTACTCTGGAGGCTGAGGCAGGAAGATAAGTTGAACCCTGGAGTTGAACGTTGAAATGAGCTGTGATGATGTTACTGCACTCCAGCCCAGGCAACAGAGCAAGACCCTGACTCTTAAAAAAAAAGAAATAAATTAAAAAGCTCTGTAAGCCAGACAAAGCATATATGAGGACTGAAATGGGCTGCCAGTTTCAAGCCCCAGGTGTAGGCTGTCCCTCAGGATGGTTCAACTGTGGTACATGCTCTCCTCATTTGGGCCAGTGATTCCCCCAACCCAGTTTCTGCTTTTCCCCCCTCTGCCTTCTGCCTTCAAAATAAGGATGCTTTTAAATAGTCAAGGCATATTTTATTATCCTAGAATGTAGACTTAATTTTAAATTCCACTAAAACTTTCAAACATATATGTGTTATTCAAATGGGCACATGTCAAATGTAATAATTTAAAACTGTCTATATGTTGTGTTAAAAATGGACAATAACTTGTAAGAACAGTAAAGGCAGGGGGAAAAATCAACAAAGACCAGAAAAACATAGATGAAAATATTAGCAGGGGTTGTGCCCAGGTGAATTTTTCTCTATTTTTTGGTTTCCTATATATTTTTGTAAAGCTTAATGTTATACTGGGGAAAGCATACACTTGAAAGAAGAGCTCTGTGTCATCCAGTACTTGTCCAGATGGGAAAAGTGTCATGAAATCAATAAATAACAAAAATTCTAATGGCTGAGCTAGTCCTCCTAATCCCTGCACTGTCAGAGGCTTCATGTCTGATGAACAAGAGAACCTGGAGTTCCCTGCGTGTGGTTATTAACATTGATAATAATTGGAACACTAATCTCTGCCCACCACATTCTGTTCTCTGGTCGCTTTCTGCTGCTTTTTAATGACGCGCTTTTGCTTTTTCCCATGTATTCCGCAGTATACACATGCTGTACTGCTCTACCTTCCCTCGATTTATGCATGTCTCTAGCAGATGGTTGGGCCAGTCCACCTCGGGTGCTTGTTTAGCATAACAGAGAGCTCAACAACTGGGGCCCCACTCACAATGTTCAGCTTGCATTTCTGGATACTGGTGGGGTAAACACAGGGTTAAGGCCAGCACTTGCCATTTCCGACCTACCTTTACTGCAGCTAGGGGTGGGTTTTCCTATTTGCTTTTCAAGAGTTGTTTTTCCTCTCTCATTTTTTCCACCCCCTACCCCCATTTTTTTCCCTTGGACTTCTCAGGTTTTCTATGAGACTTCTCATGGTAGTGGTGAGTACAGGGAATTTTCGAGGAAAAATTCCATTTTGGAAATCCAGCATTTGGAGTCCCTGCTTAATTTTTTAGTGGCTGAATCTTGTTGAAGGCGAGGGAGGCATCCTTCATTCACCTACTCCTTTTCCCTCTCTGAAGAAGGATGTGCTGTATCAACCATCCACTCTCCTCAGAATGGTGGAAATTTTGAGCACATGTGGATGTGAGCAATTAAAGAAATCAGAATTGACCTCCAATAACACACTTCCAGTCTCTTGAAGCTTGTGAAGTAGTTCAAGTCAGCTTCCGGGTGCCGGGCCTCCTGGCTGCCTCAATTCAGAGCTACACTTCTCCCCATGCTCGTAGCACGTTGATTTCAAGCTCCTGCCATTCTAGGGAGTACTTATGGATGCTTACTGTGGCAATATAAGCTACATTTTTTTTTCGTCTGATCTGGGTCCTCAGATCTTCTGGGCTATTATTTATGAAGAAAAAACTATCTTGTGATAAAACCATCTAAGGAGTTGAAGGTTGTTATTGTTCTAGGTTGCTACAAGATTTGCCTTAATGACTTAAGATGAACACAGCTTGAGATAAGAAAGCTGTAAAGTGCCAGTCTGAAGTTTCCTGTAATATGTAATTTCCATGTGGTTGGAAAAAATTGATTTCTAATTTATAAAATACGACCCCCAATGCCAGTTATTACGTACTTTTCTAGTTTCAGCTTGAAATCACTCAGAGTGATGCGTCCACAGAAGGCAGAAAAGCGGGGGTTGCTTTCTTCCCACTCCAGGTGAAGAAGGAAAAAAATGGAACTTTGTGGCGAGGAAGCCAAGAAAGCAGTTGGGGTGGTGTGATTGGTGGGGGAGGAGCCTGGATAAATGGTGGTCTCCATATATTTTCAGGACGGCTCTTTTCTCTCCAGCACTGGAGGAAAATCAATATCTTGTTTTCAGATGGGTAAATGGAGTTGTCTCTTTAAAGTGCCCCGGTCAGTTCACCACACGTCGGGCAGCTGCTGCTTTCCAGGCTGCCCCGCGATTCCCAGGCTAGAAGGATTGACAAGGCGATGATAAACTAACGTGCCCCCTCAGCTCTGGGTGTGCGCCATTGTTCCTGCAGCTGAGACCCTCTGCTGCTATTTGCTTTCTCCCACATACATTATTCAACAGCCCAGGAAAAGGCCAAGAACCTCTTTCATTCAGGAATTCTGTATTAAAATAATCAATTTCAAACTGAAGCCGGGAAGGCCAGCTTGCTACAGGGAGAGCCTATTAATAAGCCACCAGTCTTTTCCATTTGCATTGAACTCATGCTGTATTGTGGTAATATGGGATTTTTTTTTTTTCAGTTTCCTCCAAGAAACTAAACATTACATTGGTTCTCTTGCCCTTTCATAAATAGCATGTAGAAGAGCTTCTTCATTTGATCCCATCATTAATAGAACACTAGAGGCCATATTTGTGCTTGCTACTCTGCACTGACGAATTCTGATTTTGAAAGTACTTTAAAAAAGCCATTAGCTGTCCATGAAATGTAGCAAGAAGAAAAGTTTTCAAGTGTTTTGTTTTCCATTCATTGGCATTACGTTTCTTGTCTTGTCTCTCCTGCCCCCTGCCTCTAACCATTTCCCCACGTGCGCACACACACACACACACACACACACACACACATCGTTATATTCAAGCCCTAAGCCAAAAAATTAGAAACCTTACATGTACAAGTAAAGATAAATTTCAAGTGCTTTCCAGCAGCACCATAAGACACTCTCCCAAATGGGTGTGTTTTCCCTATTTGGTTAATAAAGGGTTAATAAAAAAAACTGCCTTTCTGTGGCTTCCTTATTGTCAAAATTCTTTCTAGGCTTACATCTGTCCATTTTCATGCCTTTAAACAATCAATGACCAAAAAGTAACTATTAATAATTACTATTCTATAGTCAATTCAACATTTATTGAACACCAACTGTGTACATGAGAAATCTCCAGGGCTTTAACTTGGGGCATCCCAATGAATCAGTTATAATTACTCAAATGTCCCCTGAAACATAGATTTTTAATATGGTTCCCAGATTTAGCAAATAAAAATATAAGGCACTCTCTTCAATTTGAATTTTAGAGAAATAAACAATTGTTTGGTGTAATTTGTGCCATGTCATCTTTGGGACATACTTATACAAAAAATTCTCATTGTTTATTTGAAATTAAGATTTAACTGGGAGCCCTATATTATATCTGGAAACACTACTTAAAGGAATTCTTGATGTGATGATGAGGTTTTTGATGTTGCTATCTATTACTTTCTTCTCACCTCCAAAGCTTAGACCAGAGAGAAACTGATTGACTGAAGGCTTCGTTAGTAGGGTTCAACTTAATTAAAATTTTATTTTTCCATATTATAAGCTTTCTCAACTAAACTAAATAATTCTAAAATAACGTATAAAAATTCCTGTCCCACTAGTTGATTGATTTAATTAAAATGGAAAAAAAATTGCCCAGAATAATTCACTGTGTATCCTACATTGTGCCACAGACTGCTAGGCATTAGGGAGACAAAGCTGAGGTAACTGTATCAATGAAAGTGCCCTGTGCAAGAATGCACAACGAATAATAACCACAGCTGACTATGAGCATGCCCTAGCAGAGGAGAGACATACAGGGGCCAACCCTCGCAACCAGTGGTAGAAGTACATCCCAGAGGAGGGAGGACTCACTCAGCCTCGATTCTGCATAGTAGGGAAAGGTACAACAGGCAAAGCACAGAGTATTGTCTACAAGGATCAATTCTGATTAATTCTTTTTTGAGGGCAGTCGGAGTGCTGAGGAACCTAGTAGACAGTGACTGCCCTCTGGGAGCTCACAGTGGGGTCACAAAAAGTAGACATGGTGCTTACAAGACAGAATGGGTGTCAAGAGGGTAGACAAAGTAGCAACTACCCTTTATTACTACAGGCTTACTATGTGCTAGGCATTATGCTAAGTGCTTCATGTAGCTTTGTTTCCTATATCCTCACAATATCCCTTTGACAATATCCCTTTCTCAGATGAGGAAGCTGAGCCTAAGCAAGGTAATTTGGTTTGCTCCACAAGGCCAAGTGCTGGTTCCTAGATTCAAACCCATATCTTAGGCCTAGGTGCTAGTCACCATGTTCTTTGGGGGCTAAAAGGAGGGAGAGAAAATCCTCTGAAAATTTATAGCAGCAATATAAATCCAAATACAGCAAGTATGTGATTCTCTTTTCTGTCCTACTGATCTATTTAGTACAGTGCTAATAATATACTGATTTGATTAGATTAAGATGGTATTATAATGTGTTGGATATCTGGTACTACAAAATGATATTTTAATTCAGTGGGAACAAGATGGATAATTTAATAAGTGATAATACATCTGGCATCCTTTGAGAGAAAAATAATATTGCATAAATACTATCTTTCATCACATACTAAAATAAATTCCAGAGGAAGACTTAAATATAAAAAAATTACAATCTTGTAGAAAAATCCTGGAGTATATGTGCAAGACAGAGGACAAGATTGGATACTCAGAAGCTATGAAAGGAAAGAGGGGCTTGCTAAACATTATATGAATTTTAAAATTCTGTATGGCAAATGAAAACATAAATGAAAGCCACAGACAAATAATAATTTTAGAAATGTTTTTGTAATGCAAAGGGCAGATAGAAAGTATGTCTAAAATGCACAAAGAGCTCTTGTAAATTGGGCAAAGGAGGCAAAAAACAACCTAAAGAAAAAATCAGGAAAGGATGTAAAGAGACACTTTCACAGAATAGTAATTTAACAAGCTAAGCAAACTTATGAAAAATGCTCAAATTCACTAATAGTCAAGGAGTTTCCAATTAAAGCAAGAATGCGATATCACCTTACAGCCACCAGACAGGCAAAATGTTTAAAAGTGATACAGCTGCTTCCTGAAGAGATGTTGAAAGATCCTGAAATATGCTTTACCTCAGAAATCTCATTCTTGAGAATATGTGCCATGGAAATATAAGCACCAATGTACAATACTCTCTATATAAGTTTGTTTATTACAGCATTTTCTGTAGTCATGCACATGCACACAGATGAAAACAAAGAGAATGTTGTTAATAGGGAAGATGCCTGAATAAATTGATAAGACATCAATGCAGTGAAATATTATGCAAACATAAAAAAGAATAAAATAGAGCTCTACCAGGTGATTTGAAAGAGTTTCTATGAAGAATTGTTAAATATGAAAATAAGATGCAGAAAAATGTCCCATTTTAATACATATTTTAAATGGTATATGTAACCTGTATATAATTATTTGGCCATGAAGAACGATATGAAAGGATACATACCAAGCTTTTAACATAGGTGGGAAGGGTAGTAGAGTGGAAAGGGGTGTAGGGAGTAAATGATGTGGGTGGAGAAGATGGAGAGAAGTGAGCCATGTAAAAAAGGGGAAAACACAGAGACTACACTAAAGAAAAATCCCATGCATGTTTGCATTTTTCTTCTTTAAGAAAAGTCTAGGCACTTTTTTGTTTGTTTGTTTGTATTTTTTGCAACTTTTTCTGTGTAGCCCAAAAGAAGGTAATCATTGTTAGGCCTATTGATGGCGACTGCAGCTGTTAGCATGTGTGCAAAACAAGCTCACATGACTGAGGAAGAAAATTCCAATTGCTATGAAGTATAACCTTCACTACAGTATGGAGACCATAGATTTGCCCAAGACCATGAAATTCTGAGTGCATCAATTTTAAACAGTGCTTTTCAAAGCTTAGCTCCTGGTTAACAAGAATTACTAAGCAAAATGGAAAGTTCCCTGATGGCACACATTGGCAATAAACTGAGTTCTGCCATAATTATGGAATTGATTTGAGGGTTGTTCCTCTCTGTTTGCCTCTGTCCCAAAATCGCTCTGGCCCCTTCCATTCTGTTTCCTTAAACGTTTTCTGGTTGTCAACATTACATCTCAGTGGTAGGCTTTTGGAATCCAAGTGCGCTATTTAAAGAAAAATGAAGAAAATATATCCTAGAATAGATTTAAGATGTCTGTGCTGCCAATATGTGCTGCCAATGTTGCTTGCAGTGGTTATTGGGAAACTTCCCACTTATAGTTCCTACAGACAGGGAGGAGGTCCTCCCTAACCAGATAATCAATCCAATAAAAAGATACAGGATGCAGCCTTCTCCATCTCTCCAGAAAAAAATGCCAAGAGCCTAAGCTGAGGCTTTGGCAATTGGTGTGGGAAAGACAGTTTGCTTCTCCAAGTCATGTGAATATTTTAAAGGGGAACTGAGATGACACCATTTATAGAAATACGCAAGTATGGAAGAAGAGCAGGTTTGGGGAGGTGAAAGATATTTCTCCAACAGATCCATGCCAGGCATTAGGGTGGATAGTTTGAGCAGGGCCTTGGAAAGGTGGGACTTGAATTTAGGAGAGAGGTAAGGCCTGCAATAGGTAAAACTAGAAGCCTGAAGCACTGAGAGAGTCTAGGGAGAAGAAAAAAGAGACAAAGGAACCATGTATTAGTCAGTGTTCTCCAGAGGTACTGAGCTAATAGGAGATATATATGAGTTTATTAAGGAGTATTAAACTCACATGATCACAGGGTCCCACAATAGGCTGTCTGCAAGCCGAGGAGCCAGGAAGCCAATACGAGTCCCAAAACTGAAGAACTTGGAGTCTGATGTTGGAGGGCAAGAAGCATCCAGCAGCACGGGAGAAAGATGTAGGCTGGGAGGCTAAGCCAGTCTAGCCTTTTCATGTTTTTCTGCCTGCTTTATATCCTGGCCATGCTGGCAGCTGATCAGATGGTGCCTATCCAGATTAAGGGTGGGTCAGCCTTTCCCAGTCCACTGTCTCAAATGTTAATCTCCTTTGGCAACACCCTCACAGACACACCCAGGATCAATACTTTGCATCTTTCAACCCAATCAAGTTGACACTCAGTATTAACTATCACAAGTCCACCCCTTGTCAACTTGAACCCATACACATCTCCTGAGATCATACATAATCTTCAAATAAAGACAATAATAAGGTCATAATTACGCCTAACATAATGCAACTACTCCTTCCTACAACCGGAAATGCACCAATCCCCAACCCAAATGCTATTACATAAAGTTAACAACACTTAAATGCTGATATGAAGTCAATAAATCTTCTGTCACATGATAAAGGAAAAAGGAAATAAAATGAAGGTATTTTCATAGTACAAGTGTATACAGGCACAAACATGTTTTTAACAAAAGGAGGAGGAAATACTCATGACAATTACAGTTCTCCTTTCTGCAACTGGTCACGTGGTCATAGCTGGTATTGATGACGACCTCCTCCTTCTACCAATTCTATATTCCCTTTGCCTTCAGCAAGCACCTCAGCAGGTCATGGTTTTCTTCCTGGTGGAGTTACCCAAACCTTCATTCCTGAAGGGTGTGGGCCATTTGTAGTCCTGCCTGGATTGGGCTTTTGTAGTTTCTCATTGACCTTAATCACAGGGCATGGTAATACTAAGAGACGCCCCAAGGGATCTCCTGTATTCTACGCATACTCTTCCTTACCTCCATTGTGGAGTATTAGACTGATTTCATCTTGATAGTTCAGGTTGATCACCCCAGCCAATACTGTAACTCTCTTCTTAGCCTGTTGGCTTAGAGGTAGGAGGAGCCCAAAGTGGCCAGGTGACAATATTAACTTCCAGTTTAATGGAATCATTGTTGTTTCTCCTGGTAGCAGTGTTCCTCCCTCTGGAACTAAGACCTCTAGGCCAGCAGAAAATAATGTCGCAGGAACAGAAAGTGAAAATTTTGCTAGTGAATCACTAGGGGTAATGGTGAGTGGTGCCACTTTCACTTCCATCCCTTGATTCCTGGACCCATGAATCCTGGCTATAGAAGAAACAGTACCATATATTGCATGCTGATTCAGAGCACACACGACCTTCTGGAGAACTTTGCCCCAGACCTGCAAAGAATTGTCACCTAGTTGACGTTGTAATTGTGACTTTGAAAGGCCATTTCACCGTTCTATCAATCGAACTGCTTCAGGATGATGAAGAACATGGTAAGACCAGTGAATTCTATGAGCATGAGCCCACTGTTGCACTTCTTTAGCCATAAAGTGAGTGCCTTGGTCAGAGGCAATGCTGTGTGGAATACCATGACGGTGGATAAGGCATTCTATGAGTTCATGGATGGTAGTCTTCGCAGAAGCATTGCATGCAGGTTAGGCAAACCCATATCCGGAGTAAGTGTCTATTCCAGTGAGGACAAACTTCTGCCCTTTCTGTGATGGAAGAGCTCAAATATAATCAACCTGCCACCAGGTAGCTGGCTGATCACCCCAAGGAATGGTGCCATATCAAGAGCTCAGTATTGGTCTCTGCTGCTGGGAAATTGGACACTTAGCAGTGGCCACAGCCAGGTCAGCCTTGTTGAGTGGAAGTCCATGTTGCTGAGCCCATGCATAACCTCCATCCCTGCCACCATGGCCACTTGGCTCATGGGCCCGTTGGGTGATGACAGGGGTGGCTGGGGAAAGAGGCTGAGTGGTGTCCATAGAATGGGTCATCCTATCCACTTGATTATTAAAACCCTCCTCTGCTGAGGTCACCCGTTGGTGAGCACTCACATGGGATACCAATATCTTCACAGTTTTTGACCACTCAGAGAGGTCCATCCACACACCTCTTCCCCAAATTTCTTTGTCACCAATTTTCCAATCATGCTTCTTCCAAGTCCCTGACCATCCAGCCAAACCACTGGCTACAGGCCGTGAATCAGAATATAATCGCATATCTGGCCATTTCTCCTTCCATGCAAAGTGCACAACCATGTGCACTGCTTGAAGTTCTGCCCATTAGAAAGATTTCCCTTCATGACTGTCCTTCAGGGATGTCCTAGAAAGAGGCTGTAGTGCTGCAGCTGTCCACTTTCGGGTGGTGCCTGCACATCGTGCAGAGCCATCTGTGAACCAGGCCCTAGTCTTCTCTTCCTCTGTCAGTTGATCATAGAGAACTCTCCATGAGGCCATTGGTGCAGGCTGGGGGAGAGAAAGCAAGGTGGCAGGAGTGGAGACCATGGGCATTTGATCCACTAACTCATGTAACTTACTTATGCCTTCAGGACCTGCTTGAGCCCGATCACATATATACCACTTCCATTTGATGATGGAATGCTGCTGTGCACGACCTACTTTATGGCTAGACAGGTCAGAAAGCATCCAGTTCGTGATAGGCAGTTTAGGTCACATGGTGACTTGATGACCCATAGTCAAACGTTCAGTTTCCACCAAAGCCCAGTAACAGGCCAAGAGCTGTCTCTCAAAAGGAGAGTAGTTATCTGCAGATGGCAGGGCCTTGTTCTGAAATCCTAGAGGCCTCCACTGTGATTCGCCTATGGGGGCCTGCCAGAGGCTCCAAACAGCATCCCTATCTGCCACTGACACCTCAAGCACCATTGGATCTGCTGGGTCATACAGCCCAAGTGG